>NC_052631.1:38374381-38678757 GCF_016161935.1 Mauremys reevesii | reverse complement strand
AATATATTAAAATACAATAATATGGTGTAAAGCAGCGGTTCTCAAACTGTGGGTCTGGACCCCAAAGTGGGACCCCTCCCCCCGCACCAGGGTCTCAGGCTGGCTCAGGCTTCGGTGTACCCTCCTGAGGGCGCGTAGTAATTTTTATTGTCCAAAGCGGGGTGCGGTGCAATGATGTTTGAGAACCCTTGGTGTAAAGGGATACTCCTGGGGGAATTCAGCAACAAAAAATTATGTGCACAATATTTTCAAATTCTGCATATTTTGACAAAATAACACAATATTCATGCCAGTTTCAATTATTTTTGGTCATTTATTTCAAAATTCTTGTCAGCAAGTAGGTCTGTAACAATACAGACAACAAAAAAGATTCAGGAAATGTTTTTTTGAAAAATAGATTCCTGACTAGGCATATTAATACAGAACTCTGATGATAATTCATTTAAACTACAGTACAGAACCATATTTCCTGACCTCTCAGAAGCAGTGCAAAGGCTTAGGGGAGTCATGGGGTAACGGAGGAGCTGAGGGAAGTAGTTGCTGGGAAGGACCCTGGGTGTGAATTTGGAGGGTTGTTGGGTATAGGTGGCAAAAGTATGAAACAGGTTTTTTTGAAGGGTGGGGAGAGATTGTTAGGGAGCTTCCCCCATGAAGATCCTGTGTGACCCCTAACCTCTCCCATTTAGTCAGGCACATCTGCCCCTGTCCCCATGTATCCCTGCACCATCATGTGTTCTTGCACCCCCTGTCCACATGTGTCCTTTCACCCCCCACTCAGACAACCACTCCCCCAATCCGCGTGTGGCCCTGCACCCTTTCCCCATCCCCACTCAGTAACCTCGTCGCTATGTGATCCCGCACCCCCTCCCGCTGTCCCCATGTGTCTCTGTGCCCCCACTCAGCCACTTCCTGTCCCTATGTGGCCCTCCACCCCATCACCATGTGGCCCTGCACCTCCTTCCCTCTGTGGCCCTGCACCTCCACTCCCATTCAGCCCCATCCTCAGTCTGACCTCCC
The DNA here is from genome assembly GCF_016161935.1 of Mauremys reevesii. Classification (NCBI taxonomy): domain Eukaryota; kingdom Metazoa; phylum Chordata; order Testudines; family Geoemydidae; genus Mauremys; species Mauremys reevesii. Next base: position 38,677,740 of record NC_052631.1, on the reverse strand, counting down.
CAACTAGCTCTTATGAGCCCCTGTCTGACCCCACAGCAGCACCATGCTGTCTGTCTCCCCACTTGGCCCAACAGGTGCTGTAAAAAAGGCAGGTTCTTTCTCTTCCCTAGCTGGCTGGGAGCTTCTGCTCTGTTTTGGTGCCACAGCGCCCTCTGGTGGGCAAAAGGGAAAACTGCAGCAACTTTCCAGCCAAAGTTATTTTCTGCTGAGGCTGCTCTGTTCTATCGCCACAGCACCCTCTGCTGAGCAAAAGGCGGAACTGCAATAAATTTCCCGCAGAAGCTTTTTTCTGTGCAAAATATTAAAAATATCCACAGCTCATTAATTATGGTACAGAATTCCCCCCAGGAGTGAGAGGGAGAAGGATCTGAGCCATGTGTGACCAAAGGCTTGACAGATCAGTAGGAGCTGTTGAGGGAGATCTCAGATATAAACCAGACAGCAGACACTGTCTCACTTCAGTAAACCAGTGGTGTGATCTGGTTTCTGATGCTCAGTGTTCATAGGATGAAAGAGCCTGTCCACTTCTCATCTTCTGGAGCACGTCTGTCTGGCTCTAGCCCAACTTCAGTAATTCCAGTCAGTACACAGAATGGGAAATTTGCTCATATTCCTTCAGCAAGTTCCACTTTCTTGTGGACATGTGGAGATGAGGAATCCCTTTTCCTGGGTATCCTCACATACTTCCACAGATTGTCTCCTGAGGCGTGCAGATGTCTTTCAGAGCACAGATTCCTGTGCTGGGAACACAGCACCTTGCCAGAGAAAGATTTAACAGAGAGTGTGCACCCCACTGCATTTTAGTGTACATCTTTAATCTGTCAAATTGGCAGCTTCCTATTTGATTAACTATTCATTTAACTTTTCCTTCTTGCTATATTTGAGACACATTTTTAAACATGTGACTGAGTAATTGGACACGATGATTAAAATATCATATTACAGCACAGTTTTCCTTTAATCATAGTCTGACAGCTTGTCTTCTGTTTGTCTTTAGCATCTTGCATTATTTATTCTATTTATGAATATTTACAAATATTTAAATTATTAAAAAATAAACATGTATTTTCTTGTCAAGATAAGATTTTAATGTCAGTTTCACTAATAAATGCTGTACTCCATCATTTTACTACTCAGTTTGACCCTATAGTTTTCATGGAAGTTTAATCTCAAATGACTTGTGAATTTCAATATCTATCTTTTCTTTTAACCTCACTAAAACAGCTATCTTTTCTTTTAACCTCACTAAAACAGACATATGGAGCATAGTGGTTTGACAAATGTCATAAGTAGTCACGTTTATTAGAAAGAAAACAAAACAAAAAGAACTTTCTACTCAGTTTAGTCCACATTATGTGGTAAAAGAATAGTTTAAAATAAGCAGCCTACTTATAGCAAGAATACAATTGTGGCACAGAATGTGATTTGAATTAATAATCAAAAAAGGTTCTCTCGATGATGGGTGAAAAGAAAATCTTCCAGATGTAAATTGGGTGCTTTGACAGTGTTGTTTTCCCGAGTTAGCCTCAAACAGTAGGTCTGAGGTGCATGAACTGTCCATATCCATCTCCCTGTTTTAACTCTGAAGTCTTGAGTTGATGTTCTGTTTTTATGCTCAACATTTGAATGAACATATCCAGCTTAATGATTTTACTGTATGATCCTGAATGGCCTCCCAGGCCTTTTGGTGTACCAAGAGCTATACGTTTCTCAGTGGCAAAAGCTCCAGCTAATTCCCTGACAATTTCCTTGTACTAATTTGAGTTCCCAGAGTCAGTAAAAACCTCCATTTTAAAAACTTTAAATAAGTGCAGCAGAATTTCCAAGCTGCTGTTACAGAGTGTCACAGAAGCAAGGGGCCTTGCTGCAGAATGTATGTCCAGCTTGTTGAGGACTTAACATGACCTTTTATGCATAAATCACATTTCGTGCATGTGGGAAAAACATCTATATACCTAAACCCATTTGTTCATGTGTGTCATACAGATACACACACCACTATGTACTCCATGGAAAACTGGACCCAAATTCTACAACATGGCTCCTCTTGGTTCTGTATGTGTTGCAGCTTAGGGTTAATAACTCCTCACTTAACGTTGTAGTTATGTTCCTGAAAAAATGCAACTTTAAGTGAAACAAGTGCTGGGAGGGAGGGCGAGAAGCGGAGAAGCCCCGCGTCTCCACTCCTTCCCCTCCCTCCCAGAAAATCCTAAGCGCCACTAAGTAGCTGTTTGGCGGCGTTTAGGACTTTCAGGGAGGGATGGGAAGGAGCAGAGACATGGTGCTTCCCCGCTCCTGCCCCTCCCTCCTAGGAAGTTCTAAGTGCCGCCAAACAGCTGTTTAAAGGTGGGGGAAGTGCTGGGAGGGATGGGGAGGAGGCGGAGAAGCGGAACTTGTGCAATGCTCCCTTGTAAAGTCACTGCTCTGCCACAGAATCTTACAAGCAGGCAGCCAAATGACGTTATAAGGGAGCATTGCACAACTTTAAATGATCAAGTTACCTAATTGAGCAGGGACGTAACAGTGAAACAACGTTAAGCGGAACAACATTAAATGTGGAGTTACTGTAATCCAACAGAAACAAGGACAATTTCATGTCAGGATGAGTCTAAGTTTTTGGCATTGGTGCATATATGGTTCCTTTTCATGTAGTTCCACAAAATACTTTTCTTAGTGCATAGCAATATAACATGAACAGAACACTGTCATAGTTTTGGCATACATTTCTTTTTTTCTAAAAAGGATTCTAGAAGATCTAATATAAATGCTTTTAAAGACTTTAAAAAAAAAGAATGTTTGGATTTAAAAATTCTTCCACATTGGTGCTAATAATGCATGAAAGCCAGAAAATGAAACTGGCAAATGGTTTTTGTTATCCCAATATAGATCTGTATCTAACCCCAGTGCATTGATAACAGGAAGTCACATGAAAAAAGCAAGTACGTGTTATTGTTAAAGGGAAATAAATTCTTGTATTTTGTTACAGGTAATCATTTTATTTTACAGAAATAAAAACTTAATTAAAAATCATTCAACTAATAACCAGAAAATAGATGTTCATGATCAGATAAAGTTAGATGGTAACAGCTGATGAATCTCACAATGTACTTGCTGACCATTTAAAAACAAATTTTGGACTGAATTGATTTGAAATAGATGGGATATTAACTCCAGATTCCCCAACTGCTGTTTGTAATGCTGCTGCTATAATAATAAAGAAGTCAGTCAAATTACACAATGAATCCCTTTCATTGCACTTTCAGTCTTTTGTGATGTTATGGAAATTAAATTTTACACATTTCTCTGAGGGCTTAATCTTTTCAGCTACACAACTGAGTCATTTTCTTTGCTTCCTGCTCAGAAGCAGTCCCAGCAGTCTTAGCAGTGTTGCCTAGATACTCCGTCTCCTGCAGCATCAGTAAATTGGCAGATTCAACAGTAAGATTGGTAGTCTAAATAAAAAAATCTTTGCAGAAAAAGGAATTTGTCAACTACTAGTTTAAATACTACTGCAAGGATTGCTTTTCAACACCACTTGCAGAATTCTGTTTGCTCTTATATAGAAACTTGCCACAGTAAAACCACTAGAATACTTTTTGTTTGTTTGTTTCATACTGGAGTTTTACAATAAGGCTAGAAGGCAGAAACACATTTTAGTTTGAAATGTCCCATTTTGGCAAAAAAACTCTAGCATGTCTGGATTGCTTCTCCACTTTTCTGAAATTATTGGAAGCAACCAGAAAGGTTTCCAGGTCTGAAATCCAGCTTTCAGAATAGGGAATCCAATAACATAAGCTTCTGTACTGATTTCTGTGGGTGTATGCTTGTACAGATGCCCCTCCCCCTCCCCCCCCCGGGTTACACAAACCCAACTTACACAACTTTTTCCATAAGCGTGGATTTGTGTAAGCTAGAAATAGGAGTTGGCTGGATTTTTTTTGGTTTTCTTTTTTTGCATAATTGTCAAGTATATGTTTCCAACTGACACAAAATTTGAGTTACGCAAGGCATTCCAGAACGGAATGCTTGCGTAAGTCGGAGGGCGTCTGTATGTTAAAAGAAACTTAGAAATTAAATAACTTAATGTATCTGTTTCATGTTTTGTAATTCATTGATATTCAAAGGTTGCTATTAAGTCCTGGATATTAGTTGTTCTGTCCTAGTATTATGTGTATCACTCCCTTCTTCATTGTACCAGTAACAATGATTTGAGAGATATCTGCTATGTGGTTTCTTTTCCTTCCCTCAAATAATTCCCAGCAGTTTCACCAGTGACAGTTTTAGTCCACTAGAACAGGGTTTCTCAAATAGGGGTCGCCGCTTGTGTAGGGAAAGCCCCCGGCGGGCAGGGCCGGTGTGTTTACCTGCCCCATCCACCTGTCCTGCCGATCGCGGCTCCCACTGGCCGTGGATCGCTGCTCCGCACCAATCGGAGCTGCTGGAAGCGGCGCGGGCCAAGGGACTTACTGGCCGCCACTTTCAGCAGCTCCCATTGGCCCGGAGCAGCAATCTGTGGCCAGTGGGAGTTACGATCACCAGGGGCTTTCCCTACACAAGCGGCAACCCTTGTTTGAGAAACCCTGCACTAGAATTATTGGTGATATAACAGAAGCAGCAGAGCAAGTAGTAGAGCAGCTCTTGCAATTTGTCTCACTATTGTGTTGTTTGAAGAGCTTAACAAAAGAGCTAGAAATTTCATTGAAGGGGAGCATTGCTGGGAGAAAATTACAAATGGCAGTTTATGCAGGCTAAAGTTTATTAAAAGACCACAAAGGTTTTAGGCTTGCTTTTGGTTAGCCAAAAAAAAAAAAAAAGTCATAATGTTCTAGCCTTCAAATTTTATACAAACCTGTTGGCAGAAGGATTACATACAAAATAATTTTCTTTAAATGTATTTCTTTCATTTTAGATTCTTATTCCTGAGACATGTCAAATGCACTAAACTTTTTGTAGGGTTAGTTAAATTCCATATTTAGAACAGAATTAAGCTTTGTGGTACATGGCCAAAGTTGCTATAATAGGAAACCCGAAGTGATCTAGAAATAAAGGAAACTTTTTATGGCCTGTACTTTCCTAACATTGCACTTCATTTGACCTACATAAAAATTCCCAAAATCTGGAAACAGTGTGGGATTGGCTAAAATCCCATAAATTAATTTGTTTTCCTTCCAAACTGTATTAATACTGTAAAACTTAAACTTTCCTTTCTTTATGCCCTTTTTCTTTTCTCACAATTTGTCACTGCTTGTGATTTTCCACTTACATAGTTACAGTAAAGTACAAACAACTTTTTTCTAATCCCTTTATAAAGAAAAATATAATAAACACTGTGGTTTTGGGAATCTATTTAAGACTGCAGACAAAAAAGAAAGGGGCATTTTGATCCCAATTGAGTGAACTGATTTGCCTGAGAGCTAATGCAATTAGTGTATCTTCATGCTAGATACATTCTTATTAACAAAAGACATCTGCTCCCTTGGAACTATGCATCTAGGAAGATCCCATGTGAGCACTGTTGCCTTTATATTGAGAAAATCTGATGCCAGATTTCTTGTTTCAGAATGCTTTTATTCAGATGGCATTGTGGCACCCTCTAGTGGTTCAGATAAACTTTCAGAGAAAAGCATAAAGTTTGTAGACATAAGTTTTATATCAGTTTTGTATAGTTTTGTAAAGTTTTGTATAGTTTTGTAAAGTCAGTAGGGTGTAGGTGTGTGTCTTTTTTTTTAATAGTTCTATATAAACTTTTTCATAAAAGAACTAGAGACCCTTTAAGAATTTCTCTTTATAAAGTCAAAGTCAGTTCTGCTTAAAACCAAAATCCCAGTCAAATTAATTATTTCTAAGCAATATTAAGAAATAGGTGGCTATATCTGATATTGATGGCTAAACGCCATATCGAGATGTCAACAGTCTTGGATTTCCATGGTTAAGTAAGCTGTCTAGAGCTGGAATAGTTGGGATAGGGATGGGGGGTAGGAGTTGGAGGGAAAAGGGGGGAAATACAATGACACTGGACTAGATACCTTTTAGAAGTGTGTCTTGTATGTAATGGAATATGAGAATGCAGACACACCATTGTTATGATTTTCAAAGCTTGTGTGTGTTTCATATTTTTAATTTCTGCATGCGTTAAATATATGACTTAACGTGTATGTATGTGATATAGTCCTATCATGAATTTGAACATACATTTTTAAGTTCCCACCCATACACAGAAAAATCAATCTATTCCTTTGCTTCTCTCCTCATTTTTTCCCCTTATTATTATCTTGCTTAATCTTCAAATACCCCCTTAAGTAATCCACCAACAGCAATAATATAAGAGTTCAGATTGTGGTATGGAATCACTTTGGTTGAGATTTTCAAAGCAGTGTAGGGGATTTAGACACATCTTCCATTAATTTGAACTCTCGGTTATTGTGTTAATTTCAGATACGTTTTGCTTATATCCATGACAGTTGTAGCCATGACGCTTGTATGATAAGAGAATGTTTGCAGTCAGTTGCTGTTACTGCATGTGTACTTGTTTTAATTTCTTAAAATAAACACACTACTTCCCCAGCCGTCTCAGTGAAAGGCCAAAAGAACAGCTGTGGAGTAGCCATCACCTCCTGATGGGGTGTAACTTTAGGATGGGGTTAGCCATCTTTCTGTTACAGCCATCTTCACTGATGAGAAGGAAAAGCCAGTATCTATCAACCTCCTTGCTCCATACTGCTGCCCCTCTGTTTCATTCTCATAGAGCTGTCCATTAGTTACATGCCACAGTGCCAAGGACACCTCGGAAGCTGCAATGCATGAGAGATTTTAGTGCCACTGTGAGTTCCTAGGTGTGCTCTGTATTCCAGGACATTGCAAAAGTTTGAAATGGAGCAACAGCCAAGACATGACTACTTCAGAGCTAAGCTGTGTTTCTTGTTCGTAGTATCAGGAAAGCCAAATATTTACTTTTCACATAACTGAAATTATTTGTTGAAAGAATGTTATTCGTTGGTGTAATGTTTAAATATTGATCGTTGTCCATGTTATGACTGCATGTCCAGGGGCAACTTACTTAAGCTTTGTGCTGCTCAGCTTTTCTACCTGTAAAATGAAACTACTTGTCTCAGAGGGAAATTGATGAATGTTTCGTTAATGGTGGTAAAGCACTTTGAAAGGCTTGGAAGTGCAAAGTTTTATTAGTAGTGAAATACATACTGCATGTATATAAATCAGGGCATCAGGGTATCTTTGCAGGGATAATTGATCATAAAAAATGACTTTTAGTCACTCTATTAAATTGTAAATATGTAATTTAGATATTGCCACTAACACTCACAATTTATATGAACTAACTCACTCTCAAACTCTGCTGCTAGACAGAGATTAGAGAGAGATTATGGAGAATATTTGATGTTTGTTGTCTGTTTGCCTGCCTGGGTAAAATACTGAGTATTCTGTGAATATTTCCCCTCAATCTTACTATGACACTGCTTGGTTTCTTTTGGCCTCATCCATAATGGTCAGCTCAAGAGTATTAAGATGCATGTCATCTCATGTCTGTACTGTGCCTGACGCAAAGGGCCTATTTCAATTAGTCTTTTTGGGTGCCACTACAATATAAATGAAAATTTAGCTGTAAGGTCATGTAAGTATGTACAAGAATAGTTTTTTATAAACACTCTTGCAAGTGGTTACAGATTAACACTATACTATTTGATACAAGGAATATCTTATTCAGTTAAAGCTGAATGTGAATTTGCAGGTGGGTAGTTACCCATGAATTATCCATTAATTTGGCCAGGTCATGTGGAATAATTCTTCTACTCTTACAAAAAGGAGCATGGTGTTTTTAATGGCCAGGAGAAGTTAGGAAGTTGCTTTTACTTCTCATTTAAAGACAGTTCCAGCAATGGCACAGTGCCCTTTAAGAAACCGAGTAGAAATGGACTCAGAGAAAAGTATGACTTACTGCATTGCCAACAGCACTTCCTGCACTATAGTACCTAAGAATTCCCTGAAGATCTCTCATCTAAATACTGACCCGTTCAGCCCTGTTTAGATTATCAGACCTGACAAAATCACAAACCAAGGTCGTGTGGCTACAGACGATGCTGTTGAAATGGAGTAGTCTTTCTGGTTCTGAAAAAAAATCCCTCCACACAAGGGATTTTTCCCAATATTGTTATAATGAGATTGGTACAAGTAACCACAAAAGTTACTAAACTGAAGAATATTAACTTTTATTGAATTTTTGATATTCTCCTTGGACATTCGGACACATTAAAGTCCTTTATTTTGTCCTCACCAGTTCTTTAATATCAGTGCACAGCTATGTGGCTGGATTTTTTAAAGGAAACCCCTGACCAAGAGCAGCTGTTTTCTCAACAGGAAATATTTCCTTGTCATGAGATTACGTGAAGTGACCCTAATTAGAACTCTTCACTTTTCTGAGCTATTTTTGCATGCACTTACGGGAGTGTTCATGTTTTGGTTTACCTCTTCAGGAAGCCGTCTCACCCTCAGCTTGAAGCTTTTGTTAGGCATATGTCTCAAGGCTCTGAAGCCCAAATGGATGGCACCCTGAGCAGCCTGCCTCGTTACCCCAGTCATTCTTTGTGTGAAATGGGAGAACTTACACAGACAGGTAAGTTCCTGTACCACCTTCTCGGTCCCCAACAAAACATAGTCCACTTCCAAGGATCTGTGGCCCTGTTTAGATAGGAATTCAGTGTGTATTAAGTAGAACCATGTTGAAAAATGATTCTGCCAGCTAACTTTGTTTCCAATCCCAGTGTAGATGAGATATGGCCATGTCAAAAGCTGCATATACCACACACAGTCATGATAGTGTCATATACCTTGCCTACATTCAGCCTACTAATGCATCACTGTTGAGACTAGTTCTAACATGTTAAACCGCAGAACGGCAAACAGTTGCCATTTAAAAAAAAAAAATCAACCTTATTTCCTTTTCCCTCCTCTCCCAAACATGGAATTCCATTCTTCACCCCCTAAAAATGTACATTAGTCCAACATCCAGGAAGAATAATTAATGCTGAGTTGGTAGCAGGCTTACAGTTCAATATCTTATGATCCATCAAATTTAGACATGATTGGCAAGATTTAATTGCCAATTTTCCCCTGTGATGAAGTTGCTGCTTCTAGCCCAGGGAGATCCTGAGAGAGCAGAGGACAAATTGTGGCACTTGTCGGTATGGAAATGGAAACACTTTTTTAGATTATATGAGGGGCTTTTAATGTATGAGTTTATTTTTCTTTCTTGCTCTGAGTTCTGTTCAATTGGATTAAGTTGATATGAAGGGAGCCGAATTTTACAGATGATGGGATTAAAAAGAAATTCCAATAAATTGTTTAACAATTCTAAAACATTCCTGAACTAGTTTGGCTCTAAAATATGGCATGCAAAGGACACATGATGGCTTTGTTATGTGGTATATAACTTTCATTGGTAGCAAATGGGGATTATTTGCATAACTCTGTCATGGCTTCACTTCTTGTGAGTAACATTCTGTCCCTCATTTATTCTGATAAAACCTTTATATTACACCATCATGCATTTCCTGTTTGTAAAACCGTGTTACAGTTTAGGTCAAACAGATACATTATCCTCACTATTATAATAAAAATGAAGTGTATATATCATATGATATATGAAAACATGTTGGACTCAGGTCCTCAAATGTATTTGTGTATTTTATGTGTATTATCAATTCTGGTCAACATATAGCACCTGTTGTGTATAAGCTACAATCCCTGTTTGTACATTTATTTTTATTTGCTGTCCAAATATTTTCCTCCAAAATTAACAAAAGCCCTTATAAAACAAACAAACAAAAATCCCTATCTGTAAACCTAGGGAAAGGAGTCATAACACAGTTGGGTTGAAATGTGGTTGTGAGCAAGGAATTAGTTTTACTGTTGTCAGATTTCATACCTCAGTATATGGATTTATTTTGCTTTCTAAAAAACACACTAGCAGCACACACCTCCGTACTCTGGACTCCCTTTACAATATTTAAAACAATACTGAACCATTCATATCCACTGTTACTCCTGGGGGAATTCGGTGCCTAAAAAGTAAAAATTCTACGCATTTGTCAAAATAACACTACATAATCGCACCAGTTTCAATTATTTTGGTAATTTATTTCAAAATACCTCTCAGCAAGTATGTCTGTCACAATACAGACACACAAAAATTCCCTCAGAAGTAGAGAATTAAAGAAATTCCTATGTCAACCCAGTTCCTGTTTCTCTGCCCCCTTCCCCCCCAGAGCCCAGCCAGGGGCCTCTCCCCAGCGCAGGCACTCAGACCCCCACTGCCCCCAGAGGCCTAGCTGTCCCTCCCCACCCCCCAAAGCCCAGACACTCACAACCCCTAGCCCTACCCCACTCCCCAGTGGCCAGCTGCCTCCCCCTACTCCGGATCAGACACTCACAGACCCTATCCTCCCAGAGCCCAGGGATCCAGAGGAAGAAACAGCCTGATGCTGGGTCCCAGGCTTGCACAGAGTTTCCTGTGTGCTCCTGTCTCTTTACTGCAAGACATGCTGGGAACTGCAACTGCTGGGAACCCTCCAGTTCCCGCCCCCTTCCCCCAGCCTTGCCTTCTATTTGGGAGCTGGGCTCTGCCAGGTCCAGCGGCTTCTAGTGGCATCCAACATCTCTGCAGCTCATTTCTGTGGGGAAAAAGGGAAATTCTGCACGCACATTAATTTCTTCAAAATTCCACATTGCGCCGTGGCACAAAATTCCCCCAGGAGTACACTGTGGACCACCTGCACATTCTTCATTCCTGCCCCATAACATCATTATACCTTAATTCTATCTCTTCCCCAAATACCTCAGCCCCTGCAATACCACCCCTCTTGAGGAATCTGCAGAAATCCTGGGATAGCTTTGCAGATTCCTCAAGAGGGGTGGTACTGCAAGGGCTGAGACCAATGTCACTCAGTGACTGATACCCCTGAGGAGGAGGATTCTTTTGATTTGACTCTGGAATTTATGGCTATGGTGACAGCCACAGGGCTGTTTACAGCCCCAGCTGGTTTACAAATCTAGCTGGCCACAATCTGGATCTAGTGCTAGGAATGGGTTTGGAGAAGTTATGATTACACTCTCAGCATGGACTGGCCAACTAGCTATTGTTTCAGTGATCCACTCCAAGGTGATCGATGGGATCTGACAGGTTCCAGAAGGTTGAGGGACTCTAACTTTACCCCATCCCAGGACTCGTACATCGGCTGTATGGGTCAGTTAGTATCCAGAGCTGACGCTCACTGTGACAACATGTAAAGGTGCTCTGGCATGCAAAAGTAACTGGAATCTCGCCCATCAGTTGACTGCGCTGGACAGGGTTGTAAAAGGAAAGGGGAGTCTGTTGCAAAGGAGCCTACTGTAGGGGAAGGGTGGGACTTCTCCCTTCCCAGCCATGTGAAGCTGTAAAGGCCTGAGATGTGGAGGGTGTTATTCTGTAGTATGAGTTGATTTGAATTTTGGTTCTGGAAATAAAGCAAGCTCTGAAGAAAGAATGGGAAGAGGCTGGTAGTTGGGACTAGATTTCCTTTCCCTAGTTTGAGAGTCTGTATGCCAGTTTACGCTCCCCTAACCCATTCCAGGTTTGTGGTATGTACTTCTTAAGGGCTGTTTATCTGTGCAAGCAGCACTGTGTTAACAGATTTCTCCTGGAAACTGAGTTAATCTCTGAATGTGGATCCATTTTATAAACCACAGAGTATTTTTCATAGATCATCAGACTAGCTTTCCTGTTCAATTATTTTAAAGTTCTATACCCAGTACTACTCATGAATGAGCTGCTTTATTATTAAAGGTTATAGAACTAGCTGTTTATCTACACTGAAGAGTATACAGAGCTAACCTATATTTCAGATTTAGAAATGTGTGTGTGTGTGTGTGTGTGTATATGTGTATATATATACACTTTGTGAAATCTTCCTGGATAATAGCCAAGCTTAAGTGAAATTTGATTCCTGGGTAAGATCAACATTTTTTAACTAATTTGTGCATGTTAGAAAACTGCTAATTGTCATTTCCCAAAAATATCAAAGTTCTAGACATTTCCCATAACCCGTTTATCCGAACACTGGTAACAGGATTTTTTAAATCTCTCCTAGGTGTTGTACAGCACTTACATAATGGACAGCTATTACGGGAAATTTATATAAAGAAACATAAACTGCTATCAAGTGATTGGACAGCAAAGCATCTCTACTTGGAGACAACAGGAAAAAGTCGAACCCTGCAGAGTGGGCTAGCACTTCTGTATACTTTCCTTCCAGATTTTGATTGGAAGAAAATTAACATAAAACATCAGTGGAGCACTATTTTTTGTTCTGGAAGCTGTGATTGCCCAATGAGAAACCATTACCTAGAAGAGGAGCAACGCCGCCAGTATAGCTTAAGGGTGAAAAACAGCCATTTGGAGAGAACATATGTGGATATGGCAAAAATAGTAGGCATTCCCACTAGGCAATTAAGAGCTTCTAACCCAATAGATTCTATGTTGTGCCTTTTTTGCCACAATGTCAGTTTCCCTTGTACTAAAAATGGCTGCATTGACATTGAACACTTTAAGGTAATTAAGACACACCAATTAGAGGATGAGAGAGAGAGACAAGAAAAGAAATTTTACTTCTGGTATGCTCTACTGGCTGTTCATCCTCTCCTTAATCAGACTGTTAACCGGATGCAGCGCATTGCAGAAGGCAAGAAAGAAGAATTATTTGTCCTTTTCTCAGCTCACGATGTAACCTTATCACCTGTTCTCAGTGCCTTGGGCATTACAGAAGCCAGGTTTCCAAGATTTGCAGCCAGATTAGTCTTTGAATTGTGGCAGGATGGGAAAAAACCCAGAGAACACTTCATCCGCATCCTATATAATGGGTTTGATGTCACATTCCAGACCTTGTTTTGCCGGGAGCATAACATGCATTCCAGCAAGCCCATGTGTCCTCTGGAAAAGTTTGTTCATTTTGTCAAAAGGGGCATGTTTTCAGTTTTTAATAGCACTAATTATTTTGATGCATGTCGCAGGAGACCATTTTAAAGGGGGGTGTTGAGGAGAAGAAGAAATGTTAATTTATGTGTTGACACAAGGTCTGTGTGTCTGTATTGGTGGAGGGGGTGGAGTTCACCTTTTGGGTTTTCAAATTCTTGTACATTAAAGTACAAAATATTGCTTGAAACAGATTTTAATACAGTTGTATTTTCATCAGAAGACATTCTAGATGTTCTGGAGTAGAAAATAATTTGCTAGGTTATTTTAGTATGCGTATGAACACATTTGCTAAATTATCTGTAATTAATTGATAAATTAAGTGTGCTACTGTAAACTGGACATTGCTTGAAAAAGTTTGAGTATAGGTTGGGTTCCTCTGTATTCCAGGGCAGTATTTGGACACTGCAAGTTACCATTTATAAACAAAATGGTTTTTTTCCACCATGTTATCACGATAGTTTTAATACATAACGAGCACACTGGATCAAAAGTATTTATGAATTCCAACCATCTGTAGTATAGTCTTGCTAAAGAAATCCTGTGACAGGAACATTCTTCCCTTTGCCAGAAATATTAGGGGACACGTTGGCAGAAATACACGCATGTGTTTTGAGCATGTGCAAATGTATGCGTGTTTATTTTGCACACAGCCTTCTGAAAACTTGTCCCTCAGGTAGGTATGCTGGATGAATGGATATAAACTTCTCTTCTTTGATTGCACTTTCAGCACTTTCATAAATAGTTTGAACACAATACAGAAATGTTAAGGGTGTGTGACTGTCACTAGAAACAGATAAGTAAATACTAATATTACAGATAAATGTGAGGGGAAAATTAGAATAATAAATCAGTCAGTCTAATGGCAGAATTTTTGGATCTTTCCTATTAGTAATTGTATTCATGCTGATAGACTGTGGTACAAACCGATGTGTTTCAGTCTGATGTAGTGGCTGTTTGAGGCAGAAAGACAGCTTGACTAAACGCTCAGAAATTTTGTAGTCCAACTAGTATTTTTATAGACTAGGAAGATGTTATTTTATAAGATGAGTCTGGTACATACTGTATTGTGTGTATGTATAGCACACTACATTTTTCTTACCTGCTTGCTTTGCAAAGGGCTGTGAAAAGCTGATTTTGTACATGCTTTCCCTTGATCAGGATAAACAGACTTAGGAACAAACTAGCTTTTATGGATGATTTACCTTGATCCACCATAGTAGGTATGAAAACTCCATTTTTAAACTACTTTAATCTCTTACAAGTAGTTAATGCAGATCCAATTTTTAATACAAATGTTTGAAAAAGATTTTCATTACTAGAGTATTGCATTTTATAATGGTGGAGTTTTTTACATGTCTAGAAATAATTATGATTTAGTTTGTGGTTTGTGACTTAATGGTGCTAGTTAATCAAAGAAAATGTAACTGAACATCAGGTTCTCTAACTTGATCAGCATTCCAGTCTCTCTGTCTTGTTTTCAAATGCTGAATTTGAATAAGTTTCTATAAATAAAGTTTTGGGGAATATTTGTACACTTGTGTGTGCTATGAGTTCAATATAATTCTTACTTTTCTTTACTATACCCAGCTTTTAAAATTTATCTTGCAAGCTGTTGTTTGCTTCATTGATAATTTTCACTGTCACTGCATTATTTAATTTTTTTCTGCCTCCTTAAAACTGTTTCTGAGTAGGGGCTAGTAAACACACTGTAAGGTCTTAAAGAGAAATAAAGGTATAAATCTTGGGTCTTTTATGTTGCATTAGGAGTGTGTACTCACAGAAAAGGTTCCTGTACCTCTGTATATGGGGCAAATTTAAATTGTTCTTCTGGTGGGTTGGGAAGGGTACAGAATGCATCAAGTTGAGAGATTTAGCTCATTTTAAACAACCTTTTTTTTAAACTTATTGAAAATGACCAGCTTGTCTAAAGTAGGCATTGCACTCCCTAAGTCACTCTACAAAGGGCTGCTGCAATAACTTCTTCAGGCTGATAAGCTGCTGTTGTTTGAGGCCTGTAATGGGGTATATAAACCCCACACTGGAATAGGCGTTAAGGAGCAGTTTCGGGCCCAAGTGACTCTTCCCCACCATATCTGCTGAGCTTGATAGCCAGCAGCTCAGAAGGGGAGCAGGTAGGGTAGGGGGAGAGACCTATCTTGGCACTCCTTAGCTGGAGTCCTGGCTGTAGGGACGGAGGTCTACAAGCAGTGCTACCACAAGGGGGAGGGACTAGTCTTTCCCTAGGACTAGGGAACCAGTCACTCCATCTTCTGGTGAACCATTTGTGAGGCTTTTGGATTGGGAGGGCTAGTGGTAGGGAGTGGCCCAGAGAGACAGCCCTGAAGCACTCCTCGGTGTTTGATAATGCTGCCTGTCATAGGCTCCTGGGCCAGAACCCAGTGGAGAGGGAAGGCCGAGGCTTCCTTACCAACCCCTTTCCTGTGAAAGGGTACAAACCCCTTCTCCCTGGAGCTAACGGGGGGGATAGAGACATTGTAAACCCTGAGGCAAGTCGTGCAGCCCACAGAGGCCTGGATATGAGTTGAAGACTTTCTTTTGTGGGAAACCTTAGATATATATTTTGTTGCATTCTGTTAACCCCCTGGAAGGGGGCTGACTCAACAGTCAATGTGTCTGGCGGCCAAGTCACATACTACCAGAAAGGAGATCGTCACAGTGCCGGGAGTGACCACCAGCAGTGGATGCTAGAGACAGGACAGAGTTGTGACTCAGCTGCTAAACCCCTATGCAGCACTACCAGTAAGCACTGCCCATCGCAGATCCCTGTCCATTTTCAATCGTGAGATTGGTGCTCCTTGCACATATGCACCCTCTAGCAGCATTGCACCCTTTGCTGTGTCCAGGTGCACCAGAGAGGTCTGTTCCAGAGGATCATCTTGAGAAAAGTGTCCGTGTTTCTTCCTTTTATTAGGTGTGTCATGGATACCACAGCAGAGTTTACTCTTTCGCTTTCTCTTCACAGGAAGAGTCTGCTCTGAGATGTGATGGCTCTATGGGGTGGTGTCAGTGCCGTGTGTTGTGGTGGGTACAAGAATGGATTCCTCATGTCAGGAGGTAAAATGTCACAGGTAAATGTGGAGGTGGCAGGCCCACGGGTCTATGGAATTAGTTTTTGGTGCTATTCTCCAGGCCTCTGCATGAAGTGTAGCCAAGATAGAAGGTTCCATGGGCTTCTTGGTCCTGTTCACAGAGAACAGATATCACAGACCTTGCACGTGAGCCCTGCTTGGAATTGAGTACCCAAGGAGAAGTCGGGGCTGATAATGTAGCCTGTGTGAGTGATTGTGAGTGCTGACAGCAGCTGTTATAGGCCCCTTATGGGTTCCCAGCCCTCTAGAGTCTCAGTCTGTGCCTTTTGAGGGATTCGCCAGTCAGAGTGGTCTCAGTGTGAGACAAACCCATGAAGGCTCAAAGTTCTGCAATTGATTGTAAACAAGAGAAACATTTTCCTTAAACATAGCACCTAAACTAGATGCAAAACTGGAAGAAAACTGTAAAAGGGGCTCTATGGAAGAGCCTGTGGCGGAGAAGGTAAACAGCTGCACTTCCTTAGATAGACTGAGGCCTGGAACACTTGCCTCAGTAGAGGGTACAGGTGTGCAGCCCCCACAGACACTGCTTTGGGAAAGGCTTCCATGCCCAAGGCAACGGGGGTGCCACTTCAATGAGTGTCAATGATCAGACGCAACTTGAACCTCTGTTACTGATGAGTAACGTTTCTTCGTTTCCCGACAGCCCTCTTCACCCACAGCTTCCTCTCCGCCCTCAAACTCCATTTTGATGCCGCTTTTTCTCTCACTGCTGGCCTTGTGTGGCTGCACAGGATATTGATGGAAGAAGAAATACCCGCAGCAACTCATTTATCTAAGGCAACATAGTTTCAGACAAGAAAATAATGGGCACCAACACTCTTAATAAAATGACCTCTTTAAGAAGGTCAAAGAATGGCGACAGAGCAGCACTTAGAGCTCATTGCCTCAAAACACTCAGCCTGGTATCTTTAATTACTACAAAGGCATGAGCTGAACTAATGTTGATTACTCAAAATGTGGGTTGAGTGCCAATGGATTTGAAGAGCATCATGAAAAGGACCTGGGGCATTCTATATAAATGGAGGTGTAATTTGACCCTTCAGCTTTATATAAAGGCCAAAAGAAATGTGTAAGAAGAGAATTGCATGACTAGGACATAGCAAAATGCTAAGAAATAATGAAAAAGAGGGCAAGGGTCTTAATAGTCTGTTTTTTGTTTCCAGCATTTTTGGCATCTCAGTTTGTACCACTGTGGCTATGTGCATGCATTAGGGTAAATAAATAAAGGGTGGGGGAGGTATTTAACCATTTCCATGTGTTGCTGTTCTAAGATACTCTGTTATGGTGCTGTATGAATGATTTTTATAGAGAAGTAAAGGTTATGTCAAGCTTAAAAGCTAAGTGCTTTTTTTTTTCTCTCCTTATGGAGAAAACCAGTTCACTGCATCTTTAATGGTTTCAAGTATTTTAAACTTACAGGAAATTCATTTAAGGGTTTTGCTACTACTGGAACTTTTCCAGAATTCAGACTAAAACTAGTATCTTTGCAGCATTGTAAACAAACTTGCATTACTGAAAAAGAGAGAGAATTAGGGCTGTTTGTGGGTGAGAGGAAGAGAAGCAGCATAAAATTGGGGTTCATGAGAAGAACAGGCATGACAACTCTGTGTACTGAAGCTTTCTGTTACTAGACACCAGCATCACAAGCTTCCCCACATGACCCACAAAAATGCCTCAGTGCTAATCTGGAACAATGGTTCGGTCTCCATACGCATTCTTTCACTAGCCTGTCTGTAAAGAATGCCAGTGAATGTGCCACTCTCATGTTTTCCATTGTTTACTCTGAAAAGCACCTTAGAACCTGGATCTACTGGAGAAACGGTGCTCTATAAACCAAGATGGCTAAGTTTCCTTTATGTCAAAAATACAAAGAGAAGCCCAAATGGAACAGATGAACTGAGCCCTCTGAGATTTGAAGTTGATACCCAATTCTGGATCCATACTTCAGGACTTGTGCCTAACTCTATAATGGGCAAAAATGCATCACTGAATCTGGATAACCTTGAACTCTGGGGGAATTTGGGTTTGGATAAGATTCTTGATCCAGACTTTGACTCAAGTTCATCTCTAGTGGGAAGAGGTGTAACTCTTCTGCTTGGTTTGTAAGGCTATCATTTAAATATTTAAACAGTTAATCCTCAACCTGGTCTTGATCTTTTAAACTCTGCACACAGGCATATTTTATACATCCCAGATTAAATTAGTTTAAAACCTGTTAGTATATATAATAATACTAGTCCTCTGCTTCCTCACAGGGGAGTTGGGAGGCATAATTAATGTTTATATGGTACATTAACCTTAATATATTCCTAGAGACGTGGGTTCTAGAGCCGTAAAGCTAGCTTGATGTCAGGATAGTCACCTCAGCCATCTGACCTGGACAGAGAGGGAGTGAGCAGAGGCACTAAAATGAAAAAATGCAGCTGATTAGAAGAAAATTGCACAGTTCAAGAAAATCAGTTTGTCACCTTTTTGAAGCCACAGGCTTTTAGGGTCTGACCCAATTCCCATGGAAGTCATTAGGAGTTAGATCAGGCCCTCTGGTGTGGAAGTAATTGTGCTAACTGAACTGTGCAGCAAGTTCAGCAGGCAATATTATTTTAAGGTTTGTAAGTAAAATGAGACTTACCAACCCCAGCACTCACAAAACTCTTTACTGTTGGTAGAATATGCCTATGTCCCAGCATCACTTTCTTCCATTTTGAACATCCATTCAAAGTGATGGAATGTTTGTGCACAAAGGGGTATTGTACATCCAGCACTGAAAGACCCGCCGCACCTCCCAGCACTTAAGGGGCTAAAGCAAAGGCCATAGCATGGCTTGGTTGCGTTCACACCGCTGACCCTTCTAAGGAGATGAAATGATGAGCCAGGCAAGCCATTACATTTCATTCATGACTAGGTTTAACAGTTTTGCATCATTTATTGTCCAATTGACAGTTGAGAATGGATTTATATTTGGTACACAATCATCATTTTGCTACCTGGATGACTAGATTAGATTAGATACACAAGCCGGGAAAGCTTGACTGAATGGCTACGGGTTTAATCAAATGGACAGCATAGAAATAAAAACAGCTGATATTTTACAACAAAGCTTAAAAAAAATAATCTTGCTATCCTGAAATCATCCTGTTGGTTTAAATAAAACTTAGGTCCTGGTTCAGGGGTGCTGAGTTCACCTACCATTCCCATTGACTACAGCTGGGGTTGTGAGTGTTGAGTGATTCTCAAACTCATACTCTTCTTGCATTTCCATGGCAGAAACAGAGCGGGTTATTTCCCATTCTTCCCTTTTATACATTTGTGAAATGACTATGGATACTAGAATGGGTGAACTTCCTTTCCCATATTTTAAACCCACTTGGAGACTGGATTGGATTGAACCCTAGCATAATCGGCTTTGCATTCAGGAGAGCTTGAGGCAAAACCTAATGATGAAATGCGAGGATGAGAAATGGGGCAGCAGGCAGAGGGAATCTGCACTGTGCAAATACAGAGAAGTAAGACTGTGAAAATGGGCACGGATATGGGAAGGTGAGAAATCCTAACAGAAAAATAAATGCTATATGTTTGCATATGTACAGATAGGGAACCCCTTTGTGTTGGCTTCCTGTTGTACAAAACTAATTTTTGCGTGATTTGATGTGAAAAACAGCCCATGGACATTTTAATTTTTCCATGTGAAACTGCATAACTTACATATCTAACTTACATATCTTTTGCATAAGGGCTTGGGGGGAAAAAGTCCTTCCTTTTGCACAGCTCTAGTGTTAGTCCCTACGTCTAGGAGATATTGCTCAAAAAACATTGGGATGAGTAGGGCAGACACCGAATGGCAGATTCATGATGGTATCCAATCTTCTGCATCTATTTCTCAGCTATTGCTTTCTGGTGATGGATTAAATGCAGAGGTTGTGTTAGCAGGAGATATGGTGACAGTGTAATAAATGGAAAGGGATGGTTATTTGCCTGTCCTGCAAACCAACTTATTTTTTAGCACACTGTTTGTCTCTCAAACTGAACTACCAATTAACAAACTGGCAGTAACGTACCAATTGCTGTGCCGTCAAGAGGATTACAGAACACGAGTAATTGAATTTCACACAAGACATGTTCTATCAATACACTCTGTGAAAGAACTGCTGAGGCTGGTGACATCACCAGCAGTGACATCACCAGAGGGGGCAGAGCTTTAGCAGAGGATTGACCAAGGTGATAGTGGGAGAGTGGCTCTCGAGAGAGAGAGGGAGATCTGGGAATGGTAAGGGAGTTGGAGGGCAGACAGAAGACCTGGATAGACTTGCCTGGAATGGGGGACTAACTGAAAAAGGGTTAGTAGAGCTCTGAGGAGAGAACTAGAGGAGGCTGAAGAGAGCTCAGCTTGGTGTCTCTAGCCCCAGCTGCTTGCCCACGTAGGTCATGGTGGACTCTGGAGGGGAAAGAGTTCTCAGGAAATGTGAGGGATTGCCAAGCCTGTTCCAGTAACCCAGCATCAAGGGCTGGTGCTACATAATAACTGCTACAGGCAGCAAAGGTACCAGATAAAGAATCACCAAGTGTGTATATGTGTCAGCTGTTTGGGGTGGGGAAGAAAGCAGATTGTCACACTGCACTATTAAAAACTAAGACACAAAGAAGGAACTGGAGGGCTCAAGGCATTGGTAACGGGAAGTAGTGCATTTAGCTTTCCATACTGAACCAAGCCCAGGTTGTTGGTATCATACGGCAGTTACCAGCTGGTGGCTCTTGGTAGCTATGTGAGGTGAATCAGCAGTATCAACAGAGCAGCTAAGAACTGAATGAAGTGAGAGTGTGAACCCTCTCTCAGCCAAAAAAGTTGTTCTTTCAGAACAAGATTAAAGCTGCAGGGGCGGTGTGAGGAAGCTTGGATTGCCATATTGTCTCTGGGCTGTGGGTAAAGAGAGGGCTTTGTTTTCCCATGTGCTCAATCCCACTCTTTAAAGTAGTAAATTACAAAATAAATTAAGTTCTGTGGTATGTGCTAGAACACAAACACTGTCACTTTTGGGGGGGGGTGCTATTTTTCAGTTGTGTTTTGATCTCTTCTCCTTTTCCCCTTCATGCCATAAAAGGAGCCATCCACTTTGTGTTTGCTGTGATCACTTTTAAAGGGGCTAAGATATGACACACTGTTGTGTGTTGCATAGCCAGTGTCAGGACACTTCAGCCATTGCCTTGGAAATGACCTTGACACTGCTTGGCCTCTTCTATAGTTAACATCCAGAGCTGCACACTCAAAGGTTGTGAGGAATTGCTTAGACTGTCTTTTAAGGCAACGGAAACCTAATAATACTTTATCCTTAGGGGTCATTCATGTGTTGCTGATGAGTGCCTTCAACCCCCATTAAAGACAATGAAGATAGAAGGTAACTTAGTATCATGCTTGACTGGAACCTGCCAAAGCAATTCATGATCCCCCGTCCCCAACCCTGAGGTAGGTGTGCAGTATTGTACCTATTTTACAGTGAGTAAATTGAGACACAGATGTTAAGAGACTTTCCCAATGTAAATGACAGGGCCAGATGTTGAACCAAGAATCCAGCTCCTGGTGACCTGCTCTGACCATTGCATCACTCATTGAAATGCCACCTGGACCTTTTAGATTTTATAGCTTCTAGAGCACTTCCAACAAATCAAAAAGAAATAGCCACCTCTTCTCTATAGTCAGCCTTGGCAATAGATTTTGGAGTAGTGCAATTAAATACAATCTGTTAGGCACGTCAACAGTGAATTAATGCTGTCATTTTAGGAATTGCCTGTTCTGTTAGTGCAGATGCTGTCAGTTTTCTGCAGTTAATTCCAGTCACTACATTAATATCTACAATACATCATTCTTCTGAATCAATGATTATTTCATGTGGTGTTAATATGCATGTGTAGTGCAGGCAGCATCCTGCAAACTTCTGCTGAGCATTTTCAGGTTTGTTTACATTTCATAGAGATGGATAATTAGAAATTATGGATAAATAGCATCTTTCATCCTGATGGATCCCTCTAGGCTTTTACACTCTACGGTGTCCTGTCTTAAGGGACCACCCAAGGAGCTAGCAAAAATCAGTTGTCAAGTAGAAAGTTGGTCTGGATGAAATTGTACAGTACTGGAAACCCCAGGGATATTTTAAAGTGCAAGGCAGGGGCTTGCGTCTTAAAAGTGGCCCTTATTGTAGGTTTTGCAGGTATGTACAGGGAGCATTTTACTTGCAACTCATATTCAGCTACGCTGGAAATTATTGTTCACTTTATAATTACATAAGAACTGGATGTTTACATCCTGAAGACCAACTGCCACTGACAATTACTAGAGATTCACCCAGAAACCCAAACATTGTATGTTGTTCATAGATGTCTGTGCAGTAAGTTTCACTTTATTTGGAGACGAATATAGAGACATAGGGTAACATTTTCAAAAGTGCCTGTAAGACCCATTTTCAGAATCCTACATCACTTAGACAATTTGAAAAATCTACCCATAATAACTATCCTATCTCCCTGGCCCTAGGCATTCACATGGTCATAGTTTTTGAAATTAGAAAGAGCCTCTAAGCATTTAGTAGTATCTGCACAGCTTTTCTTGGCAAGCAGAATACACCCATGGCTATTTGTGCTTCTTCTTCGAGTGATTGCTCCAATGCATTCCAGTTAGGTGTGTGCGCCGCGCGTGCACGGCTTCCCGGAACTTTTTTCCCTAGCAACCCCGGCAGGCCGGCTGGCGCCCCCTGGAGTGGTGCCGCTATGGCGCTAAATATATACCTCAGCCGGCCCGTCCGCTCCTCAGTTCCTTCTTACCGCCCGTGACGGCAGTTGGAACTGTGGAGTGCTTGATAGCTCTTCACGTCCCTAGCTTTCTCTAGTTCATTGTTGTACATAGTTAGCATAGTTAGTTATAGTTGTTAAGTTAGCAATAGTTAGTGTTAGATAGATAGGCTAAAAAAGGGGGGTTCCCCCTTTTTTTTGCCTTAGCCGGTGCGGGCTCATGCCCAAAGCACCGGGCTTTAAGCCCTGCACGGTGTGCCAGAAACCGATGCCTGTAGGAGACCCGCACGACGCGTGTCTCCGCTGCTTGGGCGAAGGGCACAGGACTGACAAGTGCCAGATCTGTTTAAAATTCAAGCCGCGGACCCGCAAGGATCGAGATAGCCGCTTGAAACAGATCCTCATGGAGGCGTCCCTCCAACCACCGGCACCGCCCCGCGCTTCGCGCCTCCCGTGCAGGACATACCGCCGGCACCGACTGCGGTACCGCCGGCGAAGAAAGCGGTTGCGAAGACTCGGCACCGCTCGCTCTCGCCCGCCAGGAAACAACGACTGGCGAAGGCTCTGGCTCAGGCTCGCGTTCAGGACTCCGCCAAGGCGACTCCGCAGCCTGCAGCCCCTGTGGTGCCTCTGCACAAACAGTGCACTGCACCTGTGACTCCGGCGCCGCAAGGGCCGTCGAGTCCGGCGCTGCCCGTGGTCGAGCCTCGGCTGCCATCGACGCCGGAGATATTTACCTCCGCGCGAGAGCTGATACAGCTCATAGAGGCTCCAGGCCTCCGGCCCCCGGCACCGCCGGCGCGGGCTGTCGTCTCCAGAGGCAAACCGGCAGCAATGGTCCGGCCACCCTCTCTGGAATCAAGGCGTGGACATCGGACACGGTCCCGGTCTCGTTCCCGCACCGTCGACAGCTTGCCGTCCCGCCGATCGCGTTCCCGGCACCGCACTCCATCGCGGCACCGATCGCAGTCAGCCCGTCGGTCGAAGTCCCGGTACCGCTCCGCTTCGCGGTACCGGTCGCACTCCCGACGTCGCACCAGATCGAGGTCGCCACCAGCTCGGCACCGACGGTCTCAGTCCCGGCACCGTTCCCGGCGCCGCGACTCCCGCGGACGCTCCAGGCGTCGCAGTTCGCGCTCTCGGTTGAGCTCCCGGCACCGGTCGAGCTCCCGGCACCGCGATGACCATGGTCGGTCTCGACATCGGAGATCTTACTCCCGGTCGAGCTCCCGGCACCGGACCAGCCCCCGGCACCGGTCGAGCTCCCGGCACCGGTCGAGCTCCCGGTACCGTGGAGACAGTCGAGCGAGGTCGCCTTCCCGGCGCCGACGGGAAGAGCATCCCTCGGCGGTATGCCCTGGACCTTCCTTGGCACCTCCCTGGCCTTCCCGCCCTGAGTCGCTTGCTTCCGGCGCAGAAGCCTATGGCCTCCCGCCTCCGACGCCACCACCCCAGCCTAGCGGGGCCCAGCAGTGGGGTTTTTGGGTCCCATGGGCACAATACGAGTCGGACGCTGTGCCTGTTCCGCCGAGGCCTCCAGGGGCCCACCGCACTGTCCCAGAGGCGTCGATATCTCGACCACCGCCATCCCCACCACCAGCCGTTCCGGTGGCGCCAGACGGCCCCTCCGGACCCCCAGCCCACCACGCAGTGGACCCCTCTTCGGCTGAGGTCGTTCAGGAGTTATCTTCCTCATCCTCTCCCGATGAGGCTGTGGCCGGCGCGGCGTCAAGGGAGCCGCCCCCCGTTGATGCGAAGGCACATCAGGACCTACTCCGCCGTGTGGCGACGGCCATGGACCTCCCTGTCGAGGAGGTAAAGGAGGACGAGGACCCCATCATGAACGTGGTGGGGTCGGACTTGCCAGTCCGGGTTGCGTTACCTTTTGTACGCACGGTCCAGAGGAACGCTACCACCATTTGGCAAACGCCCGCTTCTGTGCCCCCCACAGCCAGGGGCGTGGAAAGAAAGTACTCAGTCCCTCCCACGGGATATGAGTACTTGTATGTGCATCCAACTCCGGACTCCCTGGTGGTACAGTCCGTTAACGATAGGGAGCGTAACGGCCAGCCGGCCGCCGCCCCAAAGGCGAAAGAGGCACGGCAGATGGACCTTCTCGGACGAAAGGTCTATTCAGCAGGGGGCCTGCAGATGAGGATCGGTAACCAACAGGTCCTCCTGGCCAGATACGTGTTCGACATACTCACGTCCCTGGCCAAGTTCACTGACCTCCTGCCGTCCACATCCCGCCAGGACTTCACCACAATGTTGGAAGAAGGGAGGCGATCCTCTCGCTCCTCCATTACAGCCGGCCTCGACGCGGCAGACTCAGGGGCACGGACCTTAGCGACAGGGGTCACGATGTGGCGCATCGCCTGGCTCCAATCTTCCACCCTGCCTCCGGAAGTCCAATTCACTCTCCTGGACTTGCCCTTTGACACCAAGGGGTTGTTTTCGGAGAAGACGGATTCGCGGATCCAGTCACTAAAGGACGGCCGGGTGGCGATCCGTACACTCGGGATGCATACGCCGGTGACGCAGCGCAGGCCATTCCGCCCGCAGCCCTCCCGCTATCAGTCGCTGTACCAACCCTACCCGGCTCGGCGACCGGCCCAAAATCGCCGTCGCCCATGGGGCAACCGCCGAAACCAGGGCCAGGCCGCTTCCAAAGC
Source organism: Mauremys reevesii (assembly GCF_016161935.1). Taxonomy (NCBI): domain Eukaryota; kingdom Metazoa; phylum Chordata; order Testudines; family Geoemydidae; genus Mauremys; species Mauremys reevesii. The sequence continues at coordinate 38,652,154 of NC_052631.1, read as the reverse complement.
CCCTCAGGCGGCGAAGCAACCCTTTTGATGGGACGCACGAGGGCTGCACATCACTCTCCCCTCCAGATCCTCCCCGTTTATTTCACAACCGCCTCTCCCGTTTTTTCTTGGCATGGTCCCGAGTAACATCGGACAGCTGGGTGCTCAGCACGGTCCACTCGGGATACCGTCTTCAGTTTGTTTCACCCCCTCCTTCCCACCCACCTTCCCTGTCCCTCTTCAGGGACCCCTCTCACGAGCAAGTCCTCATACAAGAGGTCCAGACTCTGTTGAGCGTGGGTGCCATAGAGGAGGTGCCTCCCTCCAGGCGGGGCAGGGGATTTTACTCCAGGTATTTCCTCATCCCCAAGGCGAAAGGCGGGCTACGTCCTATCCTGGACCTTCGCGGGCTGAACAGATACCTACTCAAGCCCAAGTTCCGCATGGTCACCTTGGGGACCATCATTCCCTCCCTGGATCCGGGAGACTGGTTTGCGGCCCTCGACATGAAGGACGCCTACTTCCATGTCGCTATCTACCCCCCTCATCGGCGCTACCTTCGGTTTGTGGTCAACGACGCCCACTACCAGTTCGCCGTGTTGCCATTCGGCCTTTCGACCGCCCCCAGAGTATTCACCAAATGCATGGCGGTCGTCGCCGCAGCCCTGCGACGGAACCACATACATGTTTACCCGTATCTGGATGACTGGCTGATCCGCGGTCTGTCCAGGCAACTCGTGGAGAGTCAGATTGTAGAGGTCCTGGCCCTCTTTCGGCGTCTCGGTCTTCTCGTCAATACCGAGAAGTCAACTTTGATTCCGACGCAGCGAGTCGAATTCATTGGGGCGGTCCTCGACTCCACGGTGGCCAGAGCCTGTCTCCCTCGCGCTCGACACCAGACGATGGTCTCCATCATCCGGGACCTCGTCAATTTCCCAACTACGACGGTGCGGTCATGCCTCCGCCTCCTGGGCCACATGGCTTCGTGTACGTACGTCACCGCGTACGCACGACTTCACCTCCGTCCGTTTCAGTCCTGGCTCGCGACGGTGTACCGCCCGCATCGCGACGCCATCGACATGGTGGTCACCGTCAACAGGACGGCTCTCGACTCCCTCCGCTGGTGGCTCGACCCGGAGGTCGTGTGCGCCGGAGTCCCGTTCCACCCTCCTCGGCCATCGGCAACGTTGACCACGGACGCCTCTGCACTCGGATGGGGGGCTCACCTCGGAGACCTGCACACTCAAGGCCTCTGGTCAGCGAGCGAACTCACGCTCCACATCAATGTCCACGAGCTCCGAGCGATCCGCTTTGCATGTCACACCTTTCGGACCAACCTGCAAGGCCGCTGTGTGACAGTGTTCACGGACAACACAACAGCAATGTTCTACGTGAACAAGCAGGGCGGAGCCTGCTCGTCCCCCCTCTGCAAGGAGGCGATCCTCCTGTGGGACTTCTGCGTGACCCACTCCATTCACCTGGAAGCGTCCTTTCTTCCGGGAGTGCAGAACACGCTGGCGGACCATCTCAGCAGGTCGTTTCTCTCCCACGAGTGGTCCCTCCATCCCGACGTTGCGCACACGATCTTCCAGAGGTGGGGGTTTCCCCGGGTCGACCTCTTCGCCTCCAAGGCGAACAGGAAGTGTCTCCAGTTCTGCTCGTTCCGGGGGCACTCGCCGGGCTCCCTGTCGGACGCTTTCCTCTATCCGTGGCAGACTCACCTCCTCTATGCCTTCCCCCCATTTCCGCTCGTGCACAGAGTGCTCCAGAAGCTTCGGAGGGATCGAGCCACCATGATACTCGTGGCTCCAGCCTGGCCGAGGCAGCATTGGTACACCCTGCTGCTCGAGCTCTCCGTTCGGGAGCCCATCACCCTCCCATTGTGGCCAGACCTCATCACGCAGGACTTCGGCAAACTCCACCATCCGAACCTGCAGTCCCTCCATCTTACAGCCTGGTACCTGCGTGGTTGACCCACGCAGAGAGGGACTGTTCAGCGGCCGTGCAACAAGTCCTGCTTGAAAGCAGAAAGCCTTCCACTCGTACCACCTACATGGCGAAATGGAAGAGGTTCGCGCTCTGGTGTGACCAGCAAGGGCTCAACCCCTTTGTGGTACCTGTCCCTACCATCCTAGACTACCTATGATACCTTAAGGAGCAGGGTCTGGCGGTTTCCTCCTTGCGGGTCCACCTCGCATCGGTGTCCGCCTTTCGTCCGTCAGCCGAGGGTCGAACCATCTTCTCCAATCTGATGGTCTCCCGCTTCCTGAAGGGCCTCGACCGCTTATACCCGCCAGTGCGTCGCCCTGCCCAGACCTGGGACTTGAACCTCGTCCTGGCCAGGCTCATGTGTCCACCATTCGAGCCTATGGCCATGTGTTCTCTCCTCTACCTCTCCTATAAGACGGCCTTCCTGGTTGCCATAACATCGGCAAGGCGAGTCTCGGAACTCCGAGCGTTGACGGTGGGCCCCCCCTACACCGTCTTTCACGCGGATAAGGTGCAGCTTCGTCCTCACCCGGCCTTCCTACCAAAGGTGGTCTCGGCCTTCCACCTTAATCAGGACATCTTTCTCCCGGTCTTCTTCCCGAAGCCCCATGCTTCGCCCCGGGAACAACAGCTCCACACCCTCGACGTCCGTAGGGCGCTGGCGTTTTACATCTACCGGACAAGGTCCTTTCGGCGTTCCACCCAGCTCTTCATAGCAGTCGCTGATCGCATGAAAGGCGAGCCGGTCTCTACCCAGCGCATTTCCTCCTGGGTGACTCAATGAATCAGGTCATGCTACGAGCTGGCTCACGTGACACCATGCCGACTCACCGCTCATTCTACGAGAGCGCACGCCTCGTCAGCCGCCTTCCTGAGCCATGTCCCCATCCAGGACATCTGCAGAGCAGCCACCTGGTCTTCGGTCCACACCTTCGCCTCCCACTACGCGTTGGTGCAGCAGTCTAGAGACGACGCAGCCTTCGGCTCTGCGGTATTACACTCCGCCACGTCTCACTCCGACCCCACCGCCTAGTTAAGGCTTGGGAATCACCTAACTGGAATGCATTGGAGCAATCACTCGAAGAAGAAAAGACGGTTACTCACCTGTAGTAACTGGTGTTCTTCGAGATGTGTTGCTCCAATCCATTCCAGACCCGCCCTCCTTCCCCACTGTCGGAGTAGCTGGCAAGAAGGAACTGAGGAGCGGACGGGCCGGCTGAGGTATATATTTAGCGCCATAGCGGCGCCACTCCAGGGGGCGCCAGCCGGCCCGCCGGGGTTGCTAGGGAAAAAAGTTCCGGGAAGCCGTGCATGCGCGGCGCGCACACCTAACTGGAATGGATTGGAGCAACACATCTCGAAGAACACCAGTTACTACAGGTGAGTAACCGTCTTTTTTAAAATGAAGCCCTACTGCCAATTTTTGTTATTGGTTTCCATTTAATTTTCTTATTTCCCACTCTTGCATGGAGAGTTGTGGTAGTGTGAGGTGTGGGACTCTGCTGATTGAACACCAGTTTGCCTCTGTGTCTGACTTAGGGGTCTTCTGCTACCTGAGCAGGGATAACTTGCCAAAGAGGTCAGATGCTCTGCCACATGGTACTTCTCTGTAATGGAAATGGGGCAGACATAATACTATTGGCAACTACCCTGCAAATTGGGTTAGAGTATAAAAGCTTAATTCAAGCAACAAATTTGTTACCAAATCCAAATTTTGCTTCTCATGCTTCTGTCGCGGAGATGGGAAGGGGTGTGTGCGCCAGATGTGGCAATCAATCCAGCATCCAAAATCTGCAGATTTCTTGAGGTTGTCTAGAGCTCAGGGTCATCCATGCCAAGGTCTGCCTATTGCACTACTCTGCATTTGACTTCTACAGTGTCCCCTCTTCTCCCCCAGCTACTAGCGGACAGTCCTGACTGCTGCTACCTCTTCAGGCCTTTTCAAGGAGTGGCACTGATAGTGCAGCAGGGGAAACTGCACAATTCAGTGCTGAATTGGAGATCTCCTAGAAGAGCTTCCAAGGACTGAGAGAAAAGAGGGTATGTTGTGCCCATTGGGCCTCAATATCTACAGGGGCAGGTTTCACTGTGTGCAGGAGGGGTGTGACAGGGAGCATTTAGCTTGACTTTTCATGTCAAACAAGACAATTATCTTCTGTCTCTTGGTGGTGGAAGTAATTATTACATCAGATACAGTTGCATGTGTAAAATTCATACTCACTGCATTTATGTTTCTAGTATTATTAGACCTATCATGTAGGGCTCAGGTGTGTGAGTTCATCTCCCATTTTAAAATGTCCTTCTCCCCTTTTATACTTGCAGGTCTCATAGGAGCAAAATGGCCAGGGAAGGTTCCACAATGCACTAAGTGCACTTTGCACCACGAAGCAGCAGTGCAAGGTGGATTTATAGCTGCTGGAGATGGCCAGTTCAGTAATAACCCTGTCCTGGGGAGTTCTCAGTTGGCAAAAAGCTGGCAGAGATGGTTGCACTACCTCTGGCACCAACTGCCCCCACCTCCACTCTGGGTGACATGGTGGGAAAAGAGCTCTACTCCACTGGCCTAAGTTAGAGCTATAGAGAAGTAGCTAACTTGCATCTGGGTGGGGCAGCTCAGGATCAGGGAGTACAACTAGCTTCTTATGCAACCCCCTCCACTTTGCCCCAGCTCCAGTCGGGCAGGCTGGAGAATCCCAGTGTACATGTGTATGCACACATCACACGGCTGTACTTTGTGCAGCTTGAAAAAATTGCTGTCTGCAGTATAGGATGTTTTATGTCATGTTGTCAACTTGGGGAAAGATTGTTTGTTTTTTAAAGAAGAAGGAGTTAATATATTATATTCCTCCTCCTCAGACTTCCAAACCCACTTTCTTGTGGAGTGGAGAAAGGTGTAGAGCTCCCTCTTGTGGTCAAGACCAACCATGGTGACTTTGTAAAATAGCCACTGTTAATGCAGCATAAGTCAAGTTGCACAAGGTAGGCCAGAAAACAAAGAAATCATGAAGGTTTAATGCCTCATGGTAGAGAATTGCAAAAGTTACACACTCATCAGTACCTGAGACTAAAAATATTTTGTCCACTGCCAGCAAAGATGTCTATTTCGTGGTCAGAATGTCAGCCTCTGTCATCAGAATGAGAGGAAGCAAGAATTTCAATCTAAACAGACAAGGCATTCTCAAACATCTTCTGACAACTGCACTGTGTATCCATCCTTATGAAAGCATATAACAAGATCCCTTGTCCTGAGCTACAGTGAATTGGTCTAATTTGGGGATATATATGTGGGGAGGAAATGTACTCTTGTAGGAAATATGGAAGGGTTATAAAAGGTATGCTTTGCTACATGGGGTACTGACTATAAAGCCCAGGATTTAGAAGGGGCAGGATTTAGAAGGTTCACCGGAGGTAGACAGATCCTGGGGAAGTTTCAAGTAAACCTTGAAACATGGGAAACATCTTCCAGTATAATATAATTTAAGAGAACTGAATGATTGTTCATATGATTTTGTTTCAAAGATAATACAGGTCAGAGTCAGAGCAGGATTGAGTCCATCCAAAATGGGAAGCAACAAGAGTAGGTGCAAACAAAGCCCTGCTGTGTCAGAGGGCCCAGAGCTGGCAAGTTCAGCCCCAAACCTGAGTAGTGTTTGCTGGGAGATGGGATAGCCAAGCCAGCTGAGTCATGTACTTGATTCAGTGCACTCCCCTGGCAGGCTCCACCAATGGGATTCTAAACAGAATATTAAAGCTGGTTTACCTTGGCAAAACTCTCAAAGAAGGGCAATAGTGTGAACACCACCTGCCCTTCCCTCTTGGTCCAAAGATGACTCCACTGAGATGACTCTCAGTGCATGAGTTCTGTTGAGTAGTGATTTGTGAGCAGTACATCATTGGAAAATATCTGTCTTAAACTTAAGATCAGACTAGCCGTGATTATTATTAGGTATGAACATGTTAGTACAGGGGTGGCCAACCTGAGCCTGAGAAGGAGCCAGAATTTACCAATGTACATTGCCGAAGAGCCACAGTAATACATTAGCAGTCCCCCATCAGCTCTGCCCCCCACCAGTCCCCAGCCTCTTCCCCCCCCATACCTCCCGCTTGCCGTGATCAGCTGTTTTGCATGCACAGGAGGCTCTGGGGGGTGGGGGGGAGGAGGGAGGGCACAGCACATTTGGGGGAAGGGGCAGGGGCTTTGGAGGAAGAGGTGGCATGGGGGCAGGGCCTGGGGCAGAGCAGGGGGTTGAGCAGTGAGCACCCCCAGCACATTGGAAAGTTGGTGTCTGTAGCTCCAGCCCTGGAGTCAGCACCTATGCAAGGAGCCACATATTAACCTCTGAAGAGCCACATGTGGCTCTGGAGCCACAGGTTGGCCATCCATGTGTTAGTAAAACATTTTAGAGTTCAATTAAAAGATTCTGTCAACATTGAACAGATGCCTCTAGTGAAAACTGCAAAAACTATTTGTGACTATTTGTTTGATTAAAACCTGCAAATAGAGAATGGTGCAGATGAGGTGGATTCAGGTTTCTTGAGTGCTAAAGCATCCTACGGAGAATCCCCAAACATCGTCCAACCCCAAGAAATATTCCATCCAACTACTGAAGCCCCCAAGGTGACCTGTAGCTCTGCAACTTCCTCTCTAAGTCAGAAAGCATCAAAAACCAAAGGAGATCTGCCTTCCTCTCTTCTACAAACAGAATGGTGCCTGAGCCTGATAGAATGCAGCTGATGGCTGTGCTGAAACAGGTGGCCGCAGCTACTGTTGAAATTATACCTATTGTTTCCACCTTACAGACCACCATGACAGAGCTTGTAGTGCCCTCTGAATCTCAGTGCAGATGGATGGGTGAAGCAGAACATAGAATTTCTGAAGTGGAAAAGGAGAACAACTTACAGGTTGTGAAGAACTGTAATAATATCAAGACTATGAAGACCAAGCTAATAGATCTGAAAGCCGCTCAAGACAATGTAACATCCTGAAGGAAAAGAGAAAGGTAAATCCTCTGAATTTGTCCTGAAACTGAGAACTAAGTTGTTTGATATGCCAATAGATTTTTGGTTTGATACCGAACAAGCGCACACTGTGCCCATGACCCCATGCCCATTGGCCTAGAGCAGGGGTCGGCAACCTTTCAGAAGTGGTGTGCCAAGTCTTCATTTATTCACTCTAATTTAAGGTTTCACGTGCCAGTCATACATTTTAACGTTTTTAGAAGGTCTCTTTCTATAAGTCTGTAATATATAACTAAACTATTGTTGTATGTAAAGTAAATAAGGTTTTTAAAATGTTTAAGAAGCTTCATTTAAAATTAAATTTAAATGTAGAGTCCCCGGGTGGCCAGGACCCGGGCAGTGTGAGTGCCACTGAAAATCAGCTCGCGTGCCATGCCATAGGTTGCCTACCCCTGGCCTAGAGCATTGATCGTGAAGTTCCTGAAGTTTACCACTAAGGATCTTATATTGCAGAAATCCCAAGGAAAAAAGCTATTATGGGGAGAAGCAGTCATTAAAATACTGCTCTTCAAGATTATGTCTGTGGTGTGGTTTCAATGAGCTCAGCTTTTAACAAAGTGAAACAATTGGCCAGGAAGAGGAATTTGAAGTATTTTTTATTAAATACCCAGCAACACTCCATATTAAGAATGGTGAGACAATAATATCATTCAGTTGCCCTCAGGAGGCAGAAAAAATACCTCAAAAATCTGCAAACTGCTCCCAGGCAAGAGGAAATAGCTATGGAATGATCTGCCTGTATGGAATGTATAGATGGTCGCTTTAAACAAGTTGATGGGTGCTGATTGATACCGATACATTAATTCCCTTTTTTCTCTCTCATTAGGATTGGAGGGTTATAACCAATTTACTTCCTATTGCCTTAACTCAGTGGTTCTCAACCTTTCCAGAGTACTGTACTCCTTGCAGGAGTCTGATTTGTCTTGCGTATCCCTAAGTTTCACTTCACTTTAAAATTACTTGCTTACAAAATCAGACATAAAAATACAGACGTGTCACAACACGTTATTACTGAAAAATTGCTTATGTTCTCATTTTTACCATATAATTATAAAATAAATCAATTGGAATATAAATATTGTACTTACATTTCTGTGTATGGTATATAGAGCAGTAGAAACAAGTCATTGTCTGTGAAATTTTCGTTTGTACTGACTTCGGTAGTGCTTTTTATGTAGCCTGTTGTAAAACTAGGCAAATATGTAGAGTTGATGTAACCCCTGGAAGATCACCAAGTACCCCCAGGGTACTCCTGGTTGAGAACCACTGCCTTAACTCACAGGGAAGGAGCATCAATGTAAAATCTATCATTTGATTAGTAATTATATATTATCATTGCTGTATTAGGTGGTGCTTTCTTATGAACTAATATATGAAGGTTCTATTGGTAAAAGGTGATTACTGTAATTGTATTGTTTGGGGCCTCAGGTGCTGTGAAGATATTTAAGTTTCACTTGATTCGGCTGCCCCCTCTAGGTGTCAAATGTGTGGTTTTGGACTGTTTTAAACAGATTCTTCCTTCAGATTATATGGTACTAATAAGTATTTCTCTCTTTTCTGTTTTGTATTTTCAGTTATTTAATTCCTCTTTCTGCCCTCCTCCTGTTACCCTCCCATGCTGGGAATTTCCTTCCCATTCCTGCAGCATATGTACTGGGAAGCATGGATTATATACTTTGTTGCATAGTTATGCACGAACTGTATGCTGCTCAGGAAAATTTGCAACTTCTCATTTATTCACAAATAGACTTTATATTTTATCCAGTATATTTTAACAATGATGGCTCTGAAATTAAATGTGTCTCCTGGAATATAAAGGGTTTTAATAACCCTATTTAAAGAAAAAAATATTCAATGCTTAAAAAAAAAAAAGTGTGGATATTGCCGTACTCCAGGAGACACCTCTGACAGAACTTGAAGCTTGTAAACTGACTAGACGTTTGGTAGGCCTCTTAGTTTCTAGTTGCTTTAATTCTAAAGTGAGGGTCATTGCTATACTAATATATAAAAAGTTAAATACTGATATTCTGAGCACAAGGTCTGACAGAGTGGATTTACTGTCCTCAAGGCTGTAATTGGCAGTTCTATAATCATCTTTTCCAATTGCACTGGGCAAACTAGGATGATCCCATGATTCATGACCTGGGCGATCATCCTGTTGTTATCGCTGGAGACTTGAATGAAACTCCAGACCCAGTCCTTGATAAATCATCTCCATCTCAAAACATGAATACTCATCAGGTACATACATACGTGGGTGATTTAGGTTTATGAAATGTGTGGTAACTACAAAATGTGTGGTGATTACAGCCAGAGACTATAGATTATATATATATATATATATATATTTTTCTGCAGTTCATTCAACATATTCAGGATTGGACTATTTTTTTGTGTCACAAGGATTGATCAGTTCTGTCACTGATTGTGGCATTAGTACTATTGCTATATCTGACCATGCTCCTATACAGATGTCTTTTAGACCCCCAAAGCATGCACCCCCCTCACTAAAATGTGGAGATTAAATACCTCTCGGATGTTTGAAACATCATTTGTTAACTCTATCCAGCATGAGTTAGAACTTTTATTGACCTCACTACTTCACCTCACTACTTCACCAGCTGCCACACTCCAGGAAAAGCCTTCCCCATAGGCCATATCATCTTTTATGGCACCTTTAAAAAAGAAATGGAGAGACCATAGAATTGATACCCTTGTGAAGGAAATTAAGGCCTTGAATGTAGACTATGTTTCTGCCCCCTTCCCTAGAGAAACTCTGAATCCTCATCAATATAAGGTCTGACATCAACAATCTTCTGTCTCAAAAGGCTGTTAGATATGACACCGCAGACCCTACCTTGGATTCAGATTGAATGAGAATTGGTACAGCCTCTCCTCCTTTCAGGCACTGTAAAATCAAATTATTATAGATTTGATAGCTCCAGAGCTCTGCTCTCACAATAATGGCTGTGAGGCAAGCTTGATCAAACTTGCCTAAAATGTTCTGCTTCCCTCTATTCTTCCATGTAGAGGTGGTCCCGTGGAGCTATACTACCCTTAAAATCAGTGGCAAAAGTCGATGTTAAGGGATTGGATGGACAGAGGAATTGTGACTGTGTCGTAGCTAATTAACCATGATCTATTTAAAGTTCAGCAACAATTTGGCTAGCCCTGCTCTGGAACATGGAAATATCTCTAGTTTAAGCATTTACTTATGAATGCATTTGTACCCTATGCATTGGGAGCTCCAGAACCTCAAGAACTTTTATTATTTTGGAGGAAATATCCTGGATTTTCTTGGCCAGTGGTATCCTTTTATGGTTCTCTGGCCCAAAGAAATCTGCCAAAGATTGATAATTTGAGAGTTGCTTGGAATCTCCGACCTAATGGAATACAACTGTGTCTAATGTTTAAAAAGCACCTACAGACCTGAGACTAAAGACACTTTTTCAAGTATACTGATCCCCATATTGGCTAAGGCTAATTGGCCTCATAAATGCTGACCACTGTTGGAAATGTAACTCCCTTGGTGCTACATTAGCTCATATGTTTTGGGAGTATCCCTGTATCAAGCATTTCTGGTATGAAGTGTGTCAAAGGACTAATTTGGCATTGAATACTAAGGTGGACCCCTCCTCCTTAAGTTTCATTCTTGGATATATTCCTGATACTTGGAGACTACCTGATAACAAGGTGGCATGGTTCCAACATGCAGCTTTGGTTGCTAAAAAATTAATCCTGCAAAAATGGCAAAGTCGATCCCCACCAAATATTGATGTCTTGCTCGGTGATATGGGTGACCTAACAGCTAACAAATGCCTGGCATTCCGCGGAAAGGGAAGGCCCAAAAAATGCAAAGAAATTTGGGCTGACTTTTTAGAGGTCTATGATTAATGTAGGCCCTGAAGATAGATATGTTGCTTCTCCTCTCCTCACTTTATCCTACCCCTATCTATTTACTTGTGTATTCTGATTAATCTTGCAGTTTGGTATATTGGTTGCATTTGGAAAAATTAATAACAAATTATAAATATCCCCCCTTCATGCAAATTCACTTCAGCAGGGTTTGTAATCCTGTTTATTTGCTTTGTCACAAATATTGGATGAGCAAACTTCGGTTGACTGAAATGGACAATTTCACAAGTACTTTTACAGTATATGTGTGTTTGTCTGCAAATGCTCATATGCATACACATTTGCACAACTTTGTCTACTGAAAGTATTCATGTGGCCTTTGGTTTTGAAAGTGTCACAAATCAGGGCCTGCGGTGGAGCTAGTCTCCAGGCTGCCTTATCAGTACAGCTGGCCTGCAGTACATGCTGGCTTCTCAATGCACCTGCCCACCACTGTGCATGCTTCTGCGTTACCTGGTTCTTGCTGCTCCTGCCTTGCCTCTGTGCTCCTGCCTTAAACCCTTCCTTGCCTGATACCCTGCTTGCTCTAGTTCCTGACCTCTGGCTTGAGCCTTGGCCTGGTGTTAAGTTTCTGCCCTCCGGTCTAACCCTGGCTCCAGTTTCTGACTTACTGTCTCTGGTTCTGACCCTAGTCCTTGGGTCTTGATGTCCATGCTGCCCACTAAGCTAGACTGACCTCATCCTGGTTGGCTAACAGGAAGTCATCCAGTCAGGGAGCAGAAGGAATGTCAGTACCATGTAACTTAGGTGACCCGATACTAAGTTAGGGATAGGGAAGACTCTGAGCAAGAGGCACAGGGAGGGAATAGGCTGCATGGAACCCATAGGTAAAATATATCACACATTCTATTAATTGAATACTTTCAGATACTTCCTTTGTGAACAGGAAGAGAGCGCTAGATTCATTGGATAAATGGTTCATTGTGAATAGTTCACCCGGCTCTAAAAATGTTGATAAATGACTGCCCTAGGATATTTTTAAGGAATATACAGTGTAGCTGTGGAGGCAGCAGCCCTTTAAAAGTCACATTACTAATCCTACTCTGTCAGCCTAGAATCCATAGAAGTCATATTTTCTTAGCCCTGAATGCTTTTAACTAATATATATATATATATATAAAAAGAGAGAGAGAGAGAGAGATGGATCCTTTTCTTAAAATCTCTCATTCACTTTTATGCTTTTCATTTACCACTGAAATGCTCGCTGCTACTTCTTCACTCTTCAAACTCCTGAAGACATTTAAATATATTGTTTTAATAGTACAGCATTGAAAGAGGAAATCAATATAATTTATGGAGCCTTTGAGGCTTCCCTTCTCCTGCCTCTTTGTATTTAGTGAAATTAATTGTCAGGCTAATATAAATGAGTGTTATGCAAATGAACCAATTAATGCAAAATGCCTTGATTTAGGAAATAAATTTGCTTTCTGATTACATCAGCATTAATTCAGAATAACTCCACTGAAGTCTGTGAGCCAGATCCTCAGCTTGTGCAAATAAACCTAGCGCCTTTTGCCAATATACATGCTGGCGATCTGGTCCAGTGAATTTATTCTAAATTTACGGTAAACCAGGGTAGCTGAGAGTGGAATGTGGCCCAATATCTTATTTTAAATCAACAGTTTAGTTCATTCTCTTCTTCCTGAAGTTGAGTAACAGCAAGAAATATAATTATTCCATGAATCCACTAGCACTGAATGATGAAGTTAGGAAAGACCTCTAGGGAGATCCAATCCAACATGGCCATCAAACAAGGTTTTCCTCTACCAATGAAAAGTGTGCAAGAGTGTAACAATACTTGTCTTATAAAATTCAGACCAAATTTGCCAAAATGTTCTTCAAAGTTGACACAAGTCTGGGTAGAAGGGCAAGCAAGACTAGGCAAGCAAATTTGAGTTGATTTATTGGGCTAGATCATCGGGGTCGTGGGGAAGGGAAATTTTGTAGTTCCATTTATTTCAGATATTTTAAAGCCAGCAAGCAGCAATATGGTCATCTAGTCTAAGCTCCTGCATAGTAAAGACCAAAGGAATTAAATATCAGTGGAACTAGGTTGATTCATACTATCTGAGGAGCTGGCCCGTACCTTTGAGCAGCAAACATTACTAGTTTTGTTTGTTTTACTTGGAATATTTGAATTTGTTTAAACCCAAATCTTAAAGTGGAGCTCTGTTTACATAAACCCACACAAACCAGGAACTTGTTTGCATGAACGCCAGCTGCTTCTTTCACACAGCATTGATATAAATACCATTAACATATAAGCAGAGTCTGGATGAGCTCTCCCCTGACATCTAGTGGTGAGCTGTGGAAAAAGACTTTCAGAAGCTGATCTCGTTTGCATGGACATACCCGCGGTGCTTGCCCAAATGATCACTTGTGGCTGGTGGTGGATCCCCAGTCTCCTTGTTATTGGGGCAGGAGTAATAAAGCGTTGTTATCCTTGTTGTGTGAACCGAGGGCAGCGGAACTGTACCTGGCATACCCCAAAGGGAGGGATTCACCCTCAACTGAACAGCACTTTCTAGGCAGGGAACATGGGTTCCAAAGCCCAATAAGTTGAGAGAGGGTGGGCACAGGCACCTGTACTTGGGGGTGTGGCCCATGTTTAAGGGTCCTAGACACCATTTGACCCTTCCTCTCTCCATGGTATAATAAAAGAGGTAATTTAGACTCAATAGAGAGTCTTGTTACATGCTACAGAGCTGAAATCACTGATATCTGGGTCTAAAGATTAGACCTACTTTGGGACAGTGTCTTTACTGCAAGAGACTGCCCAGTGTACACCAGCACTGAGGCTCCCCCGCTAACACCTGAAATCACTGAGAGCTGTGTTAAGTGTGTGGGTGTGGGGGGGAGGCTCTGAAGACATCTTGGCAAGCGGGCAGCTGGTGGAGAGGCGTGACAAGTGACCAGCAGGGTGGCTGACGGAGAGGCATGGCAAGCAGCCAGCAGGGCGGCTGACGGAGAGGCATTGCAAGTGGCAAGCAGAGCAGCTGGCGGAGAGACATGGCAAGTGGCCAGCAGAGAACCTGGTGGAGAGGGCCAGAGCAGAGCCCCACAGAGGCGTGGCAATTGGCCATTGAGACGACAAGCGAGCGCCCGAGCAGTGCAGCATATAAGGTACTTCCTTATGCCCCCGCCTTTCACACAGGGTGGGAGGTGAATTCTGCAGATGAACCTCTGAACTCTGTGGCTGCACTGGTCAAGGACAGCAACTGTGAGTGGGGTACAGAGAAGGGACGGGCACATTAAAGGGACTCTTGGGTTGCTGGATTTAAGACCCTGAGGGGAAAAGGACACTGTCCAACTTATTTGGGGGTGAGTCTTTTGCTCATGGTTTATCTTTATGAACCCTAGTTGTGGTGTTTTCCCAAATTAACACTGTAATTCTATCAATGTACTGCTTGTGTCACTTGTGTTTTCATATGGAGCCAGAGGTGAAAGTAAGCCGGTACAGTCTGGTACGGCGTACTGGCAAGAGCCGGTGCTGGACTGCACCGGCTTCCGTGGCGGGGATTTAATGGGCTCTGGGCTGCGGGCCCCAGCTCGGACACTGCTCTGTCAGCCGAGCTGGGGTGGGGATTTAAAGGGCTCAGAGCTCCCGCAGCTGCAGGCAGCCCAGAGCCCTTTAAATCCTGCCGACGGCTCGGGCGGCCGGGATGGGGCCGGGATTTAAAGGGCTCAGGGCTCCCACGGCTGCGGGCAGCCCAGAGCCCTTTAAATCCCTCCCGCGGCTGGGCTGGGGCCGTGATTTAAAGGGCTCAGAGCTCCCTGCTGCTGTGGGCAGCCCAGAGCCCTTTAAATCCCGCCCGCAGCTCCGGCGGCCTGGCTGGGGACGGGATTTAAAGGGCCCGGGGTTCCCCGCAGGAGCTCCGGGCGCTTTAAATCCTGGCCCCAGCCAGGCAAAGCTCAGGGTTCCCCGCGGCAGCCGGAGTCCTGGGGCCTTTAATTTGCCCCTGAGTTCCGGGGGGCTCCCTGCCATCTCTGCAGCTGGGAGCCCCTTGTTGATTTAAAGGCCCTGGGGCTCCCAGCCACAGCCGGTGCCCCAGGGCCTTTAAATCTTGAGGTGCCCCACGCCCCCCTCAGGACTCCGGCAGTACCGGTAAGTCCTGTAAGTTATTTTCACCCCTGTATGGAGCTCTACATCTCCCTTCTGCAAGTCCCCTCCCAATGGAGCAATCCTGCAGGACCTAGATTCCCTAGGGCTGGGTTCCTCCAGCCCCAGAACCGGATGAACACACACCCACCCACACATACATTAACAGAGCAAGTCTGAGAGGACCGGGTCAATCAGCACTGTCAAGCTGACCCCTTTTATGTCTTTGGACTCACTGGGCTGGAGGAAGCAGCACATTCAGCTGCCTCTCCTTATGTGCCTCTGAGCTCCATGGACTGGGTCAAGCAGCACATTCAAGCTGTTACCCTAATGTGTCCCAGATTCAGCATGTCCCTATCCCCACTCTCACATCACAATTGTAGTGGCAGTAACCTACTAGATGACCCTATTTTGGGCGCTGCAGGAGAAGATGGAGTCCCAGCGGAACTGATGCATAGTTTGGATCTAAGCATCAGAACCCTGACTAGAGGGTGAGGGCTTGGCTACACTTGAGAGTTGCAGCGCTGGGAGTTTACAGCGCTGGTCATCCAGCTGTGTAGGAACAGCGCTGGTGTGTGGCCACACTCACAGCTACCAGCGCTGGTATGTGGCCACATTTGCAGCATTTGCAGCGCTGTTGGGAGTGATGCATTATGGGCAGCTATCCCAGCGTTCAAGTGGCAGCAACGTGCTTTTCAAAAGAGGGGGGTGGGGTGGGGCTGTAGTGTGACAGGGAGCGGGGGAGAGAGAGAGAGTGGATTTTTGGAGCCAACACTGTGTGTTAGCTTCCTGCCTTGCAAAATCAGAAAATGTTCCTGATCCCTTACCCTTAACTCTTAACTGCAAACAGCCTGCAGCCAACGGACTCCCTCTCTCCCCTCTGCCCCCGCTGTTTCTGTCAAGCAAACACTCACTCCCTGCCTGCCTCATTCACAGGGGTTATCTCATTTGTGATTGTTCACAGTCAGGTACAGATTGATCACAGCAAACAGGAGGTGTTTGATAAGCAGCTCCTGGAGCACCGGAGCTCCGGAGCTCTGAGTTCACAACAAAACAAAGAGAGGCTGCATAACAAAACAAAGAGAGTAATTTACTTAAAAGCATTCTGGGATATCTGCTAATACCCTGGAGGCCAATAACAGCGCTGGTGTGTGTCCACACTTGATGAGCAGCGCTGGATCACCAGCGCTGCACTCGCTACACCTCAAGCAGACCAGGTGTTCAGCCAGTGCTGCAGCCAGGGAGTTGCAGCGCTGGATGTGCCTTGCAGGTGTGGACAGTTACTAATTGCAGCGCTGGAAAGCCTCCACCAGCACTGCAACTTTCAAGTGTAGCCAAGCCCTGAGTAGGGATTTTTGTAGAGAAAATACAATGGTTTAAGGGAGAACACTAGATTTGTTTATAGGTAAGCTGATGACTCAAGTGTTTTCTTTAGGCTAGACAATAGGAGCTGATCACTCTTGGCTATGGGTGGTGTTTTCTTCCAGGGGGCTCACAATGCAACAAGTCTGCTTTCAGTATTTTGGATATCAATCAAGGATTCATTACTAGAATTGGACTGATAATTGCTGAGCTGGATGTGTGCAGGTGTAGGTTCATTAGCACCAGGAGCAGAGATTCCCATGATACAGTGCTTCCCTGCTTTTTCTGGTCCCAGAGTTCAGTGCAGTTCTCTGTTCTCCATTCTGTATGCAAATTGAGATGTCTCCCTGTCCCATCTCTCATGCAGATGAGGCTAGGGGAGTTGTCTCTGCTCTCCATTTTGTATGCTAATGAGATGTCTTAATCTTGTCACCCTTGTCAGGAGGGGTCTAGGTGTGTCTCCCACCGCCCTTCATTGCTCTCTGCAAGTCTTTTCTCTGATGGGTTTTGGTTTAAGCAGAGGCTTGTGGGTGTGGTGGTGTCTTTCATGATTCAGACAGGCTGGATACTGTGCCCTGGTTCCCCAAAAACACAGAGCTGACTGGTATCAACACGCACACACACTCTCTCTCTCTCTCTCTCTCTCTCTCCAATTTTCTTTTGGAAATAGAATTTGGACCAAAAATTTTCAAGCAGCCCTCTTATCTATCAATAGCTAAGGGTAAAAAATGTGTATGTAAATACTGATGGTTATGGCAATTCTGCCAAATTCTTTTGGTTTTCATTCATTTAAAGGACATTCTAAACAAAGTTTCTAGATCTCAGTGCCAGTTGTATGTCTATATCATGAGGTACTGTGTGCAGTTTAATCTGACCTAAAATAAAGAGAAGGCTACATTTCTTGGTACCATGAGTGTCTCAGCTTTTACAAACTGAGATATTTTTACAGTGCAATAAGGGATTCAGGTCCTACATTTCTAATATCTGTTGTGTAAAACACTGCTGGATTATTTTCATGAAAGTCTCCTGGCAAAGCACTTAAGCATTTCAAAAGTGTACAGCTTCTTCTTCAAAGTTTCCGACATGGAGAAGTGTGAGTCAGGTACAACTATATGATGACTTTTCATCTGTCAAAACTGAGCCACAGAACTTGGCAGGGCTGTGGTTTCTCTGCAACCTCAATACCCAGAGGAGTTTGCAAACGTAGGTTTCTTCCTTGGGTTCCTGCCAAAAAATCTCCATAGGGAAAAATATATACTGTCTGGATCTGCTACTTTTTATTTCTTTCTTTCTTTCCCTCCAAAGAGATTGAAATATTTCCTGTTAAGTCAGGGACAGCTCAGGTTGCTTTAGTAAAATGCATACAAGAGGTCATCTCCAGACATAGAATGCAGGTGTGCTTGATGCATGCGTGAGCAAACCTTACCCCTTTCATGACTGATCTATTTAAAATGCAGTATGTATACTAAGAACATAAATGTATGCTGAAGAGGTGAGGGTTTTTTTAGGAGGTGTAACCATTCCAAGGTCTGGCATTCTCACAAATCCAAACACTGCCTCTGTCTTAGTGTGTGCTTGTGCGAATGCGCACACACAATCACATATTTTGTAACAGGATGCACATAGTTAGAGATGGAGAAACCAAACTATTAAATCATCAACTCTGTTCAGTGTGTAAGCACTGAGAGAGGATCAAGAGAGTGCAACGCTCGGCTGTTAATCCTTCCTTCATATATACTGTTCTGTCTCATCAAGCACCTTCTGCAAGCAGACTTTGTGAAGTTTCTATACATAATTCAACTGCAGTTGCCCCTATCAGGAAGCTATTTATTGTAACAAAGTCCACTTCCCTTGAAAGGTAGGCTATAGTCTCCCCCAGAAAGGATCCACAGATACTAGATAAGGTTTTGGGTGCTGTCTTAAAAAAAGCTCAAGTTCAGGAAATACTGGTAGGCTTCAATTTATAAAAGTTTAAACTTTAGGGCCAACATTTTCAAATTTGACTGCTTAAAGTTATGCCCCTTAACCCATATTTAGGCACCTTAATAAGTGTCCTGAATTACAGAACAAGTCTATAGGAACTTGTGGTATTCAGCATCTCTGGCAAACATGCCATTTATTTAGGTGCCTCATATGGATTTAAATGTCTAACTGTAGCCACCGACATTTTTTAAATGTTGGTCTAATTTTCCAGGGTTGCATGGGATTTATCAATGCAGTTCACATAAAGATTAATGGTGGTCATGTGGCTGTATTGCATGCAAGTTTTTGAAAAGTTAGGGCTCTTTGTCTTCTTGTGTCTCAGATTTTGGCTTTTTTCAGGCTTTGCTACGATACTGGGTATGTCTACCCTGCAAAAATAAATAATCGCAGCAAGTCTCAGGGTACAATGTCTACCCTGCAGTTAGACACCCATGGCTGGCCTGTGCCAGCTGACTCGGTCTCACGGGGCTCAGGCTAAGAGGCTCTTTTATTGTAGCATAGGGATTTGGGCTTGGGCTGCAACCTCAGCCCTGGCACCCTCCCACCTCAGAGGGTCCTAAAGCCCAGGCTCCATCCCAAACCTGAACATCTACACCGTAATCAAGCAGCCCTTTAGCCCAAGCCACGTGAACCTGAGTCAGCTGGCATGGACCAGCTGCGGGTTTTTAATTGCATCACAGACACATCCTCAGAGCCCAGAACAACTGACTCAGGCTCACACTGCGGGGCTAAGAATAGCAGTTTAGACCTTCAGGTTCAGGCTGGATCCCAGGCTCTGAGATACACCTGCCTCATCAGGTTCCAGAACCTGGGGTCCAGCCTGAGCCCAAATGCCTACACTGCTATTTTTAGCCCTATAGGACGAGCCCAAGTCAGTTGACCTGGTCCCTGAGACTTGCTGCCATTTGGCTTCTTTTGCAGTGTAGATATGCTGCCTGTCACTTACACCAACAGTCCCCGCTCCCCACGGAGCTCCAATGATGTCAATGGGACTACGTGTGAAGTAAAGTGCTATTCAGCATAAGGGTATCAGAATCTGGCACACAGTTACCATTTTCAGTTCATACCTTCTGCCATCACTGTGATTAACTTTGCCCAGGAATATGGTGCAGTTAAGTGTTTCCACAATTATACTCATTGCTACTCTAGTCAATGATTTAAAGGGAAGCACACTGTTTAGTCCCAAGTCATTCCAACAACTGGGGCAATGCAACTTGAGGGAAGAATAGTACACATAAAGAATCAGCTCTAAAGGAGTCAGGATATTTTCTGGAAACTTTAGTACTGTATCTACACTAGCAAAAATGGGACCCACAATCCATCATGAGTGAGAGCACTGGTGGAAGTGGTAGTGAGACAGAGCTCAGGCATTGTCACCATTGTGTTGTGTAGCCCTGCTCAGTACAGGGTGAGATTCCATATAGATAGAAGCACCTGAACTCCGTCTACACTATACCTCTTACCAGTGGGACCATACTGGTGGTGAATTATAGCTCCCATATTTGCCACTGCAGACACTACCTAGATGTCACTTCAAAATACAAGCCACCTAAGACAAAGTGGTATATTAACTAAAGTTTTTCAGATTTTAGACAAAGCAGTGAAAGAGATGGTAACCTCAGTGTTCTGGCTACATTCCAGACTGAATAATTACATTTGTTCTGTCTCAAGTCCCCCTGCAGTTTCAATATAACAAGCTGTTCTCTACTTCCTGCCATACTGCTGTGTAGTATTGCGGAGCACTGTTAAACAGATGCTAGGGTTCTCCTCAGAGATAAATGATGACATAACATGTATAGTTTGTATAGCATTTTGGTGCCTTTGCAAAGCTCTTTTGAGATCCTTCAGAATGAAATGCACACCAAAAATCTAAGATGATCCTTCTCCCTGTACGGCCAGCATGGCAACATTAACTGATGTACTGCTATATGAATTACTTTGGAATTTTTGTTTTTTTGTATTCAATTGTACTTACTTTATTTAATAATGAAACTTAGGTCACAAGTACACTGTTATATACTATACATTGATCCAGAGTTGATCGCAAAGATAGCCCAATTAATTGCTTGAATGCAGAATCCTAATGCTATTCATTTAGGGATAAACCATAAGCCCCAGTAGCTGAGACTGATAAGATGCTCAGGAACTGGGAAGGAATCATCTCCCTTCATCATCATCTTTATGGTGAACTAAGAAACAGATCCTCTTCGCTGGAGCCCCACTAAGAGGAAGTACTCATCAGATTGTTGATCCTCCATTTTGAGAGAAAACACTCCTCTGCAGATGGCTAATATCAGAGGGGTGCAAAGTATTTCAGTGAAATTGGAAATGATCAAAAATGCAATAAATTTCACATTTGAAAATCAGTCCCATTTTTGTGACCCCAAGCAGGTCAGGCACTAATCAATATCAGCAGGCTACAGAATGGGAGAGCTGGCTGGTGCAGGGCTGGAGTCCTACAAACTCTTCTGCTTTTGAAGAACTCCTCCTTTAAGAATCCAGTTTGTAGCTGATGGCACATCTGAACTAAGAGACATGAATTATTTTATTTTTAGGCAAGTGTTCACCATAATATTTACAGCAATTTACAAATATTCTGTTGCTGCTGTGTTAATGTAATACAGCACAGAACTGTCAAGGCCTAGGCTATAGGTTTATGCTCTGTATTAGGCACACGGCATTACAGATTGCTTTAAAAATTCCCCCAAATGATTCTTATTTTCTTATCCAAGTATCCTAGACTGACTGTTTCTTACATAGGTACAGCGAACATAATGGCAAAGTCGATGATTGTAGTTCCATTTCTTTTCATATTGTCTTTTTTTTTAAATTTGGTTGTTGTATTTCATTATCGCCTAGAGGCTTCCAGTGAGATGGTGCACAATTGTGCTAGGCAGGATATGTATGCACAGTGGGAAAAATCCTTGCCCCATAGGCAAGACCGACAAGGGCAGGATGGAAACAGGCATGGAATGACTTGCCCCAGGTCATGACCAGAGCCAAGACTAGACCCCCAGTCACCTGAATCCCAGTCCAATGCCCTGTCCATGGAACACAGGAACAGCTTTAAAGTGATCAGCCATAGTTTGCATTCTGCTGGACTGAAAAGGTGAAAGATGTGAGATTTTTGGTGGGGAGGGATGTCAGTGATCTCCATCCTTAACACGATTGACCAAACGGCTCATTAATTTACTAGATTAGCACTTAGGAAAATGCTCATAACCTCCCATTTACATCATTATAAAAATATACTGAAACTACAAAAAGTGTGGCACATTCCCCTGTTCATTCACTTTCTGTTGTCTTCTTCCTTCTCCCTGCATTTGTATGGTGTATCTACCTCCAGGGTAGGGTCCTCAGGGCAGGGACCACCTGACCCATTGTGGGGTGCTATAACACATAACTATGCTTCTATAAAACTAGTTTATTTTCACCTAAAGCCTGATTCAAAGCTCTTTGAAGTCCATGGAAAGCCTCCCCTTGATTTCCATGGACATTGAATCAGCCCTTTAATGTATATGACACTCCATTGCAAATCTCAGTTCTGCTCTGAGGTCATTCAACATTGTATGTGTGTCACATCTCTGTAAGAAACCATCATAAGGCCAGGCTAATCGAATAAGAATGTGGAAATGTTGATTTCAATGGAGCTACTGTCAGCGTAAGGTACTACTCAATGTGAGGTGGTGCTCTGTCCCAGGTGACTAGTTAATGAGCGAGTGATGTGGAGGGGAGAATGTGTTCCAATTTGCCTCAGGCAATGAACACCATTGTGTGACACAGCTGTTGAAATTCTCCCAGCAGACTTCCTCAGGGCTAGAATACCTGTCCCCACTATTTTCTTTCCTGCCCTGAAGGGAACAGTGACTGAATGCTCCTTAAATAGAGAGGAATAAAACCATTTTTGATCAAGGATAGGGCTGATCTGTACACTGCTGCTCTAAACCTTTACTGACTGTTTCTAAATTAAGTTGCATGCTGAGAGAGTCTCCTTAGGTTTGATCATTTGTATTGTATTAGAGACATGTCATAGAACATGAAGGCTGTGGTTAGAATAGAAGTTACCAAATAGTGGAAATATATTAGTCGTGTCAAATGAAATTTACATCAGTGAGCTGGGACTCTCCCCCCACCTCTGCTGTAGCAGCATTAAATTAAGATATTGGTCAGCAATGTCCCGGTTAGAAATTCAGCAGTGAGATTCTCCTGTCATTCTTCATGTATGGAAGTAGCAGCCAATTACCTCAGGGTACAGGAAGAATTCCCCAGGTGTTTCCTCAAGACATAGTTGCCAATGGAAACAAAACTTATTCTAGGTCATCCTATTCATCAGGGATCCCCGTGCTGGACAGTTCCTTCAGTTTCGAATGCTACAATCATTCAGGTATTTACTGTTCTGTCACATACTGCCCCAGTCATTGACACCGGTAATACATAAGCCCTGCTCTTCTTTTCCCTTGAAGGTTTGTCCACTCACAATGTGATATTGATTTTTTCACATCACCTTTTATAGTCATCCCGAAAAGAGTTTTCACAGCCGTGACTTGATGAATTTGCATGAATGCAAATGTGATTCATTCATTACAAATGGTCAGGAGACGATAGCCCAAGAAGATACAAAATTTAATTTGCTGAAAGCCCTGGGGAAGAAGAGGCACCACAGGTTTTTAAACAAAGAAATCAGCTGTGCATTGTAATCTGGGCTATTTTAATGTTTATTGATGACAAGTCCTGCCTAATAAACAGAGGGGTTGTGCAGACAAGCAAAAAACTCCTGTTTCACTCAGAAATGATTCAAAGTAACATTTGTTTCCAAATTTAAGAAGAGGGCATTCAAATAATGGGATCAGACACCCTCTTTTGTAAGATTTTATTTAGAATTGAGAAAATAATTCACAATTTATTTAATGAATTAAACCTCTTTTGCTCCTGGAATGTCTGTTAGCAAGGCATGATTCCCTTAATTTTTTGTTATTTATTTATTGAACATCTCTTTGAATATTTTTGCATTAGAACCTGATCATGAATACTTGATATTTGAGCTGCGTTAATTGTGATGGGTCTGATAAATCACATGATTTTTTTCCTGTTCGCTAATTGAGTGAGTATGGAAACACTTGTAGCTCAAATAAATTTAAAATTTCATTTCCATGAATGCTTAGACATAAGAGGCCTGATTTTTTTTTCTGTCACGGTCACCCTTACAGTTGTAACTCCACTGGCATCAATCAATGTCAACAAAGTGACTCTAGATTTGCACTAGTGTAAGATCCAAATCAAGCACTCTTTAGAAATTTGCTATCTATCAATATTCTTGCCAGTAAAATTTGATTGATTAAAATATTTGAATGAAAATTCACAGGGGTTAGGTTTTTTTTTGGTTGGTTGGCTTTTTGAGGGGGAGAAGTGGTTGCATGATTTGCCCAGTTGTCCTTTTAACTGGGCTCAGTTATTAAGTTAGAATGAATACTGCATACAACTGTTTATTATGCTCGCCAAGGGCTCTGTTCTGATACCCCTCCTCATGCTGACTCATACCTTACTCCCTAAGTAGTTCTATTGAAATCAATCGAGATATTGCATGAGTAAGAGACTATTCACGAACAGTAAAATATATTGAATCTGACCCTAAAGTATAGCCTAGTGACTAGTGCTTCTGGGTGCTTTGGTTTTTGGATGCTTAACTGGAGACATCGCAAAATGGGCTGATTTTCTGAAAGGGCTGAACCCACTCTCCTTTAAGGAGTCTCAAATTGGCCCTCAAAAAATGGACACATCCAAAATCTCTAGTTACTTTTGATAAGCTCAGCCTTATGTGCTGTAGTAAACACATTGCAATTCTAACTAGTCCATGGATGGCCCTATTTGTACGCAAAGAAAACACACATTCAATTTTCATATCTGTTGCTA
The DNA here is from genome assembly GCF_016161935.1 of Mauremys reevesii. Classification (NCBI taxonomy): domain Eukaryota; kingdom Metazoa; phylum Chordata; order Testudines; family Geoemydidae; genus Mauremys; species Mauremys reevesii. Next base: position 38,627,898 of record NC_052631.1, on the reverse strand, counting down.
GTGTTCTAAAGCTGCTGACATTTACGTTCAGCTCAGAGTATGTAAAACCACCAGCTGCCCTGGCTAAAAAGCTGTCCTACGAAGTGATGGGTTAACGAGTTATTTATGCAGCGGGAAGAGCTGTGGTGGTGGTGTGAGGATGCAGAGCCATGCAGATGGGAATATAAGCAGCTGACTGTAAACTTGGATAAAATCTTATATCGTTTATATATACATCTTATTTTTATCACCTTAAGTCATCTTGAAGTGACTGATGACTATTCATAATATTGAGCATCCAGGAGGCAGCTACAATTGGTGGACATTGGCAATACAGATTGGTAGGCATCATGACATTTCTCCATTGTACTTCGTGGCATTTCTTCAATAACTTGGGTAACTTGGAAGTTACCCTGTGTTATCTGGGCCACTGAAAATGGCACATTTCATAATATAGAATAAAAAAACTCAGCAGGCTCTTCAGACGGATATTATGACTTCACCACTGTGATATGAATTGCTGCTACTTCCAAATCCTACAATAGATTGGCTTTTCACTTCAGATAACTATACGTTCGCTTTACGAATTTGTAGAATTTTGATCCTACATCTATGTCTTATGTCGTACATCTGTATTCACCCGTCTCTTTGCCAGTAGTACCGGAGATGGGCCTGTGCAGCATCATTCTAGATCTAAAAATCCCAACTCACCTTCATGCCTGTCTGGCTTCAACTTTCCCCTTCTCAGAGTCAACCCCGATTCCTGTCACTTTCTCCAGCGGATAGCCCAGCGCTGCTGCCCATGTATGAAAAGGGGAAGGTGAGCTAGGTACACACCTTAACATGCTACTCTCTTCATGGGTCTCAGAAGAAACAGGCAGCTAGATAAACTGTTTGAGGCACTTTGGAATGTGTGCATGTCCGTATAAGAGAACATATTTGGGAAGGTTTACTGAATGACTGTTCATATGGCAGTCTCAGCCAACTCATGGGAAAAATCCATATTTATGGGGCATACTAATAGGGGTAGAATCTAGCCTGAATGCATCAAGGGCAGTTGTTGTACCCATCACTGTTCTTTTTTTAAACAATAAGCTATCCAATACCATTTAACTCTGATATACTCTATCAATTCATTCCTGAAATCCAAGACCTAATTTCTTGGCCATATTTGTGTGCTTCCTTTTGTTTTCAGAAGTTGTGTGCTTTGCTTACCAACTGCTATTGTGTATATACACCTCCTGGCTGAATAGCTTTATTCAGTTTCAGTTACACTGTAACATGATAGCAAGAGGCCTTTATTTATTTATTATAAACAAAGACTCGTTATTCAAATGCATTGCTGCATTAATGGTAATTTGCATCAAGTTGTTTTATGTCATTCTAAGGCACATCTTGAAGTTGATGGTGATGGAAATGAATACCATGCAAAATGTATTCAGTGACTCAAGTAGTTTGTTATATTTCAGTTTTTATTATTCTTCCAAAATCCTGAGGAAGTGAAGAATGGGGAAAGCATAAGCAAAAAGAGAATCAAGAGCAGGAAAATTCACTTCTAATATAAAATGACAGTTTGACAGCAAATGCATTCAGAATGAATTGCAAATACAGTGTGGAGTGGGAACCTTAATCCAGTCATTTAGATCTCAAATCATCCTATTACATAGTGTCTTATATATGCTAATAAACCTGTGCATCCATAATGGCACTGACATTATAGAATAGAGAAATTCTTAGGATGGTTACTGGAGTATCTTACACTGTCCTGGGGTTTCAAATATTATCCTGTTTTGAGTCCAGAGTGGATCTAAATCTTACAGATCTTCTCTTCTGAATATGGGTCAGATGCAACCCAAGAGATCAGAAAGCTGATGAAAACAGCTACTCATTTGATGTTGAAATATCAAAGAAATAGTTTGAGAGAATAAAGAGTTTGGTATCATTGAATCTGACACTAGCCCTTGTTTGGATACTCAAGGCAAAACATTAGCTCTGGTTTGACTCATAAACTCTGGCCTAAATCAAATCTGGATCCAAATCCTTGATTTATCTAATTTAGAGGGAGGGTTGAAGTTGCTAGGGCAAAAAAAAAATAAAAAAAATAGCATCTCCTACGTTACCTTGAGAGTTGTCTGTGTTTCAGTTTTTATGCAAAGCATTGCAACTATTGCTTAATTTTTCAAAAACAATCCTAGCTAAGACATCTCTCAAATGTCCAACATACCTTACATCAGTTAGTAAATAAACCGGTGCACTATAAAAGATGATGCAATAGTAGACTGGATGCTTCACTGCCATACAGCATGTGCACTCATTAATATATACGTTAAAAGGTTACCACTGGTTGAAAATGAGGGGAAAATTCATATTTGATACTTTGTCTTGGTATTGATGGAATAAGAATTATTTTGGGGAAGTTCTATAGCCTGTGCCTATATAGGAAGTCAGACTAGGTGATCAGAATGGTCCTTTCTGGACTTCGATTCTATGAAAGGCAGTGGAGAATCAGGTTCAGTTTGAGTGCACTAGTACAACTGTCCTTTTCATTCTTTTCAAGTGGCCTGAACACAGAACTAGGAACTAGGAGAATCTGAATTTTAACCTGGACACTTACATTGACACCATGTGGTCTTGGGCAAGTATCTTTGACTCCTGCATCTATGGTTATGTCTACACTACGGGATTATTCCGATTTTACAGAAACCGTTTTTTTAAAACAGATTGTATAAAGTCGAGTGCATGCAGCCACACTAAGCACATTAATTCAGCGGTGTGCATCCATGTAACGATGGTTGGAGTCGATTTCCAGAGCGTTGCACTGTGGGTAGCTATCCCATAGCTATCCCATAGTTCCCACAGTCTCCCCCGCCCATTGGAATTCTGCGTTGAGATCCCAATGCATGATGGGGCAAAAACAGTGTTGCGGGTGATTCTGGGTAAATGTCGTCACTCAATCCTTCCTCCGTGAAAGCAACGGCAGACAATCATTTCATGCCCTTTTTCCCTGGATTGCCTTGGCAGGCGCCATAGCATGGCAACCATGGAGCCCGTTTAGCCTTTTGTCACTGTCACCATATGTGTACTGGATGCTGCTGACAGACGCAGTACTGCAGTGCTACATAGCAGCATTCATTTGCCTTTGCAAGGTAGCAGAGACGGTTACCAGCCCTATTGCACCGTCTGCTGATTTGGAAATTGGCGATGATGGTTACCAGTCCTTTTGTACTGTCTGCTGCTGTCATGGGTGCTCCTGGCTGGCCTCACTTCATCCTGCCCACACCCAGTTCCGGACTCCTTGCCTAGCACTCCCACTCCCCCGTCCTGCCCTAGCCCCTTGTCCCCAATCCTTCCCCCAAGATCCTTGTTCCAGTCTTTGTCCAGTCAATTCCAGTTCTCTACCCACACCCCGGCCCCTTGTTCAATCTGTCTCCCCCCTGCCCTCACATTCTTCTTGTCCAGCAAGTTCCAGTCTCACCACTGCTCACTGAGGTTGGCCAGGGGTGCATGGACAAAAATGGGAATGACTCCCCAGGTCATTCCCTTCTTTATGTTTTGTCTAAAAATAGAGTATTCATTCTAACTTAATAACTGAGACCAGTTAAAAGGACAACTGGGCAAATCATGCAACGACTTCTCCCCCTCAAAAAGCCAACCAACCAAAAAAACCCCTAACCCCTGTGAATTTTCATTCAAATATTTTAATCAATCAAATTTTACTGCCTAGAATATGGGGCAAGTCTACTAGAGAACCAGAGAGCACAGCCGCTCCGGGTCAGAATCCCAGAGATCCCGCAGAAATGATAAGCTGCATGCCATTCTAGGGGGTGCCCCTGCAACAACCCTACCCGTTGCTTCCCTCCTTCCACACCCCTCCTGGGCTACCGTGGCAGTTATCCCCCCATTTGTGTGATGAAGTAGGAAAAAATGCAGGAATAAGAAACACTGACTTTTTAGTGAGATAAAATGAGTGAGAGGCAGCCTCTCACTGCTATGATAGTCCAGGCAGGACAGAATCTCCATTAGACATGAAAGGGGAAGGGGGGAGAGGAGCTCAGCCTCCAGCTGCTATGGTATTCCAGCCAGGACCGAATCTCCAGGAGACAAAGCTTATTTTTGCCCAGGTGCCCCCAGCTGACCTCACCAAGGCCAGCCAGGAGCACTCACAGGATGATGAGGACGGTTACCAAGCCTATTGCACCATCTGCCAGGACTGAATCTCCAAGAGACAAAGCTTACTTTTGCCGAGGCTCCCCTGGCCGACCTCACCAAGGCCAGCCAGGAGCACTCACAGGATGATGATGAGGATGGCTATCAGTCATATTGCACCATCTGCCATCGGGGAGGGGAGGGACGGGAATGCTGCTGTTTAGCGCTGCAGCACCCCGTCTACCAGCAGCATCCAGTAGACATACGGTGACATTGAAAAGAGGCGAGAAATGATTTTTTTCCCTTTTTTTCCAGGGGGAGGGAGGGTGGTAAATTGACGACATATACCCTGAACCACTGGTGACAATGTTTTTGACCCTTCAGGCATTGGGAGCTCAGCCAAGAATGCAAATGCTTTTCAGAGACTGCAGGAACTGTGGGATAGCTCGAGTCCTCAGTCCCCCCTCCCTCCTTCCATGAGCATCCATTTGATTCTTTGGCTTTCCGTTACGCTTGTCACGCAGCACTGTGTTGAGTCCCTGCTGTGTCCTCTGTCTATCATAGCCTGGACATTTTTTCTAATGCTTTGGCATTTTGTCTTCTGGAACGGAGCTCTGATAGAACAGATTTGTCTCCCCATACAGCGATCAGATCCAGTACCTCCTGTACGGTTCATGCTGGAGCTCTTTTTGGATTTGGGACTGCATCGCCACCCGTGCTGATCAGAGCTCCATGCTGGGCAAACAGGAAATGAAATTCAAAAGTTCACAGGGCTTTTCCTGTCTACCTGGCCAGTGCATCTGAGTTCAGATTGCTGTCCAGAGCTGTCACAATGGTGCACTATGGGATAGTGCCCGGAGGCCAATACCGTCGATTTGCAGCCACACTAACCCTAATCCGATATGGTAATACCGATATTAGCGCTACTCCTCTCGTCGGGGAGGAGTACAGATATCGATATAAAGGGCTTCATTGTGTGGATGGGTGCAGGGTTAATTCGGTTTAACACTTCTAAATTCGGTATAAACATGTAGTGTAGACCAGACCTATAATAATAGTTACAAGACCTAACTATGGGGGTGCTGTGAAGATTAGTTAATGTTTGCCACGTTCTTTGAAAATTTAATGACCTAAATAAGTGCTTGATATTTTCTGTAAAGTACCAGCTCCATTACAGAATCACTGAAGTCTTCACCTTTGCCTTCACCAAGAAACCAATACATAAACACAGCTAACTAGGATGCATGGCTGGTGTAAATGTTCTGTCTGCTACTCCTGGGGGAATTCTGCACAACTGCACATGTGCATATTTAATGAGTCTCACATATTTTTAATTTTTTGTGCAGAAAAAAGCTTCTGCTGAAATGTTGCTGTGGTGATGGGGGGAGGAGGTGCAGGGGCACATAGTGATGGGGAAGAGGGTGCGTGCAGAGCTACATAGGGACAGGGAAGATGGGACACATAGGAACAGGGGAGTGTCTGGGTGGGGGCACAGAGACATGGCGAGGGGGAGGGGGATGGGAGTGGCTGTGTGGGAGCACAGAGACACATGGGGAGGAGGGACAGGGGAGTAGCTGGATCGGGGCACAGAGATACGTGGGGACAGGGATACATAGGGACGGGGAGTGGATGGATGGGGGGAGTGGGTGTCTGAGTGGGGCTAGAGGGACACATAGGGGTTCAGGAACACATGGGGACAGTGGCAGATGTGCCTGACTGAATGGGAGAGGCTAGAGGTCAGCCAGGGTCGGAATGGGGGAAGCTCCCTAACAATCCCTCCCCACCCCCAAAAAACCTGTTTCATACTTTTCCCACCCACACCCAACAACCCTCCAAGTTCACATCCAGGCTCCTGCCCAGCAATTTACTTCCCTCTCCCGCTGTTAGCCCTGACTCCCCCAAGCCTTTGCACTGCTTCTGAGGGGTGCTGGAAATCCATTTCTTATTGTAGTTTGAATGAATTATTACTCATAGTTCTGTGTTAATATGCCTAGTAAAGAATCTATTTGTCGAAAAACATTTCCTGAATCTTTTTTGTTGTCTGTATTGCTACAGACTGACTTGCTAACAGATATTTTGAAATAAATGACCAAAAATAATTGAAACTGGTGTGATTATGTTGTGTTGTTTTGACAACTAAAATATTTTGTGTAGAATTTTTAATTTTTTGTTGCAGAATTTTTAGGCACAGAATTCATCCAGGAGTAAGAGTCTGCATAAACATCCTTGTAATAAGTAGGCAGCCCCATTCTGCACTAGCTGAAGTTTCTACGAGCCCTTCAATACGTGGCTCAGATACAAGGCATTGCTGTCATTTAAAATGGAGGACAAAGGCATGGAGAGTTGTGGCAAGATTTCCAAAAGAAAACGTCTCAATCTATTTGCGAGGCAGATGTGCATAAGTGCTCTTGGCCACTGCTGCTGCTCAGATAGCCTGAAACAGGCAACATGAACATGATTGCAAACTTGAGTTAGAAAAAAAAAAGTGTATTCTATTGATGAACGAAGTAGAAACCCCGCTCTGCTTTTATCCCTGCTTGCTTTCCCCAGCCTTTGGATGTTTTACCTCTGTGCTGAGGAAGGATGGTGTGGTTTGTCTGAAATATTTATTATGATTGCATTGCCTTTTTGATATGTTTATGCTTTGTGGTCTTTTCTTGATTTCAGTGGCTCCAAATGATGTCTAATAGATAACAAAGGAAAGTGGAATATATATAAATATTACAAAAACAAAACAAAAAAACCTCAGCCTGCTAAATGAATATTATTAAGGTTGTAAAGTCTTGCACTCAGAAGTTAGGAAATTCCAAAATAATGTTGCTTATGCAACTTTAATTCAACTCTTTTATACATGTGCATTATGATAGTCTTTAATTAAATGAACACATACTGTTTTTTCACAGGACCCCTGCCTCATTCAGGTTACAGGATGGATTTTGCTCACTTAAATAGCAGCTATTCAATATTTTATCTTCATTGGTCAGTGTGTGGACCCAGGCCTTGGCTACTGCACACTATTTAAACACTGCTTTGAAGACAGAATTATTAATTTCCTCATGGGATTTTCTATCATTCTTATCACTACTGTATCTGAATGCTCCACAACTTTAATTCATTTATCTCTGCAACAACTCTGTGGGATGAGGGGGTCCTATTATCCCCAATTTACAGATGAGGAGTTGTTACAGAGATTAAGATCAAAAGTTTCCAATAATTTTGGGTGCCCAATCTGAGATACCTAGGAACTGATTTTTCAGAACACAAAGCATTATATAGCATGTTCTATGTTCAGCGTACAATCCCATTGACTTCAGGTGCAGGCCTCAGCACTTTTAATCAGACCCTGGAGCAAGGGTGCTGGAACAGGGGAACCAGGGGACCATGACCCTCCCATGTTTTGAAAGTGGACAGGCCTGGCTCCTCCACTTTTCACCATGGGCCCTGCCCCTGCTCTTCTCCCCGAAGCCCCCACCCCCCAGCCAGGCTGGCAGCTGGAGCCCGGGACACTGTGGGGAGCCATGCATCCTCTACCTGCCTAGGGTGGGGGTTCCTGAAAGCAACTCCTGGCCCATGTCCCTGCCCAGGGCAGATGGAGGAGCTACAGCTTCCCACAGCTGTGGCTTTTACCATGGCCAGCCTGCGGCTCCAAGGCTCCACCCCCTGGCTGGAGCCAGGTCAGGATAAGGCAGCAGCCGGCAGCAGCAGAGGCAAGGGAGAGAGACACGCTGTCTGCTTCAGGCAGGGAAGCTCCAGACTCCGGGGCGGGGAGGAGAGGAGGAGAGGGCTGCCGAGCAGGGCCCCCCCCCGAGATGCTACAGTCAGCAACAGCAGCTTGCACTCACTGCTGTTATGCTAGGCAGCGGCAGCGGCGGCAAGGAAGAGAGACATGCTGCGTTCAGGCAGGGAAGCTCTGGGGCCGGGCGGGGAGGGGAAGCTCCAGCCCTGGCGGCGGCGGGGGGGCGCTCCAAGCAGGGGAGAAAACATTGGTGGAGCAGAGCCCCTGCTTGGGAATATTCCTGGGGCTAAAGCCCCAGGGAGCCCATATAAATTGGCACCTATGTCAGTGATGATGGTGGGGGAGCCAGTTGGCTTATAGCCAGAAGGCAGCAAATCTGAACCTTCAGCTACAGGACTCCATCCATATTCAGCTGCCCTGTGTTCCCAGCAAACAGCACCTTGAAGAGGACTTAAGGCTCTTGGTCTCAATTCAAAGTGAGACTGGAATCCTTCCTTTGGCCTGACTATTTCAATGCAAGTTCTTTAGGGCAGTGTATCTATTGGGTTTCTGGGAAACTGGGTGGGCGGAAGCCCGCCCACTGCTAAGTGATCCCTTTAGGGCAGTGTAGTGGGGTGGTCCCCTACTCCTGTCTGGGAGGGCTGCAGTGGTAAAAGGAAGTGGCCGCAGCTGGGCCATACCCCATCAGGCCACAGCTGGCCTGTACAAAAAGGCTGGGAACCAGAAGCTCAGATACTCTCCCTCTGCATTCAGAGAGAGGGAGCCTGGCTGCAGGGAGCTAGACACAGGGTACCTGAGTGGAGCAGGGCTGGGGAAAGGGAGAGGAGCCAGGGCGCTCCTGCCTGGAAAGCCCCAGGCTGCGGCCTAGCAAAAGGCCAATAGGTACTGGGGGTTGCAGAGGGCAGCCCAGGGGTAGGCAAGGCAGCAGGTCCAAACCCAACCTTGCCAGTGATGAGTAGGCTGATACTGCAGTCTGCCCCAGGGGCTAGACAATGACTGGCAGTAGCCTTATACAGAAGCGAGGTGGGAATAATGGGTGGGGTTCCCCGGGGCGGGGGGAGACCCTAAGACTGAGGGGTTACTGCCACAGGGCAGCGCCCCACATAACAGGGCACCGGGTCCAGGAGGGACATGGGGGGCCAAGTGGCAGGTGGATCACCAGCCTGCAGAGGGCGCTCCAGGCTGGAAATCGAGCTAATTCCCAAGGACAACCAACAGGAGGTGCCGCAGGGATGAGTCCGCACGGTTACAGGCAGGGACTGTGTTTTACTGTGTTCGCTCAGCAACTGGCACGGTGGGGGCCTGAGTGCAGCGAACTAATTAACTAATAACGCCACTCCTCTGCTGAGCAGGAGCGGGTATCAGGCCCTACAGGTTGATTTCTCCTCCAGTAGGAAGCCAGTGATATGGAGTCAGGGTACTGGCTTAGTGCCGCTTGTTTAGTTGCTGTGTATAAACCAGTCCTGGGACAGCGGGGGTCAGACCGCAATCAGAATCCTCAGGCCAGACACCAATGCCTACTTCCCAGGGAGCAACTTCGCTCCCAAGAACTGACTCCAGTTAGAGACATTCAAGGCAGAGAAACAACTCTCCTGCTGCTTGCAACAGCTCCCCCATGAAAGAACCCACATCCCAAAGCTAACCAGGACTTCCTAAGCGTGTCTTCCAAGACTGTGTGCCACTCACACCCCAAGAAAAGGGATTTCTAGGTCTGTGTATAACAGCACCACCTGCCAGAACAATAAGCCTGGGCTGGCTCTGCTGCAGCATGCCACACAAGGCCAAATTGCCCATCCAGCCTCTTATGGTTTGGGTTGATTTGGGCCAGCTGGGTCACGGCTGGTTAGAATTTGGACTCAGAAACTTTTCCTGGTTTCATCTCCAAGCCATTTCTCGGAGGGGGCGGGGGCAGCCAGGCATTCAGGGCATGGGTGCCAGCTGGGCACAAGGCTGTGAAGGGACAGGATGGGAGTCAGGTCCCTTGTAGGTTGAAGCTGCAGCACAAGGTGTGAGTGGCAGCTATTTCCCTAGACCACAGCAACTTGCTTAATAACTCCAGGGTGAACAGCCACAAGGAGATGAGGAAGGAAACCCACATGAAATGGCTGTGACAGCTCCCCCTTCCCAACCTTCCAGCCACAGGCCGGGATTGCAGAGCTCTGGCTCACTCCCCAAACCAACCTGGCCACAAGAATGCCGGGCTTCCCAGCTCCCACCCCAAACCCTCCTCTGAATTTCTACAGTTAGGGGGGAGGGATAGCTCAGTGGTTTGAGCATTAGCTTGCTAAACCCAGCATTGTGAGTTCAATCTTTGAGGGGGCCATTTAGGGATTGGGGGCAAAAATCTGTCTGGGGATTGGTCCTGCTTTGAGCAGGGGGTTGGACCAGATGACCTCCTAAGGTCCCTTCCAACCCTGATATTCTATGATTCTGTCCACTTTCTCCTCCTGATGTCCTGCTCCAGACAGATCTCCTTGATGCCACAGGGATGGAGAGGATCCTCTAAATCATAATATATGGAGATATACCTATCTCATAGAACTGGAAGGGACCCCAAAAGATCATCAAGTCCTGCCTTCACTAGCAGGACCAAGTACTGATTTTGCCCCAGATCCATAAGTGGCCTCCTCAAGGATTGAACTCAGAACCCTGGGTGTAGTAGGCCAATGCTCACTGCCCACTCATTTCCCCTCCATTCCCAGCTCACCCTGAGTCTGGGAGCCTATGACTGGGCTTCACAACATCTCCATAAAGCTGATCGTTGAGTAGAGGACCCCAACCCCAGCCCTAGGTGCGCCGCAGAGCCCAGTGGGTGAGCCTCTGCAGGACCCAGCTACCCTGTGCCTTCCAGGGTCACTCGCCCCATGCGGATCTCTCTCTGCAGCCTCCTACCTGGAAGGGAAGTAGCCTCCAACAGCTCTTTTGTTGTAAGTGGCTTCCCAGAGGCCTGGCCAAGTCCTGGCTGCCCCTGTCCAGTGCTGAATCAGTGGAGCATCCCCATCCATGGAGGCAGGTGCAGGGAGAGCACATGTTTGAGCAGGGGGGTGGGAAATAATCAGCCAATCATGTGGGAACCTGTCTTCAGCATAACCCAAGGGCCAGCCCCATCCCTGGCATTGGTTGGCGAGAAGAGGTGGCGAGGGAGCCCTTGTGAATGAAGCCCCCACACCAGCCTGCATCGATGTGCCTCAGCTCTGAGCCACTGAGACCCACTACTGAGGTCCCAGGGCAGTTCAGTCTCCACAGTCCATGGGTCTCTCTGGTCACAATGCCAACTGGGGTGTGGGGCGAATTAGCACCAGTGGGAGCGTGTAGGGGAGGAAGCTACGCTCCAGCCACCCACACCCTGGGATCCAGGCTGAGCCCCCAGCATCCAGCTGTGCAAAGCCTGGGGGACACCCCATGAAATCACCCCCTGCCCCCCACCTCCACCATTTCATTTCAGGCCTCTTGTAATGATGCTTTCCCCACCCAGCAAGAAGAAGGCCCCCCCATCCACAGCCTAGTCCTTATCGCTGGAGCCCATCTCTAGTCAAGCCCCTCTGCTGGCTCATAGACTGAGCGTTTTACTGCAGAGACGTGGGCAGCAGGCAGGCTCATGGGTGCTTAGGGCAGGGGGTCCCAGGCTACAGGACCTTTGTGGGTCAAAGCAGCAGCAGCGCAAGACCATGCAAGTCAAGGGAGGCTGCTAAGCTGGCACCGAATGCGTGCCTCTGATATTGCCCAACCTCTCCGAAAGAGGCTGTTGCACAAAGCATTGGTTAAATATCACTAGACCCAAGGAAAACATTGCCAGGCACACGTCCAAAGGATCAGATCATCACAGGCAGTTAGCTGCCCAGAAGGATGCCTCAGCATATCCTGGATCCATCCCCATGTGAATTCCAGCACCATTTGCTTCCCCGCCGGCCTGGTGAATTGGCCAGCATGCTCAGAGGATCCCCAGACTGGCAATATTGCAGAGGATCCCCAGACTGGCAATAGCCAGCGTTCTCTTCCCAGTACTGGCCTCCCCTACATGCACCGTGCTCCCCCCTCTCACACCACCTGATCCCCAAGGCCCAGAGAGAATGAAAGGGGGAGACAGTTACCAGGCTGAGCAAGCATCACCTCAACCAGCTCTCTCAGCCCAACTCTGCTGATTCCCCAAAAGCACGACCCATCACCCACTGCTATCCCAACCTGGGTTCCACCCCAACTGTCCACCCCACCCCCTGAGCTCTGCCCATGCTCCTCAATCCCTACCCACACCACAGCCCCAGATTCTCCCGCCGCCATCCCTCAGCTCTGGCAATGCACCCACATCCTGACTCCATTGTCCCAGGGCCAGCTCTATGCAACCATTACCCAGTCCATTCCCATCCCTGTCTCCCCTAAACTGTCCCTCCCTGGGTCCATTGATCCTTGTTTCACCACAGTCCACCTTGCCTTAGGAGTCAGTAATGCTCTGAAGTGACCAGGATGTCATCACAGTGCTGGATAGGCAATGGAAATGCCTGTGGATCCCTGGTAGGACAAGCCAAGACCCCCATCACTTGCCAAGGAGGGCAGGTAACCCAAACTCTAGCATGCAGCAGGGAAAAAGAAAACAAGTGTCCCTAGAGATAGATACAGGACAGGCCCAACAAGGAAAATATCAGAACACCACTGGCCATCACATACAGCCCCCAGCTAAAACCTCTCTAGCACATCATCAATGATCTACAACTCATCCTGGAAAACGATCCCTCACTCTCATAGACCCATATCAGAGGGGTAGCCGTGTTAGTCTGGTTCTCATAGACCTGATTGACCTAGGGGGAAATCAGAAAACTGAAAGGGAGGAAATGGAGGTCAAGGAGCCTCTACTAGCTCTTTGGCGCAGCCCCAGCCTCCAATATCGCTGCAATTGTCTAGAGATCAAAGAACTGGTTGACGGGACCATTTATGCCTTCCAGCAGAACTCTGTTAAGGACTCTGGCTCCCTCCTCTCTGGGCTGGGAATGGAGAAAGGAAGGCTGTCACTGTGCTATCTTTAGCTGCCTGGGAAGTGCTCAGAGGCTGCAGTAGTGGGAGTCAGAGAGAAGGATGCACCAGAGGGTGTTATACATAGCCAGGCATTTGCAATCCATGGGTGAGTCAGAGAGGTGACTCCATTACTCCTGTCAGCCATCATAGATTTAAATTAACAGACATGTCCTATCTCCTAGAACTGGAAGAGACCTTGAAAGGTTGTTGAGTCCAGCCCCCTGCCTTCACTAGCAGGACCAAGTACTGATTTTTGCCCCAGATCCCGAGGTGGTCCCCTCAAGAATTGAACACGCAACCCTGGATATAGCAGGCCGATGCTCAAACCACTGAGCTATCTCTCCTCCCACAGCACCTGCTAAGTCCTGCTGAACCCAGCTAGTGGCTGGGAAAGGATCCTGGGGCAGAAAGGCTGATCTACACCATGCATCTGACCCTGCATGATGTCCCAGGCAGGGGCAGCTGCGGTTCCTTGAACCACCCTGGGAGGCAGCTGGGCTTCATGATGTAAAGGCAGAATTGATGTTCCCCATTTGGGCCCATGCATCCTCCCTCCCCTGCCTCCACATCCCAGAGCAGTGGCTCCACCAATGAGACCGTCCTCTGGAGCGAAGGAGGTGCCGGAGCTGATTCCTCTCCGGACAGCATGGCTCCGCTGTGGCTATGAGCTCAAAGGATCGCTGATGACCCCTCTGTTGGCAGGCTGGTACCTGGATTCCTCCTTCTCTTACCCAGAATGAGCGACTGACTATTTCCATCCTCAGTGATGGTCTCGCAAACTCTTTTTTCCGTCACCACATGCCAGAGCCTTGGCGCCCTCCTCTCCCTCCCTGACCGCATCAGTACTGCAGCCTCTGGATCCTCCCTCCCACACCCCGCACTGTCTCCAGGCCACAGACTCCTCCGCACTTGGGATCTGAGGGCTGGGGGGCGGGGGGGAGGCAGCTTTTAATGAAGTGGCTCTAGGACTGGTAAAAGGAACTGGGTGAGAGTCCTGGAGACCAAAGCTCCCTGGTCTTCCACAGCTTGGCCTGGCAGGGACACTGGGCTGGCCTCACCTCTTCTCCCCAGGTACCTCAGCCCTAGCCTGGAGAGCCCACAGCTGGGCTTGAAAGGGGAGTTCACGTTTCCAAGGCCCATTTTCCATGGCCTCTCTGGAAGGTGGCTACTTTTAAATCTGTTATAGAATGTCCAGGGAGACTGAAGTGCTCTCCTACTGGCTTTTGTATGTTACTATTCCTGATATCCGATTTGTGTCCATTTATTCTTTTACATAGAGACTGTCCGGTTTGGCCAATGTACATGGCAGAGGGGCATTGCTGGCCCCTGATGGCATATATCGTCTTAATAGATGTGCAGGTGAATGAGTCCCTGATGGTGCGGCTGATGTGGTTGGGTCCTATGATGGTGTCGCTAGAGTAGATATGGGGGCAGAGTAGGCAACAAGGTTTGTTATAGGGAATGGTTCCTGGGTTAGTGTTTCTGTGTTGCGGTGAGTATTTGCTTCAGGTTGAGGGGCTGTCTGTAAGTGAGGACTGGCCTGCCTGCCCTCCCGGACACAAAAAACTTTAGAAACAGACTTCAAAGAGAAACTGCAGAACTAAAATTCATTTGCAAATTTAACACCATAATTTGGGCTTGAATAGGGACTGGAAGTGGCTAGCTCATTACAAAAGCAACTTTCCCCTCTCCTGGAATTGATACCTCCCCATCAATTATTGGGAGTGGACCACATCCACCTTGATTGTATTGGCCTTGTTAACACTGGTTCTCCACTTGTAAGGTAACTCCCTTCTCTTCATGTGTCAGTATATTTATGTCTGCATCTGTAATTTTCACTCCATGCATCTGAAGAAGTGGGTTTTTTATCCAAGAAAGTGTATGCGCAAATAAATCTGTTAGTCTTTAAGGTGCCACCGGACTCCTCGTGTCATCCCTGGAGCTTCTGGCCATGTGACTGGCAAGTGCAATGGGGACAGATGGAATGGGTCACTCATCACAAGGAGGTTTGCTTTGGTAGAACATCCCATCCAGCCCATGTCCTTCCATGGGTGTTAAGAAGTAAAGATTAGACCCCCCCAGCGGGTGTAATTTAAAGTAGCTCAGCTGCCTTCCATGGAGCTTCCCCAGTTGAGGGTCTGGCCATTGGATGCAGTCCTTCATCCCTCTCCTGGAGAAGGCCATCACTTCCAAACGCCTGAATGCCACAGAAGCACATGGCTTGAGGAACCACCAATAGTCTGTGGAGCCTTTTGCCCCAGGTTAGGAGGTACCAGAAGTTGCAACTTTGTGGTGACCCATACCTGAAATGAATTTGGTAGGACTCAGTGCAGTGGCCAGGCATCCCCACCATGGACCCACCTTCCAGAGAGGCCATGGAAAATGGGCCTTGGAAACGTGAACTCCCCTTTCAAGCCCAGCTGTGGGCTCTCCAGGCTAGGACTGAGGTACCTGGGGAGAAGAGGTGAGGCCAGCCCAGTGTCCCTGCCAGGCCAAGTTGTGGAAGACCAGGGAGCTTTGGTCTCCAGGACTCTCACCCAGTTCCTTTTACCAGTCCTAGAGCCACTTCATTAAAAGCTGCCTCCCCCCCGCCCCCCAGCCCTCAGATCCCAAGTGCGGAGGAGTCTGTGGCCTGGAGACAGTGCGGGGTGTGGGAGGGAGGATCCAGAGGCTGCAGTACTGATGCGGTCAGGAGGGAGAGAGGAGGGCGCCAAGGCTCTGGCATGTGGTGACGGAAAAAGAGTTTGCGAGACCATCACTGAGGATGGAAATAGTCAGTCGCTCATTCTGGGTAAGAGAAGGAGGAATCCAGGTACCAGCCTGCCAACAGAGGGTCATCAGCGATCCTTTGAGCTCATAGCCACAGCGGAGCCATGCTGTCCGGAGAGGAGTCAGCTCCGGCACCTCCTTCGCTCAGAGGACGGTCTCATTGGTGGAGCCACTGCTCTGGGATGTGAAGGCAGGGAGGGAGGATGCATGGGCCCAAATGGGGAACATCAATTCTGCCTTTACATCATGAAGCCCAGCTGCCTCCCAGGGTGGTTCAAGGAACCGCAGCTGCCCCTGCCTGGGACATCATGCAGGGTCAGATGCATGGTGTAGATCAGCCTTTCTGCCCCAGGATCCTTTCCCAGCCACTAGCTGGGTTCAGCAGGACTTAGCAGGTGCTGTGGGAGGAGAGATAGCTCAGTGGTTTGAGCATCGGCCTGCTATATCCAGGGTTGCGTGTTCAATTCTTGAGGGGACCACCTCGGGATCTGGGGCAAAAATCAGTACTTGGTCCTGCTAGTGAAGGCAGGGGGCTGGACTCAACAACCTTTCAAGGTCTCTTCCAGTTCTAGGAGATAGGACATGTCTGTTAATTTAAATCTATGATGGCTGACAGGAGTAATGGAGTCACCTCTCTGACTCACCCATGGATTGCAAACGCCTGGCTATGTATAACACCCTCTGGTGCATCCTTTTCTCTGACTCCCACTACTGCAGCCTCTGAGCACTTCCCAGGCAGCTAAAGATAGCACAGTGACAGCCTTCCTTTCTCCATTCCCAGCCCAGAGAGGAGGGAGCCAGAGTCCTTAACAGAGTTCTGCTGGAAGGCATAAATGGTCCCAACCAGTTCTTTGATCTCTAGACAATTGCAGCGATATTGGAGGCTGGGGCTGCGCCAAAGAGCTAGTAGAGGCTCCTTGACCTCCATTTCCTCCCTTTCAGTTTTCTGATTTCCCCCTAGGTCAATCAGGTTCTGGCTGTGGCTGCCTGGAACATTCCTCAGAATGTGGGAATTGATTGGACATGGTGATCCAAATGCCCTCTGTCTGCTGAACAACCAGAGACCATTTTGGGTGAGTCAGGGGCTCTATTTTACTTTATCGCAGTGCAATGCCTTGCCGTTAAATACCAGCGAGGCCGGGAGTGCAGTGAGATTCAGGAAAGGATCCTTCTGCTTGATTCAGGGCATGAGCCGCCTTCTATCAGACAGGAACAGTGGTGGTAGTTGAGGATTCTTAGAGTCACTAGCCGGGGTCTTTCCTTGAACCCATCGCTCACACCGTGCAGCGATTCAGAGACCCAGCACACACAGGGTGGGGTGAAGGTGAATGCCAACTTGGCTTTCTGCTCACATAGACCCTTACTGTTGTGTATTTGGTTGTCATGGTTTTTGGTTCCTATGGTAACTGAGTTAGATTATTAGGGGATAGCTCAGCCAGCTTCAGCCGGCTGGGTGAGTTCTCTGAGTCTGTAAATAAAATGGTGGTTTTGTTAGCTGTCTGCTGTCCAGGGCCGCCCAGAGAATTCCGGGGGCCCGGGGTCTTCGGCGGCGGGGGGCCCCCGCTCAGGGACGGCTCTACACTCCAGCGCGCCGAAGACCTGGGGGGCGGCATTTGGCTCCGGTTGAGCTCCCGCAGGCATGCCTGCGGCAGGTCGACCGGAGCCCGGGACGAGTGACTGCGGCGGGTGCCGTGGTCCCGCGGCTCCGCTTGACCTGCCGCAGTCATGCCTGCGGGAGGTCCAGCCGAGCCGCGGGACGAGCGCCCCCTCCGCAGTCATGCCTGCGGGAGCTCAACCGGAACCGCAGGGGCCCCAGAAAACACTCGTGGGGGCCCCTGCGGGACGCGGGGCCTGGGGAAAATTGCCCCTCTTGCCCCCCCCTCTGGGCGGCCCTGCTGCTGTCTGGCCTCAAGTGATTTCTTCCTAAACCGGCTGCCCCCAAGGATATAACACTTACCTCCTTGCTCTATGCCTCCTAGTGGGTACCCTGAGTAGTGGCGCTAACCGTCACAACTAAACTCACAGACACTGCTCCTAGAGACAGGCTATCCCAGCAGAGCACCAAGCCACAGAGCCTCCGCATGCCAGGCCAGCCTAGAGCAGCCAGCATTGCAGCATTCCTAGACTCAGCCCTGCAGACAGGCCCAGTCCTCTGGCCTTTGCAATGCTGCCCTGGGTGCAGGACGCTGGCAGGGCAGCACGGTTAGCTTGGTCAGGCCCCCAGAGCAGCCTCCGTGCACCAGGTACCTACGTGAGGGTGCAGACGCACTTGGCCGAGTCCCGGAGGTCCCACACCTTGATGTAGGAGGTTGAGACGGTGAAGACCAGCCCCGAGTGGTTGCAGTACTTGATGGACACCACATTGTTGGGGTGGCCCTTCAGCGAGGCGATTTCCTGGCCCGTCACCAGGTTCCACATTTTGCAGCTCCAGTCTGGGAGAGGAAGCAGGAGCACATGACACTGCAGGACCTTTCCGTCCTCAGCACAGGAACCCCACAGCTCCCCCCGTCACTGCCTCCCCCTGCTCCCAGGGGCGAGAGGGGAGCTCAGTCCCCGTGGGCCACCTAGCCCCTGGCACCTGCGCCGGACCTGCCAACGGAGGGAGGGTCTATCAGTGCCAGGTAAACACCTGCCCACTAGAGGCTGGGCAGAGGCCCCAACAACTGGCTTCAGGGATGTCACCACACAGCTGTTCAGCCTAATGACTCATGCAGCATGGCTGCCCTCTGCTGGGGGGAGCCAGAACTGCACCGCCCGTTGTGGGGCTTGGGGCTCTCAGGCAGGCCGGCGCTGTCCGAGCAGGAGGCTCGTGTCCTGTCCCTGCAGTTCAGGGCGGCTCAGGCACTCCCTGGGGTAACAGGCTCACTCCCCAGCGATCACACCCAGAGCTCAGCAGCCAGCCCGCCCCCGAGGCGCGCACCTTTGGATCTGGAGAAGAGCAGCTCATCAGTGGCATCCACACAGAGAATGGGCTTGGAGTGTCCCTCCGCCAGGAACTGCACTGCAGGGGGTCCAGGCACTCCTGGCACCGCCACGGGGTTAATGAGGCCCCTTCCGTGGGAGAGAAAGGGTGTCAGCAGGGGGTCGCTGGCTGGGTGACCCAGGACAAAGCCAGATCCCACCCCGTGAGGCTGCCAGGACCTGCTAGTGGGGCTCCATAAGACCATAAGAACGGCCGTACCGGGTCAGACCAAAGGTCCATCTAGCCCAGTATCTGTCTACCGACAGTGGCCAATGCCAGGTGCCCCAGAGGGAGTGAACCTAACAGGCTATGATCAAGTGGGTGACCCAGGACAAAGCCAGATCCCACCCCGTGAGGCTGCCAGGACCTGCTAGTGGGGCTCCATAAGACCATAAGAACGGCCGTACCGGGTCAGACCAAAGGTCCATCTAGCCCAGTATCTGTCTACCGACAGTGGCCAATGCCAGGTGCCCCAGAGGGAGTGAACCTAACAGGCTATGATCAAGTGATCTCTCTCTTGCCATCCATCTCCATCCTCTGACGAACAGAGGCTAGGGACACCATTCTTACCCATCCTGGCTAATAGCCATTTATGGACTTAGCCACCATGAATTTATCCAGTCCCCTTTTAAACATTGTTATAGTCCTCGCCTTAACAACCTCCTCAGGTAAGGAGTTCCACAAGTTGACTGTGCGCTGCGTGAAGAAGAACTTCCTTTTATTTGTTTTAAACCTGCTGCCTAATAATTTCATTTGGTGACCCCTAGTTCTTGTATTATGGGAATAAGTAAATAACTTTTCCTTATCCACTTTCTCAACATCACTCATGATTTTATATACCTCTATCATATCCCCCCCTTAGTCTTCTCTTTTCCAAGCTGAAGAGTCCTAACTAACCTCTTTAATCTTTCCTCATATGGGACCCTCTCTAAACCCCTAATCATTTTAGTTGCCCTTTTCTGAACCTTTTCTAGTGCTAGAATATCTTTTTTGAGGTGAGGAGACCACATCTGTACACAGTATTCGAGATGTGGGCGTACCATGGATTTATATAAGGGAAATAATATATTCTCAGTCTTGTTTTCTATCCCCTTTTTAATGATTCCTAACATCCTGTTTGCTTTTTTGACCGCCTTTGCACACTGCGTGTACATCTTCAGAGAACTATCCACGATGACTCCAAGATCTTTTTCCTGACTCGTTGTAGCTAAATTAGCCCCCGTCATGTTGTATGTATAGTTGGGGTTATTTTTTCCAATGTGCATTACTTTACATTTATCCACATTAAATTTTGTTGCCCAATCACTTAGTTTTGTGAGATCTTTTTGAAGTTCTTCACAATCTGCTTTGGACTTAACTATCTTGAGCAGTTTAGTATCATCTGCAAACTTTGCCACCTCATTGTTTACCCCTTTCTCCAGATCATTTATGAATAAATTGAATAGGATTGGTCCCAGGACTGACCCTTGGGGAACACCACTAGTTACCCCTCTCCATTCTGAGAATTTACCATTAATTCCTACCCTTTGTTCCCTGTCTTTTAACCAGTTCTCAATCCATGAAAGGACCTTCCCTTTTATCCCATGACAGCTTAATTTACATAAGAGCCTTTGGTGAGGGACCTTGTCAAAGGCTTTCTGGAAATCTAAGTACACTATGTCCACGGATCCCCTTGTCCACATGTTTGTTGACCCTTCAAAGAACTCTAATAGATTAGTAAGACACGATTTCCCTTTACAGAAACCATGTTGACTACTGCTCAACGGTTTATGTTTTCCTATGTGTCTGACAATTTTATTCTTAACTATTGTTTTGACTAATTTTCCCGGTACCGATGTTAGACTTACCGGTCTGTAATTGCCGGGATCACCTCTAGAGCCCTTTTTAAATATTGGCGTTACATTAGGTAACTTCCAGTCATTGGGTACCGATGCGATTTAAAGGACAGGTTACAAACCTTAGATAATAGTTCCATAACTTCACATTTGAGTTCTTTCAGAACTCTTGGGTGAATGCCATCTGGTCCCGTGACTTGTTAATGTTGAGTTTATCAATTAATTCCAAAACCTCCTCTAGTGACACTTCAATCTGTGACAGTTCCTCAGATTTGTCACCTACAAAAGCCAGCTCAGGTTTGGGAATCTCCTAACATCCTCAGCCGTGAAGACTGAAGCAAAGAATCCATTTAGTTTCTTCGCAATGACTTTATCGTCTTTAAGTGCTCCTTTTGTATTTCGATCGTCAAGGGCCCCACTGGTTGTTTAGCAGGCTTCCTGCTTCTGATGTACTTAAAAAACATTTTGTTATTACCTTTGGAGTTTTTGGCTAGCCGTTCTTCAAACTCTTCTTTGGCTTTCTTATTACACTCTTGCACTTAAGTTGGCAGTGTTTGTGCTCCTTTCTATTTGCCTCACTAGGATTTGACTTCCACTTTTTAAAGGAAGTCTTTTTATCTCTCACTGCTTCTTTTACATGGTTGTTAAGCCACGGTGGCTCTTTTTTAGTTCTTTTACTGTTTTTCTTAATTTGGGATATACATTGAAGTTGGGCCTCTATTATGGTGTCTTTAAAAAGGGCCCATGCAACTTGCAGGGATTTCACTTTAGTCACTGTACCTTTTAACTTTTGTCTAACTAACCCCCTCATTTTTGTATAGTTCCCCCTTTTGAAATTAAATGCCACAGTGTTGGGCAGTTGAGGTGTTCTTCCCACCACAGGGATGTTGAATGCAATTGTATTATGGTCACTATTTCCAAGCGGTCCTGCTATAGTTACCTCTTGGACCAGCTCCTGCGCTCCAGAGCAAAGCAAACCACAGACAGTGGCTGTGGGGAAGCTGGCTCCCAGACAGGCCCCCGGGGCAGGTCACACCCTGTTGGTGCTAAGGGCTCAGGGACTCGTGCAGACCCTACCTTGGCTGGGGGCAGAGGGGGGCGGGTGAGAGCCCAGCTGGGACTGCCGGGACCTAGGGCAGGGTGGGGATGGTAGAGGGGGCATTGAAGGCCCAGCTGGGACTGCCAGCTCTGGGGCCATTCCCGGCGCCATCCATGGGAGTCACTGTCTGCCATTCACTGCTCTTGGGGCTGGGCTCCCTGGAGATTCACCCAGGGCCGGCTCTAGGCACCAGCAAACCAAGCAAGTGCTTGGGGCGGCACATTTTCAGGGGCGGCATTCTGGACAGCTTTTTTTTCCTGCTTCAGGCGGCAAAAGCCTAGAGCCAGCCCTGGCAGCAGCAGCGCATCGTGCGCAGGGGGTGCCCTGGGGCCGCTGCGGTTCGCCTTGGGGAGCAGCACCGCACCTTGTGGCTGGGCCGGGTGGGCTCCAAGCAGGGGACACTCAGGCTGGGGGCTGCCCTGCGGGGCGCGGAGCCGCCTGCAGGTGCCACAGGCGGCCACCCCCAGCGCCGCAGCCGAGCTGAGTGAAGCGGCCCGAGCCACCCAGGGACTGCGGCAGGGCAGCCAGAAGCAGCAGGGAGGAGGGCAGGGCGCTGCCATGGGCCCATCCCGCTCTCTGGGGCTCTGCTCTCTGGGGCTACCCTGCCCTGGTTCCTCAGCCCCTGCCGGGCGGTCCCCACGCTCTGCCCTCCTGGGTCCCGGCCGGTCCTGGAGGCGGGAGCCCTGGCTGAAGGACCCTGGGCTGAGGCACAGCCCGGAGCCCCACTGCATCCTCGACCCTGCCAGCGCCAGGCCAGCTGGAGCCGAGGGAGGAGAGTGGAGTCAGCACTGGTGGTGGAGAGCCCAGGGCTGGGGCGGCAGGGAGTGCGCGTGGGGTGGGGTAGGGGATGGGGAGACCCCAGGGCTGGGGCAGCCAGAGGTGCGGGAGAGCCCAGCGCTGGTGCAGAAGGGGTGTGGATGGGGTGGTGTAGGGGGACAGGGAGAGCCAAAAGCTGGGGCAGAAGTGGGTGCATGTAGGGGGGGAGAGCCCACGGCACGGACGGGGGCAGCCAAATACTTTTATCCATGAGGCGGCAAAAAACCAAGAGCCGGCCCTGGATTCACCTTCCCACCCGCTCCTTCCCCGTGAGGCTCTTGTCCAGCGCGAGCCCGGGCTCTGGTTGCTGGTGAGGCGAGAGAAGACGTCGTGGTTGTTGCACGGCCTGGTGGGAGGGGATGAGGGAGATGTGAAGCCAACGTCCGAAGTCCTGAACCGGGGTGTTCAGAAAGAGACCCAGGATTACAAGCCTGGTCCAGGGATCTACTACCTGCCCCACACCTCCACTCAGCACAGGGAGGCCTGCAGTGCTAGGCCATGGCACAGCTGGATCCAGCCCCGAGCACTATACCTGGGCACCGCTGATTGCACAGGCTGACCCCCCATGGGGCTAGGCCCATGTGCTCTCCAGCCTCTCCCCAGCTCACCTGCATTAGGGGGTGTGCCCTGTGTGTCGAACTGGGAATGTTCTTAATGTGTTCTTTGAATGCTGAGTGGGGAGTGTTGGCCTGGGAAGGTTGCAGGGGAGTTTTGCTGGGACTGTCTGCATTGGGGGATGGGAGACTTTCCTTGAGGGAGGATACCTGAGCAGGTAACATGAGAACCCTGGAAGGGGGTTGGAGGCCAGGTGACACCTCTGCCCGGGAACTGGACAAAGGGTGGGAGAGGAGCCGGGGGGGGGAGGCTAAGTGAGAGGCTGGAGGGAGTTTCAGTTTGGAGCTGGCTGGGAAAATGGAGAGGAGTCCAGATGGGGCTCTGATCTCCCAACGGGGCTCTGGCCTCCCTGCCCCCCCCCACCCTCGCAAGAGGGACCTAACTGAGGGGGTCCTGTTGTCTGAACCTGCAAGACCTGTCTTGGACTGTGTTCCTGTCGTCTAAATAAACCTTCTGTTTTACTGGCTGGCTGAGAGTCATGGTGAATCACAGGAAGCCTGAGGTGCAGGGCCTTGTCTCCCCCACACTCCGTAGCACTCGGTACCCTACCCATCCTCAGCCTGAGCCCCCCGGCCCAGCATTAGCGGGCACTGTGCTCTGTACCCTACACCCCGTATCTCCCAGCCCTGCTGCCCAGCATTAGAGGCGCTGTGCTCTGTACCCTACACCCTGCATCTCCCAACCCTGCTGCCCAGCATTAGAGGCACTGTGCTCTGTACCCTACACCCCGCATCTCCCAGCCCTGCTGCCCAGCATTAGAGGCGCTGTGCTCTGTACCCTACACCCGCAGCCCCCCGCCCTGCGGCCACGCATTCGCGGCCCTGTGCTCTGTACCCTACACCCCGCATCTCCCCGCCCTGCTGCCCCGCATTAGAGGCGCTGTGCTCTGTACCCTACACCCCGCATCTCCCAGCCCTGCTGCCCAGCATTAGAGGCGCTGTGCTCTGTACCCTACACCCCGCATCTCCCAGCCCTGCTGCCCAGCATTAGAGGCGCTGTGCTCTGTACCCTACACCCCGCATCTCCCAGCCCTGCTGCCCAGCATTAGAGGCGCTGTGCTCTGTACCCTACACCCCATCTCCCAGCCCTGCTGCCCAGTATTAGGGGTGCTGCACTCCATACCTGACACATAACCAGCCCCAACCCCTGCCCGGCATTAGGGTGCTGTGCTCTGTACCCTACACATCTCCCAGCCCCAGACCCCTGCCCGGTGTTAGGCAGTTTCTAGTGTCTGCTCAGAGACCCAATTCTGCCATTCTGTCCAGCCACATCTCCTCTCATGAGGCTGAATCCTCCCATCTCCCCAGACTCACCATAGCCCAGGACTTGGGGGGCACCTGCTGGCAAAGTGGCCTCGATCCCCACCACGCAGGCAGGGGTCATTCAGCCGGCGATAGCCCTTCTCTCGAGCCCTGAGTGCCTGTGTGTCATGGCTGCCTGCAGGGGTTCAGGGCCAGCAACTGCTTCGGGGGAGAGAACAGGGCCTGGCTAGGTAGGGGCTCAAACCGATGAGTGTCAGTTTGGATCCTCAGCGAGCCGTAAGGGTGCAGCGGGACGGCGGGGCAGGGTGGTCAACCCCAGCCAGTTCATCATAGACCTTGTCCCTGAGGCCTCAGTAGAAATGGGGATGTTCACCTGGCTGCACGCAGATGCGAAGGACTGGAGAGGGAGGTGGCGGACGTGCCCTTTTGATGCCCGTGCCTGAGCACATGGGGAGAGCGGGGGCGCAGGCATCGCTCCATGGTACTGCTGGCAAATGTCTGTGACTCAAGTGCCCTGGGTGCACATGCCCCTACGGTGGAAGATCTACAGGCACGGGATGGTGCCTAAGGGGAGCTACAGAGCCAGTGGTGAGAGGCTTTGGCCTTTGACAGTCTGCTCTGGGTGCCTGGGCTGTCAGATCCCAGCCAGCCACTGGCATTGCCAGACCTCCCTGATCTATGGTGCTGCTGCTCTCCCTGCTTCTAGGAGTCACTGCCTCCCCCTGGGCCAAGATGTGACAGTGCTGCCCGTGGGAGACAGCTGAGGTCACTCAATTAGGGTGAACTGCAAACAGAACGGGGCAGACAAACCCCAGAAGCTGGTGGTTATTCCAATACTTAGATTTACCAAGCCAGCACAGAACAGCTTCTACCATACCCCACTGGTTACTCAGAAGTTCAAACACTGCAGTTCCCTTAAAGTGACCAACCTCAAGCCTCCATCCAGACAAACACGTCAGATATGATGATGATTACTGAAAATCTTATCTCATCATACAAAAGAAAAGGTTCTTCCAATCTCAAAGGATCAGCCACATACCCAGGTCCAATTATAACTAGATCTTACCTAAAATACACGCTATAGCCAATTCTTATTAACTAAGCTAAAGTTTATTACAAAAGAAAAGCGAGAGAGTGTTGGTTAAAAGACCAATATACATACAGACTTGAATTCAGTTCTTGAGGTTCAGATACATAGTAGAGGTGAGCTTGTAGTTGCCAAAAGTCCTTTTAGAAATAGTCCATAGGTTATGGTCCAATGTCCATATTCAGGGTGACTCCAGTCAGTGACTGGGGATCTCAATCCTTATGGCTTAAGGTTCCCCCCTCTTGAAACCCAAAGCAGATCTGAGATGAAGTAGGATCATGTCCTAGGGTTCTTATACATTTCCAGCAGCCTTTTGGCTTGAGAAAACAATAGGTCTAATGCTCCTTCTCCCAAACATCCTGGCAATTAACACAGGGTAATTTAGCCATTAAATAGTTCAGATACGGGTTACCACAACCTTCAAAGAGACACATAGAAAATAATACTATTTCACTCAAGCATCTTCCTAAATGTTAATATTCCTTTTTTGATCTTTAAATTAAAGCCATAGCAATAAACAAGTCTTGTTTGCTTACATCACAAGACCTGAGCAAACACCTACCCTTCTACCTCTAACAATGCAGACCTGCATTTCAAAGCTCTATTCATTTACACATCTTCCTAACCAGTTTCTAAAGTTCAGCCCTGGGTCAGGTTAGTCTGCGAGTTAATTAACTCTTTCTGGCCCTGTTTTTCTTCAGTGAGATATTAGATCAGACTCATAATGTCACACAAGACCCCCGCAGCAATCATCTCCTGGGGCTGCCGAGGCACTGAGCAGCTAGCAAGGCCTGAGACTCAGCTGGTGGGGAGGGTAGGAGGCTGCTCTTAAAGCAGCTTGTGCGTTGTTGCCGTGGTGGAAGGGGAAGCAGAGATGGGGCCGTTTTACATCCCATGGCCAAGGCACCCAGCAGCTTGGGCAGGTGCAAAGAGCCGCCCACGTGAGCTGGGAATGGGAGCTGGGGGTAAGGAGAGTTCAAGAACCCCCATTCTGCGCTGTCACAAGGAGGAGGAGCCAGGATGGAACTGATGCTCCCACTCGGGGATCTGGGAACCCCTGGCTCCAGCTGCATAGATACAAGGAGGGCTCTGGCCTGGGGTCTGCACGAGCTGGGACTAGATGAGCCCAGTGGTCCCTTCTGGCCTAACGTCTGTGACTGTGGGGAGCGGAAGGTCCTGTGACGGTACCTCCCATAAGTCTTTATGAAAATAGGACATAGCTGGAATATGTTTTGTGCTGCCTGTGCCATGTAACATATCTCTGTAAAGGTTATGGTCTACTATATCTAGTCATCCTATTTGTACACATCTATCATTTTCTACTTGAGGTTAAGAATATTGGCTGTATACTTGCTTGATTTCTAAGTAAGCTTTGTGAGGTCAGCTTCTTTAGGAAGGAATTTGCAAGGCTAAGTACCCGATCAGGAAGCACTTGGGGAGCAATGCCTCTTGGAATGCTCCAGTCCACATAAGAAGTCTTCCTGGAGACATACACGATATCACGTGGACAATGGCTTCTACCTGTAAAGACTGTGAGTCATGCATGGACATGTGACTTGCCCAGGTGACTCCAGGACTCCATCTTGGAGCTGGACTTTCCATAGGAGTGAGGAGGGCGATCTCCACCCACAAGAGAAAGTCTATTTAAACCCCTGGGAGACCCCTCCATTTTGTCTTCAGCTGGCTAAAGAGAGAGCCTCCCCACCCCCAGGATATTTGGACGAAACTGCAACAAAGGGGTGTGAGTGATTGCTGGACCCAGGCTAAAAGGAGATTAGTCTGTAAAAGGGTGCCTTCCAGAACTGGTGAGGATCTTATCAGTATTCAGTGTTTGATTAGACATAGATTTGCGCATTTTATTTTATTTTGCTTGGTGACTTACTTTGTTCTGTCTGTTACTACTTGGAACCACTTAAACCTACTTTCTGTGTTTAATAAAATCACTTTTACTTATTAATTAACTCAGAGTATGTATTAATACCTGGGGGAGCAAAGAACTGCGCATCTCTCTCTATCAGTGTTATAGAGGGTGAACAATTTATGAGTTTACCCTGCATAAGCTTTATACAAGGTAAAACGGATTTATTTGGGTTTAGACGCCATTGGGAGTTGGGCATCTGAGTGCTAAAGACAAACACACTTCTGTGAGCTGTTTTCAGGTAAACCTGCAGCTTTGGGGCAAGTAATTCAGACCCTGGGTCTTTGTTGGAGCAGACGGGAGTGTCTGGCTTAGCAAGACAGGGTGCTGGAGTCCTGAGCTGGCAGGGAAAACAGGAGCAGAGGTAGTCTTGGCACATCAGGTGGCAGCTCCGGGAGGTTTCTGTGATCCAACCCGTCACAGGTCCTCCCATGACCCGGTGGGAAGGACAGTCTCTTAAACCCTGCGAGGCCAGAACCAGTCTGGGCTGGGGCATCCCATGGCTGGGGAGTCACACACTGGCTGGCTTGTGACTCGCCTACCCATTGTGACATGCCCCCTGCTGGCTGGCACAGCCTCATCCCCTCACTGTCAGGCTTGGCTCTGGCAGAGCGAGTGCTTTCACGTGCTGCTGAGAAACGCTGAGCCAGCCGTTTCAGCTCTGCCACCGGCAGCAGAAAGTGGGTGGACCATATACACACCGGCTTTGCCCACTCCTGACTCCAGGTAGGAGAATCTTCTATTGCCCACCTCTGCTTTTCCATTGCATCACCAGCCACACCGAGCCTTCTGCGAGCTCCTGGCTGCCAAGTGCCCTGGTGCTGGCTGTCTAGCCCGGTGCCAGTGAGGAAGTGGGCAGCGGCATGCGCACAGGAGGGAGTCTGGGGTGGCTAAACAGAAGGGGTCGCACCAGTCAAGCCCAGAGGGGATGGAGACAAGGAGGAGGGTTTAGCGGGGCTGGTGGCAAGGCACGGGAAGGCGGCACAGGCTGGTAGATGAGGCATTGGGCTGGGACTCTGCTGTAAGTCTTCTGAGTGAGATCAGGTGAGTCCCTGACACTCTGGGCCTGAGCAAAGTAGGGAGAGCAAATCCCTGCTCCATGGTGGGGGGTTTGAGATGCTAAATACAACAACACCCACATGCTCAGCTGCTGCTGTGATGGGGCCAGGTAAGTGTCCAGATAGGGAGGTAGCTGGTGGCCAACATGGGCCATGTGGGGGTGATGAAAGGCAATTGGGAAGAAGCATAAGAGGTGTGTGTCATGGAGTCCCTGGCCAATACTCTGGAGCTGCTCCCTATGAAGCCAGTCAGGACTCTGGTGAAGTCTCCTCTCTGTGAGCAGGCTCTTCTGGGCCAGAAGCTCACAGGGCTTCCAGCTTCCTGGGTCTGACCTTGGAGCATTCAGCATCCTCTGCCCCTCCTTGCGCTTCCCACAGTGAGTCTGCCCAGGCAGGGTCCTAGAGAAGCCAGAGGGTCCTGCACCCCACTTCGCAGTCAGGCGTGACTCTTAGCCAGCCATGAAAATAGAGGTTTATTAGATGACAGGAACACGGTCTAAAACAGAGCTTGTAGGTCCAGAGAACAGGACCCCTCAGCCGGGTCCATTTTGGGGGGCAGTGAGCCAGACACCCACGTCTGCACTTCACTCCTCATCCCCAGCCAGCTCCAAAGTGAAACTCTCCAGCCCCTGCTCTCTGGCCTTTGTCTCTTTCCCGAGCCAGGAAGTCACCTGATGCCTTTGTTCTCCAACACCTTTAGCTATCCTCTTGCAGGAGGGAAGGGCCCGGCCATTAGCTGCCTGGAAACAGTGTCAGCCATTTATGCACACTGGCCTTTATCCCACCACCTAGAGACTTAAGAAATGCATAGGGGAAACTGAGGCACCCCTACAGTATTCAGAGGCAACATTAAGAACAGTCCCACTTTGTCACAGTGAGGGAGTTGGAGAGTCTGTGGGAAGCCCACTCTCTTGTGAAATCAACCACCCCCAGACAGTGTGGGTCCTTCGCAGGCCTGAGGGTGCTGATCTGGGCTTTGCGCGCTACCCAGGGCTCTAATCCTGGCTCATTCCCAGGAAGCTGGGAATGTGAGTGCTGGAGCTGCCAGCTCTGGGCATCTCCCTTCCCAGCACGAGATTGCCTTGTGGCGGGGGGTAAGCCCACCCCAGGAGCTGGCATTTGTTGGCCTCTTCCACAGAGCACTGGAGTCTCAGCCGCTCCAGATCGGGGGGAGGGGCCAGCTGTGAATTTGGAGCCAGATCCGGGTTTGGATCTGAATCTGCCGGTGCTGCGGAGCGTTCAGATGTGGGGAGCTAGCTCCTGCCCACGCCATAGCACAACGTGCCACTTCAGCCAGTCACCTGCCAGGCTCTGGCAGCGCCCAGTGTGGAACTGCAGCTGGGCCCTCCAGAGCCGAGCTGCTGCTCCTCCTCTCTGCTGGCCAGCCAGCCGCAGCTCCTCAGCACCTGCCCGCTCAGCCCCACCTCAGTGCGCCTGCCTCCCCAATCTCCTCCCTGGCGCTGAACCTCGCCCCCGGCACCTGGCATGTCAGTACCCAGCGGGGCCGGGAGCCAAGCGCCCTGGGAGCCATCTGTAAGGGGCTGAGTCCCTCCTGTGCTGGGCTCCAGCCAATCCACAAGCCAGGAACTGGCCTTGTGACTCCCAGAGCAGCTATATCAGTCTCACAGCAGCAGCTCAGTCTGCTCAACATCACTCCAGGGCCAGGAACTTGCTCCTGCCTGACAAAGGCAAGAGTCTGAGCCTGCTCCAGCCTTGTTCCTAGTCCTACTCCAGTCCTGGTCTCCCTCCAGTCCCCATTCAGGAGACGCAGCGTGGGGGGAATC
The DNA here is from genome assembly GCF_016161935.1 of Mauremys reevesii. Taxonomy (NCBI): domain Eukaryota; kingdom Metazoa; phylum Chordata; order Testudines; family Geoemydidae; genus Mauremys; species Mauremys reevesii. The sequence continues at coordinate 38,597,825 of NC_052631.1, read as the reverse complement.
GGGCTGTGTCTGTACAATGTCTAGCACCGCGGGGCCCTGATCCCGGACTGAGCCCTCTGGGCACTACAGAAATACAAAGGAGAACAGCAGGGCTGGAGGATTTACAGGCTCCTTGTGAGGAGGGCTGGTTGGGTTGAGCCCGCAGTGAGTCCACAGTAACACAGAGCTGTGCTAGTGATGGACGATCTATTTCATCTTCCCTACCTAGCACAGTTCATAACTTAGCACTGACCAGCTGCAAGGATCATGGTGGGCCCTGGTATGGCTGTACCAGCAGATTCAATGTTCGGGAAAAGCAAGATCTGTGCAATAGGCAACGTTGTTCCATCTGGGCACCAGCCAGCTCCTGTGCCCCAGAGAGCTCCCACAGCTCACACTGAACCAGGGACAAAGCGGGCAGGAGGTTGGAAGAGACCCAGGAGACCCATGGTCATTTCCCAGCTCTGACACAGATATTCTGCGTGGCCTCGGGCAAGTCCCTTATTCCCTCTGTGCCACAGTTCCCTGTCTGTTCAGTGGGGGGTAGCAGCCAGGCCCTGCCCTGCAGGGGGTGGTTAGATTAAATGCAATCGAGGTTGGGCAGTGCTCTGATGCCATGGGGATGAGGGCCAGGATGGTGCCTAAGACAGACCAAAAGCAAGGGGGAGCTACAGAGCCAGTGGTGAGAGGGTTTTAGCCTTTGACAATCTGCTCTGGGTGCCTGGGCTGTCAGACCCCAGCCAGCCACTGGCATTGCCAGACTTCCCTGAGCTATGGTGCTGCTGCTTTCCCTGCTTCTAGGAGTCACTGCCTTCCCTGGGCTGAGACCCCCGCAACAATCATCTCCTGGGGCTGCTGTGGCACTGAGTGGCTAGCAAGGCCTGAGACTCAGTTGGGCGGGGGGGGGGGCTGCTCTTAAAGCATGGGCTGGGAGCTGGAGGAGGAGAGAGTTCGGGAACCCCCGTTCTGTACTGTCACGAGGAGGAGGAGCCGGGATGGAAGTGATTCTCCCACTCAGGGATCCATCCGGCAACCTCCTGGCTTCAGCTGCATGGACGCAGGGAGGGGCTCTGGCTTGGGGTCTGCAGGAGCTGGGACTAGACAAGTCCAGCAGTCCCTTCCAGCCGAACGTCTGTGACTGTGGGGAGTGGAAGGTCCCTCCCATGACCCTGGTGGGGAAGGACAGGCTCTTAAACCCTGCGAGGCCAGAACTAGTCTGGGCTGGGGCATCCCATGGCTGGGGAGTCACACACTGGCTGGCTTGTGACTCACCTGCCCATTGTGACATGCCCCCTGCTGGCTGGCACAGCCTCATCCCCTCACTGCCAGGCTTGGCTCTGGCAGAGCGAGTGCTTTCACGTGCTGCTGAGGAACGCTGAGCCAGCCGTTTCAGCTCTGCCACCGGCAGCAGAAAGTGGGTGGACCATATATGGACCGGCTTTTGCCCACTCCTGACTCCAGGTAGGAGAATCTTCTATTGGCCACCTCTGCTCAGCCACTGCCATGATGGGGCCAGGTAAGTGTCCAGACAGGGAGGCAGCTGGTGGCCAACTTGGTCCATGTGGCAGTGATGAAAGGCAAATGGGAAGAAGCATGAGAGGTGAGGGAGCTGGAGAGTCTGTGGGAAGCTCCCTTTCTGGTGAAATCAACCACCCCCAGACGGTGCAGGTCCCTTGCAGGCCTGGGGGTGCTGATCCGGGCTTTGCGTGCTATCCGATGCTCTGATCCTGGCTCATTCCCAGGCAGCTGGGAGCGTGAGTGGTGGAGCTGCCGGCTCTAGGCATCTCCCTTCCCAGCACGAGATTGTCTCTGGGGGAAGCCCACCCCAGGATTTGGCGTTTGTTGGTCTCTTCCACAGAGCGCTGGAGTCTCAGCCGCTCCAGATCAGGGGGAGGGGCCCTCTGTGAATTTGGAGCCTGATCTAGGTTTGGATCTGAATCCGCCAGTGTTGCGGAGCGTTCAGATGTGGGGAGCTAGTTCCCGCCCGCGCCACATCACAATGTGCCACTCCTGCCTCCCCAATCTCCTCCCTGGCTCTGCACCTCGCCCCCTGCACCTGGAATGTCATTAGCGAGCTAGGCCTGACCACCTCCATCACCTTTGCTGACCCCATCACTTCCATAGGGAATGGCACTGAGGATGCCAGGGGAACTGGCATTCTCAGGTTGCCAGGAGCCATTGTTCTATTTACCAAGACAGTCCGATGCCAGGACAGTGCCCCTGAGCTCTGGACAGGGCTAGGGCTGCATTAGGACACCTGCCGTGCAGCTGCTGTAGAGTCAGCAGGAGACATTGAGTGAGGAATGGAGCCCCCCAGAGCAGGGGCCATTCAGGACACCCATCATGGGGGGAATCAGGCCTGGGATGCTCTCCAGCGGCTGCTGCCACACAGGCCTTGGAGAGATGATCCGTGAAAGCCCCAGAAAGCGCGGCCCCTGGCACACAGCTTTGTAGCACTGGGACCCCATACACATAAGCCGCCATCCAGCAGGGCCTTGGGCCAGCCCCACCCTCTCCCACTGCCCCACTCTGGGAGGCCAGGGAACAGTTCACAACTTTGCAATGACCAGCTGCAGGGATCCTGGCGGGCCCTGGTATGGTTTTAGCAGCATTTTCAATTCTCCTGTGCCCCAGAGAGCTCTCACAGCTCACACTGAACCAGGGACAAAGGGGGCAGGAGGTTGGAAGAGAAGGTGCCAGTCTGGGACCCAGGAGACCCATGGCCATTTCCCAGCTCTGCCAGAGATAGTCTGCATAGCCTTGGGCAAGTCCCTTATTCCCTCTGTGCCACAGTTCCCTGTCTGTTCAGTGGGGGTAGCAGCCAGGCCCTGCCCTGCAGGGGGTGGTCAGGATAAAAGCAATTGAGGTTGGGCACGTTGGAAGAGAAGGTACCAGCCTCTCTGCTGCTCTCCCACCTTCTGCTCCTGCCCTTTCACGGGGGTGTGTGAGCAACTCCTGCTGCTCACGAGCCCGCCCCAGCTGCCCCACCCCCCTGGCCTCGCCCACCTGGGAACTGCCATGGCCCCAATATTCCTGGGGGAAGGGATTAGGGTAATTTCCCTGGGCAGGAAGAATCCTGAGTGGCTGGATCCAGCCTGTCTGCTGTGCAGCTTGTGAACCAGCAGAAGGAGAGGTGGGAGTGACCCAGGGAGGCCGTTTGGCCTGCGGGATGGGGTGCTGGCTGGGCATAAGGAGACCTGGGTTCTAATCCTGCCTGTCCTGCTGACTGGCTGGGTGACTTTGAGCACATCCTTTCACTTGTTTCTCTGCTGGCTGCCTTGGCTAGTTAGAGTCTGAGCCCTACAGCCCAGCGATTGTCTGCAGCACCTGGTGCAACAGGGCCCTGATCTCAGCTGGCATCTGTAGGTGCTGGTGGAACAGAAATAATTGGGCTGGCCCTGATGCTGAACGGGGCAGTCACCTCTCGTCACTCACAAGCAATGCCTTGTCCTGGCTTCTTGCAGGATGGCTGAAGAAGCCCCCAAGGACCCCTCAAAGCCCATCGGTGCCTGGGAGGAGACGAAACCTCCCCAATGGAAGAGTTGGCAAAAGAGCCCACAGCAGAAGCAGGAGCTGTGTGTGCCTCAGCCCTTCCATGCCGGTGAGTGGGTACCTCCTGCGTGGGCGGATGGGGCTGCAGAAATGGCCGGGGCCATGGCCCTGCATTGCGGTGGGGCTTGGCCCCTCTGGGGGTTGGGTGGCAGGACTAGGGTGTCACTGCGGGGAGAAGACTCCATAGACCTTGTATTGCTCTGAGCTGCCATGAGATGGAGAGACAGGAAAACCCCGGCAGGGGGGAATGGCCCCTCCTGCTGGCAGCAGCTGCAGCCTCTAGAGCTGATTGGGGCATTAGAAACGGCAGCCGAAGCATGGGGTGGAGACTGACTGAATCGCCCACCCTTATCTGTCACGCTGCAGGGTTGGAAGATATTTTCCACCCGTCGAAGGGGCTGCTTGGTGCAGGGTGGGTTGTTAAAGCCTAGGATTGCAGGGCACCGGCCAGAGCATAAGATGCCCCCTGGTGTTGCAGCCCCATCTGCTGGCTCCTTTGTTGCATGTCCCAGCACAGGGCATTTGGGGGGGAGTGTTGACGATGGGAGCCCAGTGCCTGCCCAGGTTACACCCGATGGCTCTGGCTGGCTGTTGGTGGCAGGAGAGGCAGTCAGAACAAGCAGAACGGGCAGGCTCTGGGTCCCCATCTCTCACACAGACTGGGCAACTGTTCCCTCTCCTACACGAGGACCAGACCAATTCACTGCCAGTCCCTCTGCCCCCTCCAGCAATGGCCTGGAGAGTTGGGACACCACTCATGGCCTGACATCATCCCTCCTTCCAGATGTGATGCTCTCCAAATCCCCAGACTGAGCCTGCATGCTGGGCGGAAGTGGGGTGGCTGTTGGGAACCAGGGCTCTGACTGGATCTTTGCTGGGCTGGGCAGCAAAGAGGTGAGAATCCAGGAATCGCTGTGCCAGACCCTGCTGTGCATCGGGCTGCTCCTGCTGGGGCGGAAGTGAGGGTAAGGGTTTTCTCTAAGATCTCTGTCACCCAGCCTGCAGCTTGGTAGACCCAGGTATTACCACCGCTCTGTCTTTGATCAGATTCACCAGCCTACTGTAACGCCTGCTTGATGAGGCTAGACTCGGAGGAGAAAGAGGCTCTGGATTACATCGAAGCCTTTCTCACGAGCAATGAACAGGTACTAAGAGCCCTCCTCTGACCTGTCAGCTAGTGCCCTGTCCACATGCACCATCCGCCCTTCTCCGGGAGACGCATGGATTCTAAGGCCAGATGGGACCACTGTGACCTCCTGTATAACACAGGCCAGAGACCAGCCCCCGAATAATTCCTGTTTAAACTAAAGCATCTTAAAAATCTCCTGTCTTGAGTTACAAAAGGTCACCCACCATGCCACTTGCTCAGTTGTTCCAATGGTCTATTACTTTCTCAGTTAAAAACGTACATTTCCAGTTTGAATTTGTCTACTTTCAATTTCCAGCCCCTTTGAGGTGCCACCTGATGTATCGGGATACCACTGAGCTCGCCTGTTCTGCCAGCCTGGGCCCCCTTTACCTTGTCTTGCTGGGCTTGGGCAGGGCCACCCAGAGGGGGGGAAAAGTGGGGCAATTTGCACCAGGCCCCGGGCCACGCAGAGGCCCCCACGAGAATGCCGGAGGCTCCCTCCGCCTGCCCCCATCCCCCGACGCCTCAGCGCACCGCCTCCAGGAGTGGCCCTGGACAGAGCTAAAGCAGCGTGGCTTGGGCGGGGCCTGAGCTCCTCCCACTTGGAGCCACATGGTAAGGGGGCAGGGCCAGAGCGCCTCCCGCTTGAGCTGCATGGTAAGGAGGCATGGCCTGAGCACCTCCTGCTTGAGCTGCATGGTAAGGGGGCGGGGCCTGAGCACCTCCTGCTCAGAGCCGCATGGTAAGGGGGCGGGGCCTGAGCACCTCCTGCTTGAGCTCCATGGTAAGGGGGCATGGCCTGAGCACCTCCTGCTTGAGCTGCCTGGTAAGGGGGCAGGGCTGAGCTCCTCCCACTCAGAGCTGCATGGTAAGGAGGCATGGCCTGAGCACCTCCTGCTCAGAACCACATGGTAAGAGGGCGGGGCTGTGAGCTCAGGTCCCGATGGAGCCAGGCTGCTGCAGTGCTGTCCAGGGGCCAGGAAAGCTCCTGGACGCGGCGCGCTTTGAGGCTCTGGGAGAGTGGGGAGGTGGGAGGCAGCATGGTAAGCCCTCTGAGCTGGACACCCTCCTGACAGGCCCCCCCAGCCCTGAGCCCAGCTCCCCACCCAGCCCTGGGCAACAGCAGCGCCACCCCCAGGCAGCGCCGGCCCATTGGCACCAACCATCACCATCACCCAGCGACAGCCCATTATGTAATTGCAAATGTATACATACTGTCAAGGTTCCTTCCCCACTCTGAACTTTAGGGTACAGATGTGGGGACCTGCATGAACACCTCTAAGCTTAACTACCAGCTTAGATCTGGTTTTGCTGCCACCACTCCTAAATACTAACTCCCTTCCCTAGATAGTCTTGAGAGACTTCTTCACCAAGTCCCTGGTGAACACCGATCCAACCCCTTGGATCTTAACACAAGGAGAATTTAACCATCCCCCCTCCTTTCCCCCACCAATTCCTGGTGAGTCCAGATCCAATCCCCTGGATCTTAAAACAAGGAAAATCAATCAGGTTCTTAAAAAGAAGGCTTTTAATTAAAGAAAGAAAGGTAAAACTCATCTCTGTAAAATCAGGATGGAAAATAACTTTACAGGGTAATCAGATTCATAGAGCCCAGAGGAACCCCCTCTAGCCTTAGGTTCAAAGTTACAGCAAACAGAGGTAAATCCTCTTAGCAAAAAGGAACATTTACAAGTTGAGAAAACAAAGTTAAACCTAACACGCCTTGCCTGGCTGTTACTTACAAGTTTGAAATATGAGAGACTTGTTCAGAAAGATTTGGAGAACATGGATTGATGTCCGGTCCTCTTAGTCCAAAGAGCTAACACCACCAAAACAAAGGGCACAAACAAAAGCCTCCTCCCGCCGCCAAGATTTGAAAGTATCTTGTCTCCTTATTGGTCCTTTGGGTCAGGTGTCAGCCAGGTTACCTGAGCTTCTTAACCCTTTACAGGTAAAAGGATTTTAGTGTCTCTGCCGAGGAGGGATTTTATAGTATTGTACACAGGAGGGCAGTTCCCTTCCCTTTATAGTTATGACACACACATTAAAGCATTGAATGTTTTAAAATCATGTATTTCGTGTATACCTCTACCCGATATAACACTACCCAATATAACACGAATTCGGATGTAACGCGTAAAGCAGTGCTCATGGGGGTGGGGCTGCGACTCCAGTGGATCAAAGCAAGTTCGATATAATACGGTTTCACCTATAATGCGGTAAGACTTTTGGCTCCACAGGACAGCGTTATATCGAGGTAGAGGTGTATTTTCAAATTATTAAAAATTATTTTTTGAATGTATTTCACTGGTTATTTTTTACATTTCCAAATACATGACACTATAGTATTGCAACTATTTTTTTATGGAAGGGGCTCCTGAAATTGCTTTGCCCCAGCCCCAGAATCCTCTGGGCGGCCCTGGGCTGGCTCACAAGCCACTTTCAGCCATACACTCAGGCAGGGCCATGCCCAGCTGCAGAAAGACACAGACCCTGAGATCAGCTCTGGGAAGACTCAGCTGAAGGGGCTTGTCCCAGTACTCTGGTGCCCACCTCCTTTGGAGTACAGACCCAAAGGTTTTATGAAATTTGCCTCCTCCCTTGATGTGGAGAGAGGCATGCCCAACTCTTTGCCCTCCCCAGTTACTAATTGTACAAACTGGGTTATGGTACAAACAAGAAATAAGATTCTTAACTACAAGAGGTAGATTTTAAGTGGTTCTAAGAGATAGCAAACAGAACAAGGCAGATTACCTTAGTAAATAAACACAACATACAAACTAAGCTTTCCACACTAGATAGATAGGATCTACACTAGCAAATTCTCAGGCTGGCAGATTCTTAAGATTCTTTGCTGTGCAGCTTGGATTTCCCAGGTTTTCTTACACAGGTTAGGAATCTCTCTCCAGCCTGAGACCATCACTTCTCATAGTTCAATCTTTGTCCTCAGGTGTTTCCAGGTGTCTTATTGCAGGAGCGTGAGGTCCCCGATGTCATTGTTCCCTTTATCTCCTCTTCCCACCTGCTGGAAAACTCTTTGCTGCGACCTGGGTCCAACAGTTCCCACTGTGTAGCGTTATCTCAAGAGGTTTCTATGCTGTTTGTGTGCATTTCCTCAAGAAGCCATTGTTTGGCATTTTTACTGTTGTACCTGAAAGATTGTTTTGAACCTCACAACGTGTTTCAGGAACACATACATAGCTGAACTTCATAACTGCACATACAGCGATAGCACATACAATCCAATGAGACATTAATGTCTAGCAGATAAAGACTTTTACAATACCTTACAATATGTACTTTGTACAAAACATATCCTAATGACATGACAGTGGTGAATATTGGGGTGTCAGGTATCCCACCCAGATGTTCCTCCCACTCTGTCAAGCCCCTGCTAACACTGTCTGGCTGCTTAGCTGCCATGTTGCAGTTCCTCTCTGACACCTACCCCGTGAGATCTGCTCCTCTCTGGTCCGGTTTCATACAGAGCTGCCCTGCCCTCCCCAGATAGTCACTCCTGTTGCCGGATGAATGGCCTTCTGCCATTTGGCATATCAAAGCCTGAGCAGCACTGGGGAAGCTTTCTGACATCTCTCCCACTGGCAGCTCCTTTCCACGCTAACCTTCCTGTTTGTGTCTAATCTCTGCGGGCGAGGACGAGGCTAAGAAACTCAAGTTCTTGGATTCCATCAGCACCCTCAGAAGCCTGCCTGCTTTTATGAACAAAGCCCTGCTAGTGGAGAAGATAAAGGTGAGTAAAACACACACTGGGGCTGTGTTACTTGGCGGGTTTAGTGATTGTCCTGGAGATCTTTGCAGATTTGTCGAACTTCAGCTGCCAATCATTGGATCGAGTCAGACTGAAGAGCCCATTATCCAGTATTTGCTTCCCTGTAGGTACTTACAGACTGTCATCAAGTCACCCTGTAACTTTCTCTTTGTTAAGCTGAACTGATTGAGCTCCTTGAGTCTCTCACTATCAGGCATGTTTCCCAGTCCTTCAGTCACTCTTGGGGCTGTTCTCTAACCCCCCTCCAATTTATCAACATTCTCCTTGAATTGTGGGCACCGGACCTGGACACAGGATCCCAGCAGCGGTCGCACCAGTGCCAAATACAGAGGGAAAATAACCTCTCTAACAACTGGAGATTGCCCTGTTTGTACATCCTGGGATGGCATTAGCCCTTTTGGCCCCAACTTCGCACTGGGCGCTCATGGGCAGCTGATTACCATGACTGCCAAGTCTTTTCAGGAGTCACCGCTTCCCAGGTTAAGACCCCCATGCTGTGGGTGTGACCTGCCGTCTTTGTTCCTAAACATATAACTGTATTGAAACGTAGATTGTTCCCTTGCACCCAGCTTCCCAAGTCACCGGGTCGCTCTGTCTATGCCAGTCTCCCTGCCCAGAGCCCCAACACTCCGCAGTCAGTGCCCACTAGGGAACTAGCAACAAATCTGCTCCGTAGATTTGGAAAGTCTTTGCTCTCCAGTGCTGCAGAAAGCTTTCCAGAGCTAACCTCCCTTCCCTGAACGTGGGACAGCGTGGGCTGGTGGGTGGTCCAGTGGGCTGGGGCTCAACACACCGGGTTCTACTCCCAGTTCTGCAGTAAGACCTTGGGCAAGTCACTTCCCTCTGTGCCTCACCCCTCCCATGCCTTGTCTCGCCTAGTTAGCTCGTGAGCTCTCTGGGGCAGGGACTGGCTCACTGTGTGTGTGCAGCACCGGGCACAAGGGGGCCTGATCTCAGGTGGAGTCCTTGGGTGCTAATGCTGATGGAGCCTTTGCAGAGCACTGGCACGTGACACTGGGACACTGAGCACAGGCCCTGCACTGCGCTCCCCGGCTGGAGCCCTGCACACCATCAAGCCTGCAGTAGGACGACCTGGCTGCCGAGCCCACGTGTTGCAGGCCCTGCGCTTTGATCCCCTGACGGAGCCTTGCAGGAGCTTGGAGCCCAGCTGGCATTTCCCACATTGTCTCCTCAGGAGCTGATTGATCACGAGTCCGTCGACTCTGACCGGCGTGATGCGCCAGCAAGCTATGCTCGCCATCATGAAGCTGAGGTACCCAGCCTGCCCGGCCCAGCCCCAGCCAGTGCTACGTGCAGCCAGACACGCCAGCCTCTTGGCATGGCCAGTTTTCCAGGGCATTTCCCCCTCTGCTCCTCCCCCATCTTCTTATTCCCCCAGGAAATGTGGCACCAGATGATGGTGCTGGTGCATGTGGACTGGCACCAGTGGGTAGGTGGTGGAGGATCCTTCAGTGCCTGGTGACCTCCACGTGGCCTTATGAAGATATGGTGGAGGGGCGTGGAGGCAGGACCAGTCCTCTGGGGGAGAGGGGCAGTTAGGTGCTGCTGGAGCGGAGCGACTGGAGTCAGTGCCAGCTGTGCCAGCTGCGCCACACTGGCAGCTCAGCGACTCCCAGTGGCTGAGAGGCTGGGCAGGCTGAGCCCTGGCACTTGGCACTGCCTGTGCCATGGGGGCTCTCTCTCAGTGCCACTAGCGCCCTGCTCTGAGCTTCCCTGTCCATCAGGCGCCTGGAAGGTGATGGATGCTGCGGCTGGAGCTGGGCTCTCGCTGTTGGCTCGATAGGTTCCCCAGGAATGGGAAGAGGAGGCGGGCAGGAGCTGGAGCAGCTCTCCCACTGCACACTGGCTTCCTGACAATGGGGCAGGCGACGGCATTGGCCATGATCGCCTCTGCGGGGTGAGAGGGGAGGGATTTGCGCCAGCAGTGGGCGAGCTGTTCTCACTGGCTGCCGCCTGCCACGAGGGGTGCGGCTGCAGGGGCAGCTCAAGTAGTCACCTGGCACCTCATTGCATGTGCTGGGGCCATGCTCTGGCAGTGGGGGTGAAGAGGGTAATGCTGTCTGGGCTGTCCCCACCTTCCTGCCCCCCTGCACACAGCTGTGTGCCCTGTCCAGCAGGCTGAGAGCAATGGGCAGGGGCAGGGCTTAGATCTCTGCTTCGGTTCTGCCCGGCTGCGGGTTGATGCAGCATCTCGGTGCTGGCCTGACTGTGCAGCCGCAGTGCAGACGGCTGTGGTGGGAGGGTCTCTGCCCCCAGCGGGGCAGGACTGGCAGGCTCCTCTGCACTGTGGCTGCTGGGTTCAGAGGCGCTGGTGCCAGCAGGCTCTAGTCTCCTGTCCATGCCATTTGCAGGATGTTGTTTCTCGGTGAAGCGCAGCGATCTCTGCCCCAGCCGGTGAGTGCTGGTGGGGTCACAGCAGACAGCTGCAGGCTACACTAAGTCCCTGCCTGCTGGTATGGGAGAAGGCAGCACCAACTCCTTCCACCACCCCCTGGCCTGTTCTCATCTGCCACCCGCCAGCTGGAGCCCCGCAGGTGTTTCCATGTCCTGGGAGCCTGAGGCAATATTAGCACATCAGTCCCGCCTCAGACCCCAACCGCATGTGTCTCTTCTCTTAGCAAAATGAAGCTACCGGTGCGGATCCTGACACAACCCAGCCTGCTCGCCACCTGCTTCTCCAGCATCTTCTCCCTGCCTCCAGCACACACCATGGAGGAGGTGGAGGCTGCTCTCTACACCAAAGTAAGCCCCAAACCGGCCATGTTGAGCTGTCCCAAACTGAGTGGGAATCCTGCCACTCGCTCGTGTACTGTCCCCTGGGTTACCTGGCACTGGCATAAGAGTGTAATGATCACAGCTCCCGACAGGACTTCAGCTCAGGACCTGCAGCACCAAAGCACAGGCCCCAAAGCACAGGCCCAGATAAAGGAGTAACTCCCTCCTAGGGTAGCAGTAGTAGGCATTTATCCTTCACATGCACTGACAATTAGTGGGGAACAGACACTCCCTTCACAAGCACATTCATCCCCCATGCGTGGCTGGGGGCACAGGCCTGAGATCGGCTGCTTCAGGTGCACATAGGCCAGGGGAGCCGAAACTTGGCTGGAAATCTGCCCTCCAAATGTGGAGTCCTGTCTGACTCTCCCAGTGGGATAGACTGTGTGCAGTGGGCTTTTTGGGAGAGCAAAGACAGGTGGGGCCCTGTTGCCAAGAGGAGTTTGTAGTAGGTCCCCATGGATACAAGTGAGTGGGTGAGCTGTAATACCAGGGGCTGCTATGACCTGGGGGGTGTCACACGCCAGGGCATTGGTTCATCACCTGGCTGGGTAACTCCACTTGCTCTGGTTTCTCCTCTGCTCTGCATGCAGACTTTGAAAACCATGGATGAGATGCTGAAGGCCTTGGTGTGCGAGGATCAGGAGCCCAACCTTCTGGTGCTGCAAATCATCTTGAAGGTCTGGAGGCGTGGGGCAGGAAGGGGACTAGTCCTGTAGCTGGGTGGGGCTCAGGGACCAAGGCTCTGTTTAATCCCAAGCATGGGACACCCCGTGCCTTCGGCCCTCAGAGCACGTTCTCTACAAAGGTTCTTGGGCTGGAGGGCCAAGTGCCCCACTATATCTGAAAAAGTCTGTATGGGGTGGGGTGGAGGAGCGTGGCGGGATCTGCTGTGTTCTCCACTGAGCCCTCATGTGAACCTGGCATTCCTTTGTGTTCACCATGGCCCCACCAACCTGGCCAAAGCCCGGAGCCAGATTCCCAACATTCTAGTTCTGGGGCCACAGGAAGTAGATTCTGTGGGTGGTTTGTGCTCCCAAAAGAGGGAAATGTCCTTAACAGAGATTCGGTCTCCTCGATCCCAGAACCTGGGAAGAGGGAATCACAGAAGTGCAAGGCTGGAAGGGATCTCAAGAGGTCATCTACTCCACCCCTGCACTGAGGTAGGGCCAAGCATTCCTAGACTGTCCCTGTTGAGTGTTTGTCCAGCCTGTTTTTAAAACCTCCATGATGGGGAGTCCACCACTTCCCTAGGTCACCTGTCCCAGTGCTTAGCCACCCTTAGACTTTTCCTAATATTTAACTTAAATCTCCCTTGCTGCAGATTAAGCTCATTACTTCTTGTCCTACCTCCAGGGGACATGGAGAACAATTTGTCACCATCCTCTGTATAACAGCCCTTAACGTATTTGAAGACTGTTACAGGTGCCCCCTCCGTCTTCTCAAGATGAAACATGCCCAATTCCTTCAACCTTTCTTCACAGGTCAGGTTTTCTAAACTGCTGATCATTTTTGTCGCTGTCCTCTGACTGGCCCCAGTTTGTTCACATCTTTCTTAAAGCGTGGTGCCTGCAACTGGACACAGAGCTCCAAGCTAACACAATTCAGAATGGCATTTCCTTTTTCACAACAGCATCACACTGTTGATTCATATTCAGTGTGAGATCCATGATAAGCCCCAGATCCTTTTCTGCAGTACTGCCACCTAGCCGGTTATCCCCCACTTTGTTTTTATGCATTTTTCCTTCCTAAGTGTGTTACGTCACATTTGTTTTGACTGAATTTTATCTTGTTGACTTCAGACCAACTCTCCAATTTAGCAAGCTGATTTTGAATTCTAATCTGTCCTCCAAAGTGCTTGCAACCGCTCCCAGCTTGGTGTCATCCGCAAACTTTACAAGCATCCTCTCTTTCCGTTAACCAAGTTCTTAATGAAAATATTGATTAGTACTGACCAGGCACACCCTGGGGACCTCACTTGAGACACCCTCCCACTTTGCCAGCGAGTCAGTGATAACTCCTCTTGAGTACGATCTTTCCATCAGTTGGGCGCCCACCTTATAGTAATCTCATCTGGATCAGACTGGCTTAGTTTGCTTAGGAGAATGTCTTGTGGGACTGTGTCAAAAGCCTTACTAAACTTCATATACATCATCATATACTGCCTGCCTCCATCCACTAGGCAAGTAACCCTGTCAAAGAAGGAAATTAGATTGGTTTGGCATGGTGCTATTTGTTATTACCCTATTATCTCCTCTAGATTCTTACAAACTGTTTAATAACTTGTTCAGTATCTTTCTGGGTACCAAAGTTAGGCTGACAGGTCTATAATTCCTTGGGGCCTCCTTGTTCCCCTTTCTGAAGACAGGTTCTGTGTCTGCCCTTCTCCAGTCCTTTGGGACCTCAACCCTCCTAAAGGTTCAGCGATTTCTTTGCCTAGCTCCATCTAGGGTGAATATCATGAGGCTCTGCCAACTTGAATACATCTAACTGACCTCAATTGTCTTTTACCTGTTCTCTCCCTAGTCTAGCCTGTATTCCTGCCCCTTGTTGTTAATATTGTGTTAAGCATCTAGTCGTCATTAACCTTTTAGAGAAAACTAAAGCAAAAAAGGCATTAAACACCTTGGCTTTGTCTGTGTCATCCATTCTTTGCTCTCCTTCCCTGCTGAGTAGTAGCCCCACACTTTCCTTTGTCTTTCTCTTGCTCCTAATGCATTTATAGAGCTGCTTCTGATTGTCTTTATGTCCCTTGACAGTTAGAACTCATTTTTGCCTTTGCCTTGCTGATTTTCTCCCTATGTGCTTGGACTATTTTTTGGTACTTCTCCTTAGCAATTTGTCCCAATTTGTTTCTCTCAGGTCCTGCTCCCCTGGACCACATCCAGGAGGTACATGAGCGGCTGAGGGCAGTGGGAAGGATCAGGTGGCTGATGGAATTCATGGGGTCTCAGTGCAAATTCCAGGTGAGCAGCCTGTGACCCTGGCCACCTCCTAACTACACTGAACAGCCTTGCGGTGCAGCATGCCCTGGCATGGAAAATGCAGGCCTAGAATAGTGACTCAGCAAGATCCTCAGTAGGAGTCCAATCTAACGAGCCCTGATGTCGATGGGTCTTTCCTCTGACTCCAGTGGGCTTTGGGTCGAGTTCCATCATTCTGTCTCCAAGGACTCTCCCGCTGTTCCCTAGCACCAAAGTCTGCTCTGCAGGGTCAATGCATTTACACAGGATTGCCCTGACAGCAGCCTCCGAACCCAGGTGTCTGTTCACCCCTTTGTCAGACGCCTGTGGGATGCCTTGGCATCAGCTTCTGCCAGGCTGCCAGATGAACGCCCCTTGCTCTGCATGCTCAGGGCCATTGAGCTGCTCCAGATGCTCCATCCCCTATGGAAGGGCCTCCTCCGGCAGCTGGACGGGGCGCTGGATGATGTGCCCCAGAGGCTGGGGCAGCAGAACAGAAGGAGGGAGGTGGGAGGGGACACAGTGAAAGGGATGGGCGGCCAAAGGCGCCAGAGAACTGGGGAGTGGGAGTGGGGAGGCTGTGCAGACCCCGGGAGAGGAGGGCAAGGGGCTTGGTGCCAGGTGGGGAAGAGCAGGAGCCAGTGCAGGGGCTGCAGGAGGGGGAGACGAGAGGACAAGGCTGCAGGAGAGAGCCGGCAGGAGAGAGCAGGCAGGCTGGGGCGGCGCGGAAAGGGAGGGCTCTGGGAGCTCCAGGATGGAGTGAGAGAGGCAGGAGGCAGAGCAGAGGAGTCCAAGGTGACTCCAAGCTCCTGGGCCTGAGGTCAAAGAAGGGAGGGGATGGGAGAAGGGGCTGGGATTAGGAACTTGCCCTTGAGATGGAGACTGACGTTAGTTCATTCGTTACCTGGGTCCCCACTGGGGTAACGTTTGCTGACTTTGCTGCCCAGATTTCTCCGTCCCTGCTGAGCTTTCCTCAGCCCCTGGTGATGGGCCCCACAGCTCCTCCTGCCTCATTGTCCCCAGTCTCTCTGCGGTGGCCTCTGCCTCCCTGTTCTAACCCACTGCTAGGGCAATGCCAGGGGGACTCACTGCGCTAGGTCTGCAGGGGCGAGTGACTCCCTTTGCTCCTTCTCTCCGTCAGGAAGTGGAGGAGTTCAGAGTCCTGGGCCAGCTGGTGGGGTGTCTCACTCTGTGCTGTGTGGAGCAGGAGCAGGAGATCTGGCAATCGGCTGTGGAGGGACTTCACCACCTCTTCTCCTTCCATGCAGCTGCTAAAATGTAAGAGCACTGGAGACCCTTGTCCTTCCTAAATACACTGACATGGGGTTTCCAACATGAAAACATATTTATTGAACACTTCCACCTTTTCTGCAACCTTTAAACAGTCTCCATCTAGTAATGAGCCTACACCACTGCTATGATTTCTTTTGTTCCTAATTCACTTTTTTTAAAGAAACCCTCCTTAGTCCTGCAAGCCATGGAGTTTCCCCCGATGTCTTTAGCTTCCTCTATCCGTATTCTACTCTTCATAACTCACATAAGAATGGACATACTGAGTCAGACCAATGGTTCATCTAGCCCAATATTGTGTCTTCAGATAGTGGCCAGTGCTTCATGTTTCAGAGGGAATGAACTGAAGAGGGAAATTTGAGTGATCCATCCCCTGACATGCAGTCCCAGTTTCTGGTAGTCAGAGGTTTAGGGACATGCAGAGTATGGGGTTACATGCCCTGATTATCTTGAATCCAATTATACTTTTAGCCTTCACAACATCCCACGGCAACAATTTCCACAGGTTGCCTGTGCATTGTGTGCACAGATACCTGCTTTGGTTTGTTTTTGACTTGTTGCCTATTCATTTCATAAAGTGACCCTAGTTCTCCTGTTATGTGCAGGAGTAAATAACACTTCCCTAGTCACTTTCTTCATACCAGTCATGATTTTATAGACTTCTATCATATCCCCCCTTAGTCATCTCTTGTCTAAACGAAATAGTCCCAGGTCTCTACTACAGACCTATATTGTTATAACTATATTGCTCAGGGGTGTGAAAAATCCACACCCCTGTCGGCAGGAGTACCTCTCCCACTCACCTAGCCAGCGCTCGGGAGGTGGATTAAGAGCTTCTTTGCATAGGAGCATCTTCACTTAAACGCTACAGCGCCAGTGCAGCTACGGCGATACAGTGTTTGAAGTGTACCCTTGTCCCCCATCTTTTTTATCTCTCCTCATATGGAAGCTGTTCCATCCCCCTAATCATTTTTGTTGCCCTTCTCTGCACCTTTTACAATTCTGGTATATCTGTTTTGAGATGGGGCGACCAGAACTGCAGGCAGTATTCAAGGTTTCAAGCATCATAGATTTATATAGAACCAGTGATGAGCTGCCAAAATCTTAACAACTGGTTCCCTATAAAAGTTCTGATTTAAGGGAGGGAAGCAGAGGAGAGTCTGGGGCCCTGCAGGGCCTGGGGCAAATTGCCCCACTTGCCCTCCCCCCCGCAGCCCTGGAGCTCGTAGTCTCCCCCGTACCTTACCTTGCCGGCATCTCAAAGCAGCAGGACGACTCAGGAGCTCAGCTGAGCTGCCCAGCTGCTGGCCACGCTGAAGCTCTGCAGGGGGCCGGGAGGAGACATCCTCGTGGGGCCGGGAGGAGACATCCTCGTGGGGCCAGGGGGCCGTGGCAAATTGCCCCACTTGCCGCCCCGGAGCTCGCAGCCCCCCGCCCCTTACCTTGCTGGCAGCCCAGAGCTCAGCTGAGCTGCACAGCTGCTGGCCATGCTGCGGCTCTGCGAGGTGGGGGAAGCGGGGGAGAGCCCGGGGGAGACATCCTCGTGGGGCCGAGGGGCCGGGGCAAATTTCCCTACTTGCCCCACCCTGCAGCCCCGGAGCTCGCAGCCCCCCGTCCCCTTACCTTGCCGGCAGCCCAGAGCTCAGCTGAGCTGCCCAGCTGCTGGCCATGCTGCGGCTCTGCGGGGTGGGGGAAGCGGGGGAGAGCCCGGGGGAGACATCCTCGTGGGGCCGGGGGCCCCTGCAGGGCCTGGGCCAATTGCCCCACTTGCCCCTTCCCCTTCCCTCCCCTCTGGCTAGCCCTGGAGCTTGCAGCAGCCCCCTCTCCCACCCCACTTGCCGGGCTACTCAAAAAGCGGCAGCAGGACGACTCCCGAGCTCAGCTGAGCTGCCCAGCTGGCGCCGGCAGCTGGCCACGCTGCAGCTGGGGGGAAGCGGGGGAGGGTCCAGGGGAACCTCAGCCTCCCCAGCTGGGAATCCTGGGAGCAACAGGATGGTCCCGCCCACGGACCGGAGTTCTTTGCCCACCCCCTGGCCCTTTAACAACCGGTTCTCCACGGAGGTCTAATTTTAGCAACCGGTTCTTGGGAACCTGTGGGAAACGGCTCCAGCTCACCACTGTATAGAACCATTATGATATTTTTCTGTTTTATTATCTATCCTTTTCCTAATGGTTCCCAACATTCTGTTTGCTTTTTTAACTGCCGCTGCACATTGACTGGATGTTTTCAGAGAACTATTTACTTATAACTCCAAAATCTCTTTCTTGAGTGGTCATTTCAACCCCATAATTTTGTATGTATAGTTGGGATTATGATTTCCAATGTGCATTACTTTGCATTTATCAATATTGAATTTCATCTGCCATTTTCTTGCCCAGTCCCTCATTTTTTTTAGATCCCTTTGTAGCTCTTCGCAGGCTGCTTTGGATTTAACTATCTTGAGTCATTTTGTATCATCTGCAAATTTTGCCACCTCACTGGTTACCCCTTTTTCTGGATCATTTATGACTATGTTGAACTACACTGGTCTCAACACAGATCCTTGGGGGACCACGTTATTTACCTCTCTCCACTGTGAAAACTGGCCATTTATTCCTGTCCTTTGCTTCCTATCTTTTAACCACTGACTCATGAGAGAACCTCCCCTCTTATCCCATGACAGCTTCCTTAGGTTAAGAGCCTTTGGTGAGGGACCCTGTCAAAGGCTTTCTGAAAGTCCAAGTACACTATATCCATTGGATCACCCTTCTCCACATCCTTGTTGACCCCTTCAAAGAATTCTAGTAGACTGGTGAGGCATGATTTCCTTTATAAAAGGCATGTTGGCTCTGCCTCAACAAATTGTGTTCACCGACGATCTGATAATTCTGTTCTTTCCTATAGTTTCAACAATTTGCCTGGTACTGAAGTCAGGCTTACCAGGATCACATCTGGAGACTTTTTAAAATTCACTCTCACATTAGCTATCTCATACAGAGGCCGATTTAAACGCTAGGTTACATACCACAGCACTGCACATAAGTCTGTCTGGATGTCTCGTGATAGCTGCAACCTTTGCACCAGGCAGGCAATTTACCATGCGGTTCTCCCAGTCATCACAAACCCAACTGTTTATGTGCCTATTGATTGAATCCCATTACTATTTCCTGGCTTCTCTTTGTAAGTGGGATTCCCACCTCAGGAGGGGTAGCCTCAGTGTGAGAGGACATCATGACTTCATCTGGAAGGTGGGTCCCAACTATGGGATCGTCTCCTCTGCCCCAGCTCGATGGTCTCCTTCCCCGAAACTTTCACCCTCCTCAGCAGCACAGAGGCTGTCAGACTGGGAGTGGGACTACTCTACTGCATCCCTAAAAGTCTCCTCTATGTACCTCACTGTCTTCCTTGGCTCCACCAGTTCAGCCCTCTGGTCTCCTGGTCTCCGAGGGCCAGTAGCTCCTTGGGCCAAATGCCCACATATGCTACCTGCCCACAGGGCTGGTAATCGTACATGCTGCATTCAGTGCAATCAACTGAGAGCCCCACGCTGCTGCTGCCCTTCTGCCTGGTTTATTTTTACTCTTCCAGGGAGGTTAGTTTGTTTAGTTTGGGGGAGGGATGGGGGAACAGGTTATTGGCCTGAGTTTACAGTATGTTTGTTAGATGTACTTGTCTCTCACACACCCTCTCTAAACTTCCTTGCAAAACTCCCGCTTGCTAACCAAGGTCTGATTTATATTGCCTGTTGTCTGTTTCTCTCCTGGGTCAGCCAAAATGCTGGTGAAGCACGGCGCAGAGTATCGGCAGATCCTCAAGGACAGTCAAACTGAGAGAGCCTTCTGGGTCACCAACATCAGCAATATCACATCGGTAACTACAGTCAGTGCTTCCTGGGATTGTTGTGCCCAGAGTTATCAGGAGTCAGAAATTAACACCCTAGGAGTCAGGGGGAAGGGACAGACCCAGGATGTGACTAACCCCATCCAGCTGGGACAGAGACCTGCCTATGGCCCACTCCACCTCAAAGAATAATAGACCTCAGGAAATTATCTAGTCCAACCCCTTACTCAAAGCAGGACCAACCCAACTAAATCATCCCAGCCAGGGCTTTGTCAAGCCTGACCTTAAAAACCTCTAAGGATGGAGATTCCACCACCTTCCTAGGTAACCCATTCCAGTGCTTCACCACCCTCCTAGTGAAATAGTGTTTCCTAATATCCAACCTAAACCTCCCCCACTGCAACTTGAGACCATTGCTCCTTGTTCTCTCATCTGCCACCACTGAGAACAGCCGAGCTCCATCCTCTTTGGAACCCCCCTGCAGGTAGTGAAGGCTGCTATCAAGTCATGTGCCCCAGCCCCCGCATCATTTTCCTTGCCCTCTGCTGGACTCTCTGATTTGTCCACATCCTTTCTCTTGTATGGGGCCCAAAACTGACGCAATACTCCAGATGTGACCTCACCAGTGCCCAATAGAGGGGAATAATCACTTCCTCCATCTGCAGGCAATGCTTCTACTAATGCAGCCCAATATACCTGCCTACATGACACACCGCAAGATGCACTGGGGCTCATCCAAACCTGATCCCAGCTCCTTGTCAGGTTTGCTGGGAGCTTCTCAGAGATTAATGCAATAAAAGGCATCATTGCATCTGCGTACGAGCACCAGCCCCTGCTGAGCACTAGAGAGTGTATCCGTGCTGCGCAGTATTGTGCCCCCGTGCACTGCCACGCTGGCCTCTGCCATGCATGACAGCTTCCAATTGCTGGCTGGGTACTGTGCTGCCCAGGTGCAGTAAGCCAGGCCTGTCCCGGTAGAGTGGGGTTTGCCTGCACTCCTGGCCGGGCCAGTCCTGGCTGCTTGGCCGCTGACCAGATCCGCGCTGGGCAGCAAAAGGGGTTTCACTAGCAGTTTGTTTCAGCTGTTTGGGAAGTACTTCAACCCATCCGAGAGCATGGACTTCCTCCTCGTTGCTATCGACGGCGTGAGAGACTCCAGCGTCCATGACGCAGTGACAGCCAGGAACATGCTGCATAAGATCCTGGAGGTTCCCGGCCTAGGCTTGGTGAGGGTAAGAGCTGCAGTGAGAACACCGTGCTGGGGGAGCCCATCCGTGGGAGACTCTGTCTCTGGGTGCTAGGCATTATTGGGGGGCAGTTCTCTGAACTGTGAAATGCAGGGGGTCAGTCTAGGTCAGGGGTCAACAACCTTTCAGAAGTGGTGTGCCGAGTCTTCCTTTATTCACTCTAATTTAAGGTTTCACGTGTCAGTCATACATTTTAATGTTTGTAGAAAATCTCTTTCTATAAGTCTATAATAAATAACTAAATATTGTTGTATATAAAGTAAATAAGTTTTTTTAAATTTTTAAGAAGCTTCATTTAAAATGAAATTAAAATGCAGATCTCCTGACCGTGGCCAGGCCCCGCAGTGTGAGTGCCACTGAAAATCAGCTCACGTGCCACCTTCAGCACACATGCCATAGGTTGCCTACCCTGGTCTAGGTGATCACCATGACCGCCAGTGGCCTTGCAGTCTATGAATCGATAGGCTGGGAACTGGTGCTGTGTTCTAGGCCTGGGGCTGGTGAAGAGGTTCTGGGAGGGCAGATGGCTCTCAGGTGCAGCAGGTCCTTGGCTCCCAATCAATAGCCGTGCGAGGAAGCCAAGGCCCCACCTCCCCATTTTCCTTCCAGGTGTCAGAGGCTGTGAGGAGCATTCATAAGCACCTGACTCCATCAGCGAGCCACTTGCCCGGCAGGAGCTGCTCAGGGCCCTTCTCCTGCTGGGTTCCCAGTTCAGCGAGGAGGTGGTCGGAACCCTGCTGGGCTGCTCACTGTCATGTGACAGGTACGGGCTGCGGCTACCACCACTTGCACTCTGGGTCCCCGGACTGGTCCCGCTGCCAGAGACAGGGGAGTGCAGAACCCTCCAGAGATCTCCTGCTCCTGCAGAGCTGCTGCTTCTCCTGGAGGGTTTTGCAGGCTGGCTTGCCCTGGACACAGGCCAATCTGCAAAACCCTGTACGGCATCCTCGGCCTCCTGTGGCTGACACTCAGACCTGGCTCCATGTAGCCTGCACCAGCCAACGGGGTCCTTGCAGGAGCAGGAGGGCAACAAAGGGCCGGCCGGTGAGGGGAGACCCAGCAGGCGTGCCAGTGCTGAGGGGTGCAGGAGGCTGGCAGGGCTCTGATCGGGTGCCACTGGCTCTCTCCCTTTGCAGTGTTGCTGCGGAGATGTGGAAGATGCTGACATCCCAGCCCAAGAGCACAGAAAAGATCCTTAGGGAGCTGGTCAGCAGGCTGCAGGGGCAGGCTCCACGACGGCATCAGCTCTCTCAGAGACCGGCCGGCGTCGCCTCCTTGGCCGTAAGTACCAGCCCCTGCAGCAAGGGAAGGAGTGCTGTGTGTCCCCATCATGGCCTGAGGGGGTCTCTCAGTCTCCCACGGGGTATAGTCATTGGGCCAAAGAGAGAGAGAGTGTGACTTTAGCCAGTGCTATATTCGAGCCGGAACACGCCGAAACGCTCTCCTGGTGCTATTCAGCAGCACTCATAGAATCACAGGGTGAGAAGGGATCGCAAAGTCAGCCTGTCCAGCCCCTGCAACAATGCAGGACTTCTTGTTTCTAACCCACCCTGGACAGATGGCTCCAGCCTCCTTCTGAAAACCTCCAGCGAAAGAGTTTCCACAAGCTCCCTAGGCATCTTTCCCATCGTCCTACTCTTCTTACAGTTAGGAAGTTTTTCCTGAGGCTTAATCTACATCTGCTGTGCTGTAGTTTGACCCCATCACCTCTTGTCCTGCCCTCCGTAGCAAGAGAGAACAACTTTTCTCTATCTTTTTTTATGGCAGCCTTCCAAGTATCTGAAGACCATTATCTAGTCCCCCCTTAATCTCCTCCTTTCCAAACAAAACATAGCCAGTTCCTTCAGCCTTTTTTCTTATGGCTTGTGTTCCATCCTCTAATCACCTTTGTCACTCGCCTCTGATCCTTTCCAGTTTCTCCACATCCTTTCTAGACATTGGTGACCAAAACTGGACACCGTACTCCAGCTGAGGCCTAAGCAGCACTGAGTAGAGTGGTACTATCGCCTCCCATGACTTGCATGCTATACCCAGGGGCGGCTCTAGTAATTTCGCTGCCCCAAGCAGGGCGGCACGCCGTGGGGCGCCTGGCGGTCGCTGGTCCGCGGCTCCAGTGGACCTGCTGCAGACGTGCTCGCGGAGGGTCCGCTGGTCCCGCTGCCCAGTGGAGCATCCGCAGCCATGCCTGCGGGAGGTCCACCGGAGCCGCGGGACCAGCGGACCCTCCGCAGGCACTCCTGTGGGAGGTCCACCGAGCTGCCTGCTGCCCTCCCGGCGACAGGCAGAGTGCCCTCGCCCCGCGCTGCCTCATTGCCGCCTCTAAGCGCGCTGGCACGCTGGCGCCTGGAGCCGGCCCTGGCTATACCTCTGTTAATGCAACCTAAAATTGCATTTGCTTTTTTTGCAACAGCATCGCATTGCTGACTCATGCTGAGGTTGTGATCCACCACAGCTCCCAGATCCTTCTCAGCTGGTTATCCTCCATTCTGTATCTGTGCATTTGCTTTTTCTTCTCTAAATGTAGCACCTCACATTTGTCTTTGGTGAATTTCATTTTGTTATCTATAGCCCTGTGACGCTGTAGGGAGAGGGATGGATTGATCTGGAAATGGTGTTTAGTTTTACTGGGACTGTCTGCATGGGGGATGGGAGAGCAGGGGATGACTTTAGGTGAGGGTCAGTACCTGAGGCTGTAACCTGAGCCAGAAAAGGGGGTGGGATGAGTCGATACTGCGTACTAAGGTTATTCCCTGTTTACACTGGTGCCCCAGCGCAGCAGCAGCAGCAGCGCAATCCTCTTTATTTCTCTCGAGGAGGTGGAGGCAAGCAGCGCTGTAGCCAGGGAGATACAGCGCTGTATGTGCCTTGCCAGTGTGGACGGGGAGTGAGTTACAGCGCTGTTGGTGGCTTTATTGTGCTGTAACTCTCAAGTGTAGCCAAGGCCTAAATCCACGTTCACACTCAGCCATGCTGCATGAAATCACACGCGTGGAGCTGAGCAGTGGTTTCAGCTCAGCTGGCACTTCTGACCAGTATAATCAAGAAAGTCATGCTAGGCATTGACAATTTCTGTCAGTGACAGACCAGATTGGTTACACAGCTGCCCTACCTCCTTTTCACTTTATCTAAGGCCTTGGCTACACTTGAGAGTTACAGCACAATAAAGCCACCAACAGTGCTGTAACTCACTCCCCGTCCACACTGGCAAGGCACATACAGCGCTGTACCTCCCTGGCTACAGCGCTGCTTGTACTCCACCTCCCCGAGAGGAATAAAGAGTATTGTGCTGCTGCTGCTGCTGCTGCTGCGCTGGGGCACCAGTGTAAATAGGGAATAACCTTAGTACGCAGTGACTGATCTCCGGAAGCTTCCCATAATCCTTTTAAGTGAAGGTTCCGCTCTTTGTTTTGTTGCAAACTCTGGGCCCGGGAGCTGCTTATTAAAAACAAACACAGCTCCTGTTTGCTGTAAATGAGCAGAGGCAGAGGGCTCCCTTTGGAAGGCCCACAGCTAGTGTTTGCTTGAATAGAGGGGAGGGAGGAGGGTCCGTTTCACGAGCGGCTGCTTATCTGGTCTGTGAGGAAAAGACAAAGAGGTGCTGTTCACTTTCAGTGAGTCAGAGAGGGCTAGGGAGGGGGTTGGAACTTGCAAGGCAGCTGCTGACACAGTGTTGGCTCCAAAATCCACTCTCTCTCCCCACGCTCCTGTCACACTCCACCCCTTTGAAAAGCACGTTGCAGCCACTTGGAACGCTGGGATAGCTGACCATAATGCACTGCTCCCAATGCCGCTGCAGATGCTGCAAATGTGGCCACGACAGCGCGCTGGCAACTGTCAGTGTGGACAGACTGCAGTGCTTTCCTACTCAGCTGTACGAAGACAGCTTTAACTCCCAGTGCTGTACAGCTGCAAGTGTAGCCATACCTCAGCCACATGACTATGATTGTGAATGGAAATGTAGCAAGGGGCTTATTCCGCATACATCATCACTCACGTTTAGCAAGCTACATGGCCCTTCATTTTCCATGTGGCATCCTCTCAGCTGTGCCAGAACTTGGCTCAGACATCCTTGTTCTCCCTCTGATTCACAGACACAGAAAATACAATATGGAGAAAGACGCTTTGTGGAAATACTTGTAAAAATTAGATCAATGCATTACAGCAGGCCTTTGCTACTCCAGTCCGTTATGCCTTGATGTATTTTGTGTTACTTGTGTAGCCTACTAGCTACATTTAAAATAAACTTTTATTATTTCAGCCTGATACAGTAATGTCTGTAGTGCAGCAGCATGATTTATTTTCTATTTTCATTAGCCTATAGGCTAAAGTAAAAAGAAAACGTACACGATTCATTGGGTTTTTACCACTGTACTGTACACTACTGTCTAGAGTTATATCTTTTACATATTCTATTGTAGACACAGTAATGGCATTTCTATTGTATTCTATTGCATACACAGTAATGGCATTTCAGCACAATGATTTCAACATTTAAAATAAATTGAATAGCTACTATGGGGGAGTGTACAATTAAAAAAAAATCCAATACCTTGTTATTTTGGACAGCTGGCCTGTCTCCAGCCATGCCTGGTTTAGCCCAGGATTACTGTACCAGAAATTCAGTAGACAAATAAAATGTGAATTTCTATAATTCATATTGAAGAAAATCAGTATTTTAGTGGCATTCCAGGACCTTCATATTTTCGACTACACCACTGTCTCTAGCCCAGTGGTTAGGGTACCCAACTGGGAGACCTGGGGTCAAAACTCTGCTCCAATGACTATTTAAGTGTTCCCAAGTAGAGATAGATACCAAATTCCCTTTAGGGGTGGGGCTTAGGCCACATCCTTCTCCGCCGCATTTCCTATTGGTTGGTTTAGGCAGCTCCTCACTCTTAGCTTCATAGAGTTCAAGGCCAGAAGGGACCTCTGCGATCATCTAGTCAGATCCCCTGCCTGACACAAGCCAGAGAACTGCCCCCAGATCATTCCTAGAGCAGGTCTTTGAAGAAAAACATCCCGTCGTGGTTCAAAAACAGTCAGTGATGGAGAATCTATCACCACCCTGGGTAAATTCTTCCAATGATTAATTACTCTCACTGTGACGTTTATGCCTTATTTCCAGTCTGAATGTCTACCTTCAACTTCCAGCCACTGGATCATGATAGACCTTTCTCTGCAAGACTGAAAAGCCAATTACTAAATATTTGTTTCCCAGGGAGATACCAATAGACTGTAATCAAGTCACCCCTCAACCCTCTCTTTGTTAAGATGAATAGATCGAGCTTCTTGAGTCTCTCACTATATCTCTCACCAGAGGTCCTGATTTTTATAGGGACAGTCCTGATTTTAGGGTCTTTTCCTTATATAGGCTCCTATTACCCCCAACCCCTGTCCTGTCTGGTCACCCTATCACTATAAGACATGGTTTCTAGTCCTTTAATCATTCTCATGGCTCTTCTCTGAACCTCTGCAATTCATCAACATTCTTTTGCATTGGGGCACCGGAACTGGACCCAGGATCCCAGCAGTTGTCACACCAGTGCCAAATACTCCCACTCTAGATTCTTCTGTTTATTTATCCCAGGATCACATGAGCTGATTATCCACCAGGACTCCCAAGTCCTTTACAGAGTTCTGCTTCCCAGGATAGAGTCCTCATCCTGTTCCTAGATGTATTCATTTACAATGAGCCATATTAAAACACATACTGTTTGATTGCTCCTCAGTTTACCAAGTGATTCAGATCGCTCTGTATCAGTGACTTATCCTCTTCATTATTTACCACTCACCCAATTCTTGTGTCATCTGCAAACTTTATCAGTGACGATTTGATGTTTTCTTCCAGGTCATTGATGAAAATGTTAAATCGCTTAGGCCAAGACCCGATCCCTGCAAGGACCATCCTGAAACACACCTGTGCAATGCTGATTCCCAGTTTACAATTACATTTTGAGACCTATCAGCCACTTTATAATCCAATTCAAGTGTGCCACGTTACTTTTGTATCTTCTAGGTTTCCGATCAAACTGGAGTGCAGCGCCAACTCAAGCGCCTTACAGAAGTCTACATACATTATGTCAATACCATTTCCTTTATCTACCAAACTTGTAATCTCATCAAAAATTGTTGATTTGCATTAAATAAATTATCCTCTTTAATTCTTTATTAATTGAATCTTATACCAGCTGCTCCATTATCTTGCCTGGGATCGATGTCAGGCTGACAGGCCTGAAATTACCCAGGCCATCCCTTTCACCCGCTTTAACAATTGGCCCAACTGACTCTCTCTCTGGAGCATATACGGAGCCTGGGCACTTAACCCAGGGCTGTGAGTCCACTGGGCAGCAGGGCACATGAAGCTGGGCATGGCCACGCTGGGCCAAGTCCCTTGTGTGGTTCTAGCCAAGGTCTCACAGGCTAGGAATTGAACCCAGCATCCCAGGCCTTAGCCCCAGCCCAGCCCACCCTCTAGGTGCCCTGGGGGAGCGTGGAAGGACGAAATCTCTGCAGCAATGTCTGTCTCCTGTTCTTATCTGCAGGCCACAAGAGCCCTATATGTGATCCTGCAGGAGCAGGCCTGCAGGCAGGAAGTGAAGGAGCTCTTCCCTCAGCTCTACGTCGCGCTGCTCTTCCATGTCACCCACACAGTGCAGCACACTGCTTCGCAGGAGAGGGAGCATAACCAGGAGGACAAGGCCGCACCCCTCAGCCCCGTCAGGTACCGCCAGCCCGACACCCAGCCTGGGTTCTGCAGCGTCGCCCGCAGGCACGCAGCAGGGCCTGGCCTGGGCTCACTCAGTAACAAGAGGCTCGCTCTGCACACAGGTTCGCGGTGAAGGCCATGGAAGCTTTGCTTCTATGCGCTGGCTACAAGGAGCAGGCCACCTTCATGATGAAGCATGGCCGCTGGGACCTGCTCATGAGCTCCGACACGCACCACAAAGGTGTCTGCCTGCTTGCCCGGTGAGTGCTGCCCAGAACCGATCACAGCAGCAGCTCCCCTCCCTGGCCCAGGACACGGCCATATTGCCTTCCCTGCTGGGTGAGACGCGGCTCCCAATCGCCTGCATGGAACAGGCCGCAGCCTCTGTGCTGTTGGCCAAGGGGTCAGTCGGCTACTTCTCCACCCTGCGCTGCCTGGCGTAAACCGCTTCCTGCATGTCTCTGGCAGGCATGGCTGGGCAAAGACAGCCTCCGCCATGTCTTTCCGCAGCGTTGGTGTAGCCCTGTCAGACCCAGCACATGAGAGAGACAAGGTGGGGGAAGGAATGTCTTTGGTTGGCCCAGTGACTGTGGGTGAGAGAGAAGCTAACACAGAAAGCTCCAGCGCTTGTCTTGGGTGAATCTAAGATATTCTCTCACCCACCCTTCTGTCTCTCATCACCCAATATCTGGGCACATGAGGAAGACCACCGACCCCACCAACACCCTTCTTTGTCTGCAGTTCTCTTGAAGCCCCAGCACTACGTGCTCAGAGCTGGCCTCATGGAAGGGCTCCCTGTCGAGTGATTAAGGGTTTGGGTCTCTAGCACATAAGCCGCTGGGCATTTTAAGCCAGCAGGAACTAGTCTGTGCCAGCTGCGCGTGACTAGTCGCCCGGGATCCCGTCCTGTGGCACTGGTCTGGTTAGATTCGTAAATGGAGGACCAGTCCTTGCCCACCTTGATGATGTGGTGTTTGTGTTTCCTATGCCAGGCCATGGTTTCGCCAATGTCGAGGAGCGAAACTGGATTTTCCACCATGTCATGGCCATCCTCAACGATCGGACGATAGGCGGTACGCCCCGGCCGTGGCGCCTTCATTCAGGTGAGCCTCACCAGCGGGTGAGGGTCGTGAGAAGCGCCTGCCCAGCGGTGACTGGGGCATGGGGCTGACCTATGGCCAGGGACGGCAGATTTGTAGAAATTTTGGTGGTGCTCAGCAGAACCTGCCCTCCAAACTCTGCCCCTAAACTCTGCCCCACCTGCCTAAGTCTCTGGGAGGGAGTTTGGGTGGGGGAGGGGGCCTGGGGTGCAGGCTCGGGGATGGGTCAGAGGGTGGGAGTGCAGGAGAGGGTGGGGATGCAGGCTCTGGGCGGGAGTTTGGGGACAGGAGGGGGTGTGGCGGGAGTGGGTGCAGGCTCTGGGAAGGAGTTTGGGGGCCAGAGTGGAGTGCGGGAAAGGGGTGGGGGGGCAGGCTCTGGGAGGAGTTGGGAGGGTGCGGCGCTATCTGGGGCCAATGGGCCAATGGAACTTGCCGCCATGCCTATGGCCAGGAGAGGGGTGGCCCTGAAGGCCCTGGGGTGGGTGGGTGAGCAGGGGCAGGGAAAGCTCCTACAACCCTAGGGGTGGAGTCACCAGTCTGGGCATTGTTACCTGTCCCAGCTGGTGTCACGGGGCTGGAGCAAGGCCCAGGGTCAGGTGTCTCTTGTTCCCAAGACTCAGTTCCATAGAATGGTCCCTTGTGTGACCTCGGCCCTCGAGCCCCTCTGACATCCGTGTGCCATGTGCAGGCCGGGCAGCCGCCTGCCCATTCATGGCCAGTTCACCTGCCCCCCGCAGACCGGGCAACCCTGTGGAGCGCAAGGCTGCAGACCCCGCACACACACCACTGCTCCGTGCAGCTGAGCCTTAGTGAGGAGCAGGGCAGGCCTTGATCTCAGCTGGAGCCTCGAGGGGCCGCCGCCAGAAGCGCTTTCAGTGGGGCCCACACGGTGACCAATTGCGATGCCCTGCATGCAGCCCATGCCGGGCCTTGGCCAGTGGAGCTTAGGGCCCCGTGGCAGAGATGAGTCGCGAGAGGCCAGCCCCGTTCTCTAGCTTGATTTGCTGTTGGTGTGTTAGCTCCTCAAGTGCCCTGACCTTGGCAGCGAGCTGGAAGACGCCATCGTGGAGGAGATGAGCGGGCTGCTGAGAGACCCCACCACCGTGGTGCGCTGGTTGGCGCTCAAAGGCCTCCTCAATCTGGCCCTTCACCCAGAGAAGGTGAGAGGGGAGGAGGGCTGGGGGATAAACCCAGAACCGCAGGGAGCTGCTGCAGGGCTGGGGTCATTGAAACCTTCCCTGGGGGTATGGCCCTGGCCTGGAGTCAGGAGCCCTGGCTTCTATTCCTGGCTCTGCCACTGACCTGCGGGGTGCCCTTGGGCAAGCCCCTGCCTGGCCTTTGTCTGCTGTTCTGCAGGGCAGGGCCTGGCTCCTGCAGGGTGCGTCTCTAGGTGTGTGGAGCATCTGGCACAGCTGGGCCTGATTGTGTCTGGGGTCTCTGTGATCCAAAGAACCCTAGCACTAGAGTAGCAGCAGAGCTGCAGACTCTAGACCCCCAGGGAATGCTGGCGACCCCAGTGATCAGGGACGCTTGGATAGAGCCATTTCACTACAATTAGGAACCATTTTTTCCTACAAATCCCCTTTTAAAGCCTCATAGGTTTTAACTGTTGACGTCACGGCTCTGTCCTGCAGCACTCGCTCCTCTGAAGAGCTCTGGAAGGGCCTTTTGCTGCTAAGATCTCATAACAAGTTTGATACCCACAATATAGTGAAAGCAGAGAAAGCCCTTGGGACTTAAATACACAGATCTGACAGCCTGGTAAAGAGGAGACAATCTGAAGGCAACTCTCGTTAATGATAATTTACTTCGCCTGAGAATAGGGGGGTCAGTCCGGTTTATTAAACCCGGACTATGACTAGATCAGACATGGAGAGGGCGTGACTGTAATTCTCTTTGTTACACACCATTCCCATCATTCCATGCACTTCAGCCTGGTTTTCACTTGCTTGTGGTTCATTTTCCTTTCCGGAACCGGTTAGCCTGTATATGACCTATTTTTTCCCTGATGCCGGTTGAGATTTTGTGGGGCTGTCTTTGAAAGGTTGAAAAACCAAACACAGAAATGACTGAATCTGGCTTTTAGTAACAGCCTAACCCTAGAACTAGTGTGCAAAATCGACTCCCTCCCCTAGGCTGGGCTGTAAGGACCAGGATTCAGGAGAACCCAGGTTCGGTTCCTGGCTCTGCCAGACTCCCTAAGTGACTGTGGGCAAGTCCCGTAACCTCTCTGTGCCCGAGTTCCATGTCTGTACAATGGGGATAGAAATCCTGCCTTCGTGTGTCTAGCCTGTAAGCTCCAGGGCAGGGACCGTCTCTTCCTGTGCCTGGAAAGCCCCCAGCACAAGCCCTCATTGCAGACAGGCCCTCGAGGTGCTATTCGAACAATAATACACTTGATTTATTTGGGGTCAACGTGTTGTCTAGAGAACTTTCCACGGATGATATCTGCTAATAAAAACCATCCCCTGAGATCTGGAGTACAAGGAAGCAGCTGCTTATGTTGCAGGTTGCCGGACCCACTTCCCGTGATCTTAGCTGGCTGTGCAAAGGCTTTGAGGCTGTAATATGTCTCTGGAGGCAGGGGCGCTGGAAGACTTTTTATAGTGGAGGTGCTGCACACACACCCCTTACCCTGTCCACACACCCCTCCACCACTAGAGCTTTGGTCAGGAGCAGGGCCATGGCTCCAGGAGGCGGGGTGGGGGTGGATGGGGCAAGGGACCAAGGCTGGGGCCATAGCTGGGGGTTGGCACAGGGCCGGCAGCTGGGACCCTGTGTGTGGGGCCAGGAGCAGAGCCCTGCGTAAAACCTGGGAGTGCTGCAGCACCCCCAGCACCCCTAGCTCCCATGCCTCTGTCTGCAGGGGAGGCAGACATTGTTTTGGAAATGGCTTGTTGGGTCACTGGGGGGTGTTTCGTAAAGCAGCTCCTTGTTTCACACAGGTGGGGAAACTCCAGCATCTGCTGCCAGATGTCCTGGAGCGACTCCAGGAGGTAGACAGAGACCTCATCCGCAAGGCCATCGCCGTGCTGAAACACCTCCTCGCCGGCATGGACAGGCAGAGCGCCAGCTGCGCGGCTGTGCAAGTGGCTGCGCAACTCCTGCCGTTGTTTCATGATGTAAGGCCTGGCAGCTCACAGGAGATCCCATCAAACTGCAGACATGTGAGTGGGGGCTAGGGGGTGGGCTAGCAGGGCCTGTGCTATGGTCCTAGCCAGAAAACGGATTGTCATAAATCATGAGCCCATTCCCGCCTTCCTCTCACTCTCCATGAGAGCACATGGCAGAAAGGATGGGAACCCTGGTGTCCCGCAAGCCTACTGACAAGGATGAGGGCAGCCTGGGGACGAGGCTCCCCTTGGGAAGGACGTGCATTCCTGAGCCTGCATGCAGCGAGGGGCCTCTGCAGCACAGGGTGCTGCAATGCTCTGCTGGCTTCCAGGGTGACAAGTGATGGTACCTTGGTGAAAATCTGCCCTCCTTTCCCTGGCCAGGAATCCTACAGCTGGCCTGTCAGCTCCATAAGGAAATGGCTCTGTCTGTAGGTTCTACAGCTACCGCCCTTTCCTCTCCTCTTCGCTCTCATGGCAGGGCAGCGCCAAAGGAGGGAAAGTTCTCCTCAGATCTTTGTACCCACAACCAGCCCCGCTGGCGCATTCACCAGACTGATGTTCAGTCCCACACTGTGTGGCGAGATCCAGCAAGCGGGCAGGAGAAAGGGGCCCATCCATTACTGCCTTCCAGGGGTAATGCCCCAGTGGGGGCTCCTGGAGGACTCCCAGCTCTCATAATGGTAAATCCTACTCTCAGCCCTCCCGAATTCTGCTGGGACCGTGCCGCTCTTTATTTAGTAGTGGCACAGGCCTGGCTAAAGCTGTTCCCAGGGTCTCCTGGATCCCCAGCTGGCCAAAGGGACAGGGCAGCCTGGACCAAGGATGCAGGATCTCGCCCTGGGGTGAGCCCTTTAAACCAAACCCCTCTCAGGCCTGGGGGGAACAGAACAGGTTCTTTATGGGGCAGGGGTTATATCCAAATAGTGTTAATGAACACAACGCCCATTGTTGTCAGAAGTGTGTTGTCAGAGTGCTACCGGTGTGGTGCTCTGCTTTCTCCTTGTTGATATCACTCGGCTGCGTGCGTGTGTTCCCTCTGTGTGCTACCCCAGCTCTGCAGATAGCTGACACAGCAGACCCGACGACAACCCCAATAACCACAGAGTCCAGTAAGATGCAAAGCCACGTCGGCTAGGTTTATTGCGACCTCGGACACAATTGCAGTTCCCTGTAGGTTTCTTAGCCTAATTCAGGGCATACTACGAGAAAGTGCCTCTTGGCAATGGACCCGGCTCAGTGGCGGGACTTTCCACTGCCCCCTCGGCCGGACAAAGGCACCGCCCCAGGGATGCATTCTTATACACAGACACAAACAAGTTACACATCACACCTGACCTATGAGGTACAACCTCCACTTAGCACTGTACAAACTTTCTACTTATTTAGGTGAAACCTTCTACCTTGTACATGTTGGTTCGATCAAAACAACTCTATCCATCATTTTACCCTTTTGCCCCTGTCATTGGGATGGGCCAGCCTGTTCTTTGTTATCTGTGTGGAATGTGCAAGTATGTGAATGTTCAGTACCTTTTAGTACGTATCAGCCCTTTCCTTGCCAGCTTCTGTGAGCAGGGCCTGCCTCTGGCTCACAGCTTACCTTTGCTTTATGTTAGCAAAGTCTTGTTCATTACTTTAGTTCAGGCCTCAGGCCTCATACTGGGCCTTTATCATGGCCTGCACTTACTACACCCATCACCAGGAAAGGCAAACAGGCCTCAACAACTGGAGGAAGACCAGAGAGGTGCCAGTTCAACATCTGCCTGTGCCCACTGCAGTGCAGCCCTGATGCCCCCATACCCTCCCACGTGTTTTGTACAGAGCCTGCCCAGCTGACCAGCTCAGCTGACCATCTGACCATCTGGGCTCAGCTGCCCAGCTGACCATCTGAGCTGACCCTCACCCCACCCCAAACCCCTGGAGGCTGGGTGGCTTCCAGTCATGGCA
This sequence comes from Mauremys reevesii, assembly GCF_016161935.1. Taxonomy (NCBI): domain Eukaryota; kingdom Metazoa; phylum Chordata; order Testudines; family Geoemydidae; genus Mauremys; species Mauremys reevesii. Next base: position 38,564,393 of record NC_052631.1, on the reverse strand, counting down.
TCCAAGGCCCCCTATCTGGGAGCTCCTGCACATTTACCACCCCTTGGCCCTGGTTAAATTCACCCCAGGTCCCTGAGCATGGCCCAAACAAACACCAATGGTAGGAATTTGCCCCCTATGCCTGGCCTCCTTGGCCCGGCTAGAGGGCTGCTGTGGGTCAACACCAGTGTGAGCTGGGCCTGCAAAGCGGGTGGACAAACTACACCCCCCCTTCGCTCTTTGAATCTTTCCTCATCGCTCCCTCTCTGCCGCCCCTGTCCTGGCGCTGCTCCACCCTGAATGTTTCCCCTTGGCTGACACAGGCGGGTGCTGATGTCAGTGCACCCAGAGCTGGCTGTGAGAGCCCAGGGGCAGTCTCACCCCAGCTTACTGCTCTCCCTGGCCAAGAAGTTACCAGGCCAGCCCCTCAGCTGGTGGAAATCTGCATCTCTATTGCCTTCAATGGCGCTATGCCCATGAGACTCTGGCCCCAGCTGTGGCTGTATGGCTCGGGGTGAGTTACCAATACCCCCTGCAGGGCAGACATCTCTGGCACAGTGTGCGCTTGCCCCGCTGGATGAGAATGACTGTCACAGTGTCTCCTCCCTTCCCTATATCATCTCTTGCAGGTGACCAGCAAGCTCCAGGTGCTCTCCATCACCCTTTTAAAGACCTGCTGGAGCTTGTAAGGGGCCCAACCGGAGGCAGATGAAGGAGCATGTGCTCCAGAGCCTGGTCCCACTGCTCCTCCTTGTGCATGATGAGTGTCCCAACGTGTCCCAGGTGAGGCCACGAATTGGAGTCTGCGTCTGAGATAGTTACAGAGCGACCATTTGTTTGGGGGGGGGCAACATGTGACACCCCCCTTTAAAGGGTCTGGCCGGTAGAGGGCAGGTGCTCAGAGCTGTGACAATCAGGCACTCAAAATCACTTGAATGTTGAGTCCAGTAGTGCCATGACCATGGCACCCCACCCAACTGCTGAGTCTTCTCTGCATCCTCTGAGCTCAACACCCCCCTGCAGCCAGGCTGAGAGATTGGGTGGGGCGAGTGGTCGCCTCACCACTCCTACAGCCACTGGCCTCCGCACACTCCCCTGGCTGTGCTGGTGGGAAGAGCACAACCCTGGCCATATCCCTACCAGGAGCAGGGCTACTCAGCCTCCAGATGGTGCACAGGACCCAATGTGCCCTTAGCCAAGCGGCCCGGACAGCCCGTACTAGCCATGACATGCCCAAGCCCCTCCCCCCCATGCCTCTGCACATGCTAGTGCTCATGGCCCCCATCACTTGGGACACAAATGCCACCAGCACTAATGAATTCACCCCATGAGGTGGGGAACTGAGGCGCAGCTTCAAAAATATTGAACCCCCATGGGCATTAGGCACCTAAATCCCTTTGCAGCCCTGGGCCTAAGCAACTTGCCTGAGTTCCTGCACAGAGAGCTGGGAATTGAGTCAGGTCTCCAGCCATTGCCTTAGCCACACCGCCGCCCTTCCGTGAGCAGCCAGGGCAGGGAAGCGTTCAGCACGCACGGCCTCCCTGGCCTCCGGTAACTAGGCTAGTGGCTTCCAGCTCCCATAACTGTGTCCGGCTCGCCCCGGCCCCTCTTGTTTTGCAGGTGTGTTGGGACACCCTCAGCAGTGCCGCCCAATTCCTGAGGTGGCACCAGCTCAGTGGCCTCATCCAGCACAAGGAAACCTGGCGAAGCTGTGACTGCCTGGTGAGGGAGCCCTCTGGCCATTCACTGCACAGCCCTCGCTGGCAGAAGTGGAGGAATCAGTGGATAGGGCACCCCCAATTGCCTGGCTCTGTGCCCACACTGAGCCCCAGCCCCGGGACCACACCTGGCCCTGGGTGTGGTCCCTCTGCGTGATCCTCCCAGCACAGGAAGGAGGGGAAAAAACAGGACGTGCGCTCCACACACCTGCAAGCTGGCCTGTGGGACGGAAAGGCCTTTAATAATCTTGTGCTCCTTTGTTCTGGCTCCTAGGTGATCCACTACAAGGAGAGAGCTGATGACTTCCTGGGCCAGACCATGGCCTTCCTGCAGAACCCACAGACTCCAGTTAGGGAAGCAGCCATCAGGTTCCTAGGTAACCACAGAGCAGAGGGGTCCCTTTAGCAGAGGGGTTGGATCTGGTCCCAGGCTCTCCTCAGTCCCTGCCAGCAGCGAGAAGTGATCCCTGGGCTCCTGATTCCCTAATGAAGGCGAAGGGGTGTCAGAAACCCACAGGAGCAAGCTCACCCCAAACTGCCCTGATCGGCTGATGGGACCCCTCTAAGCCCGCTGCTCCTCATGCAGTCCCCATTCTCCGCCCCCACCCCACCATGGGCTCTTGGTAGTGGACCTTCAAGGCGCTGTGCTCTCCTTTGGCAACCAGCCCTGTAGCCATCTCTGGGGACTCGCCCTTTCCCCTGGGGATTCAGAAGCGTGTCCTGGCCAGTGATGGGCGGGGGAAATCCGCGGTGCTTGGAGGGTGACAGGCTCTTTAACACCCTTGCTGGGGACGCGGGGATGTGATGAGCTGTTTGTGTGTGTAGGGCTCACTGCCCGGAAGCTGGACCAGGGGAGCCAGGACAAGCTGGACGCCATCTGCGACAGTGAGTGGTCCCGCTTTGAGTACTGAGCACTAGGGGGATGAATGGCCCAGGGCTGCAGGGTGGGTTCAATCTCCGACGCCAGCAACGTGGTCACAGGCGAGAGCCACAAGGGGATGCAAAATGTCAATCCCCAACCCCCTGATCATCTGTCCCCTCACCCTGTCGTGTCTGCTGGTTGGCATGTGCCCAGGCACTTAGCCCTGACCTCAGAGCTGTGGCCTGGTAGATCCCCAAACTGGGCCTGAGCTGGCTGGCCTTCGCAGATGATTGCCCCCCACAAACACAGCCAAAGTGGGGTGCTGCCTCCCCCCTTGCACTCACTAGCCCAGTGTTTGGAGCAGTCACCTCCACGTGGGACACCTGGGGTCAAGCCACTGCTCCAAATGAGGCTGAAGTGACGTCCGGTCACCTACCTCCCTGCTGCGTGTCCGGACTCCTGGGCAGCACAGGGCAGAGCAGCATCTCCACCACATTTGTTCGGGAAAAGGGAAGGGTGGGTGACATAGCTCAGACTCCTCACTCCCAGAGCAGATTCACAGCTGGGCCTCCCAACCGGAGCTAGAGAATGGCTGAGCTCCCTCCTCGGCATTTCCTGGAAGGCAGCAGAGCACCTGAAGTTAGGCGGCGCCTAACAATGCCCAAGCCCCTTTTGTGACTCTCCCCCTCTCTAGGCCTAAGTGCCCATCTATGCATTGGGGGGGAAGGAGGAGGGTAAATACAGGCAGGGATGAGGCTCTCAGATACTGCAGGGAGGAGGCAGTCCTAGAAATAGTGAGTGAATGGGGTTCATTGGGACTTCTTGCCTGTGTCTGGAGGCTCCCCCAGCTGTGGAGGGTGGCAGGGATGTTTAGTGAGGGTTGCTGGTTGTTCCCGCTAGTCCCCTGCCTCCTGCCACCTGGCCTGCTGCCTCCTTGTTGTGGGCCAAGAGGTACAGACCTGGCTTGGCCTGCCGGGGCTCTCCAGAGTGCCATGGCTCTGACCTCCATTTCCTTCCTTTCAATCTTAGACCTCAAAGGCTTGCAGCAGGACAGCAAGTCCTCAGTCCGATGCCTGGCTTCTCAGACCATCTTCATCCTGGAGGCCTTCAAGAACCAGCCTCCAGCCTGCTTCAGCCTATGGACATTGGTCCATAGGATAAGAACAATGTGCACTGCGGAGAGCCAGCTCATTGAAGCTGCCCAGCTGCCCTAGGTCTGGGAAAAGCCAGCCTCCCTTCTCTGGGGGCTTGGTGCATCAGAGCCCACCTGGAGCAAGGTGGAACACATGGCTTCTTCCCAACTGGCTGCCTGCCCTGCCCAGCCATGTGAGTAGTTAACTGCTCGATAGCTTTCATCATCATGTACTTTTGGACAGGTTTCCATGCACCGTGTTGCATTTACGTCCTGCCCTCTGTCCCCATTTCCAGTCGTGTACGTTTTTGATGCCGTCGGCCATTTTGAAAATTTATTTTGTATTATTTTTCTGTGTTTGGCCGGGGGAAGGTTGTGTGCTTATGTTTTGACATATTTAGAGAAAAAATACGAATGAGTAGAAAGAGAGGCTGTAAAGGGTTTGCAGTCGTCCCCCCCCAGGCCCCACCGTCCGTCCATCTGGGTGGGAGACCACACCCCTTGCTATGATACTTCCGGGTACGGTGGTTCAGGGGAAAATTAGCTCAGTGTTAATGGCTCTAGCCTGCAGTCAGGCCAAGTAACGGTAGAGAGTCTGTTTGCCCAGGGCCCTCAATCAGGGCAGGGCGTCAGTCGAGAAGGGGATCTGGCCTACAGTCAGGCAGGCAGAGCAGCAGGAGGTCCATTTGCCTGGCCCTTGATCAGGGTAGGGCAGCAGTCAAGTAGGGGGGCTCTGGCCTACAGTCCGGCAAAGCTGTCGCAGTCTAGGGGAGGTTAGCTCTCTGGTGGGAATGTCAGGACAACCATCTGGCATCTGGATTCAGGTGGGTGCCAGACCAATTCAGGCCTCCTGACAACCAGGGGGGAGGCTGCCACTCCTGACGTTGAGGTGGTAGGGGCAGAGGAACTCAGGTCCTCCCATTCCACTGCATCCCAGCCCAGGACCCTAACAGCAGTGGAGTTGTCCGCCACTGGGTCAGCGGGAAAGTCCAGCCGCCACACGCTGGCTGGCTTGTAGTCAATAACACAGCCAAACCTAATTCTGCTTCCCTTGGCTCCATCCGACACACCCATTCCGTGTGTACATGGGTTCCAGGGTTGTTGTTCGCCCGCTGGGATAGACAGCTAGTGGCAGCCCCCCCAGCTCCTCGGAGATCCTGGCATCTGGCAGCTTTGTCAGCACCTCTGGGTCTCTGTCAGGAGAGCGGTCTCCGTTAGGTCTGGGCTCACGCAACGGGGAAGAGACGTCCTGTTCCTCAGGCAGCCCTCCCCCGACTGAGCTGGAGGACCAGCCTTTTATAGTTCCGCTTCCTGTCCCACCCCTCTGCTTCCAGCGGGGAGGCCATGCAAGTCCCCGTTCTACCCACCAGGGGGGCGTTCACGGATCCCTCCCTGTCTGTCAGGACAGGAGACTATGCCATCTCGCTACAGAGGCCTTAAAGAAAAGGAGTTTTAAAAAAAGAAAGATTGCTTAGGCTTAGAGGAAAAAAGGAAAGAAAGGTTATCTTAAATAGAAGAAAGAGGGGAAACTAGAGAAAGCAACAAGAGAGAGGAGTTTGTAAGAACGTGGTAAAAGGTTATTTTTGTTGGGACTAAAAAATTATAAGAGTAAAAAAAATTGAACTCAATTTAAAAAACTAAAGGCTAATTAAATAGAATAGGAAATATAAAGGAAGGTTGAGAAGGTCGGGTGAAAGAACTCACCTGGCAGAATAATCGTCAACCGAGCAGCACAGCTTCCGCTGTAAACTCTGCTCTCCCATTCTTGCATCAGTAGCAAATTTCTCCATGTTGTCGGTGCTGGGCTCCACTGAAAGCTACAGAAGGAAACCATTTCCCGCCTTTTATCAGCCATCTTGAACCGAACAGCTCTCCTACGTTTCATGCCATTTTTCCAGGATTACCCATGCAGGCACCATAGCGCGGCAAGTATGTAGCCCACTCAGATCTCTGCTGCAGTCTTGACCATTGTAAATGCCTCACGCATTATCCAGCAGTATGTGAAGTTTCTGCAAAAATGGGCGAGGAAGCGACGACAGAGCGATTACTGTACTGATGAGGACATGGACACCTCTGTTCCTAGAAGCACAGCATGCAGCGATTGGGAGATCATGGTGGTGTTGGGCCAGGTTCATGCCGTGGAACGCCAATTTTGGGCCCAGGAAACAAGCACAGACTGGTGGGACCACATAGTTTTGCAGATCTGGGATGATTCCCAGTGGCTGCGTAACTTTCGTATGCGTAGGGCCACTTTCAGGGAATTTTGTGACTTGCTGTTCCCTGCCCTGAAGCACAGACAGCAAAATGAGAGCAGCCCTCACAGTTGAGAAGTGCGTGGCCATAGCACTGTGGAAGCTTGCAATGCCCAACAGCTACCAGTCAGTCAGGAATCAGTTTGGAGTGGGCAAATCTACCATAGGGGCTGCTGTGCTGCAAGTAGCCAATGCAATCATTGACCAGTTGCTATCAAGGGTAGTGACTTTGGAAAATGTGCAGACCATTGTGGATGGCTTTAATGCGCTGGGGTTCCCTAACTGCAGTGGGGCGATAGACAGAACGCATATCCCTATCTTGGCCCGCACACCGGGCGGCCAATATGTAAACTGTAAGGGGTACATTTCCATGGTGCTGCAAGCACTGGTGGATTACAAAGGACATTTCACTGACATCAAGGTGGGATGGCCGGGAAAGTGCATGACACTCGCAACTTCAGGAACTCTGGTCTGTTGGAACAGCTGCAGGAAGGGACTTACTTCCCAGACAAGAAAATTACTGTTGGGGATGTGGAAATGCCTATAGTTATCCTGGGGGACCCAGCCTACCCCTTAATGCCATGGCTCATGAAGTCGTACACAGGCACCCTGGACAGTAGTAAGGAGCAGTTCAACTATAGGCTAAGCAAATGCAGGATGGTGGTCGAATGTGCTTTTGGACGTTTGAAAGAGCGCTGGCGCAGTTTACTGACTTGGTTAGATCTCAGCACAACCAATACTCCAATTGTAATTGCTGCTTGTTGTGTGCTCCACAATATCTGTGAGAGTAAGGGGGAGACGTTTATGGCGGAATGGGAGGTTGAGGCAACTTGCCTGGTGGCCAATTTCGCACAGCCAGAGAACAAGGCGATTAGAAGAGTGCAGCAGGGTGTGCTGTGCATCAGAGAAGCTTTGAAAGACAGTTTCATGATTGGCCAGGGTACAGTGTGACACTTGTGTTTGTTTATCTTGAAGTTACCCGCCCCTATATATATGAAAGGAAATAAAGTCACAATTGTTTAAAAACCATTCTTTAGTATTCATTGCACAACACATGGAGAGAAATCAGAAGGTAAATGGGGGAAGGAGGGGTTGGGTTATGGGGGTGGAGAAGAAGGGAAGGAGAAGTCCAGAAACCAAATCAAAAGTTCACATATGCCAACTTTCTGCTGCTTGGGTGAGCCTCTGGGGTTGAGTGTGTGAGTCCCCTTAGACCTCCCCCGTCGTGTTCTTGGGCGTCTGGGTGAGGAGGCTATGGAACTTGGGGAGGAGGGAGGGCAGTTATACAGGGGCAGCAGCGGCAATCTGTGATCTTTCTGCCTTTCCTGCATTAGATCCACCATACAGGGCAGCATGTCAGTTTGCTCCCCATGAGCTCGACCATAGTGTCCTGCCTGCTCTCATCGCGCTCCCTCCTCTCTTCGTGTTCCTGTAATGCATTACGTGACTGCAATTGTTTACCACCACGCATTCAGCGGGCCCTATCAGCGCTGGAGGACTGCATGAGCTCGGCGAATATGTCGTCCCGAGTTCCTTTTTTCTGCCTTCTAATCTGGACCAGCCTCTTGGATGGAGTAGATTGGGGCTGCGTTGAAACATTTGCACCTGCAGGAGGAGAAAAAGGAAGAGTAGTATTTTAAAAGATACATTTCAGAGAACAAAGGACACACTGTTTCTCAGTGAAACAGGCAATTCATAGTACACAGCACATCACACACAGCCGGGCAACAGAATTCAGCTTGCAGCCAGCCATGGTAAGCCCTAGGGGCACACGGGGTTCTGTTTCTTCCGCATTCATTTCAATACTTTCAAACTGCTGGGCCCCCTTTCTCATAGCAAGCAATGCCTGGTAGGTTTGCAGTATAAAAGGAGGTCCTGCAGGCTCTCTGGGATGATTGCTTCACACAAACACACACACACAGACTCGCACCCACTGCGTGGCTCCGATGAGGCTCTGAGCAGGGATGAGCCCTTTAAACTAAATGCAAACAGCCCAACGTGGCTGTGTTTTACCCACCCCCCACCCCGCCACCGCATGGCTCCGATCAGGCTCACTCGCCAGAAGTACCTTCTCCAGGATCATGGAAGTGGGGGTGGGGGCTATTGGCTCCTGCATTAATAGTTCCTGGCTAGGGATGAAAATGGATTCCCCACTTACCGCCTGTGCACTGTCCTCCTCCTCCTCCTCTTCGTCCTCCAATAACTCATCCTCCTCGCTCCGTTCAACTTCCTCCTTGGAGATATCCACGGACAGTGGTGGGGTAGTGGTGTCGTCACCCCCATAACTGCATGCAGCTCACGGTAGAAGCAGCATGTATGCGGCTGTGACCCACAGCGCCCATTTGCCTCCCTGGCATTTTGGTACGCTTGCCTGAGCTCCCTGATTTTTGTACAACACTGCTCTGTGTCCCTGGAGTAGCCTCTTTCCGTCATGGCCCTGGAGACTTTAGCGCACGATTTGTGTTCTTTTCTTTTTAACGTAGTTCTGCCATAACAGATTTTTCTCCCCAACATTCGATGAAATCCAGTACCTCCCATTCGGACCATTCTGGAGCTCATCTGCGAATCCGGGACTGCGTGGTCTCTTGTGATGGTGCTCTCTGCATGATTGCCTATGATAGTGGACTGTGCTGCTGGTCACCTGTGCTGCTGGTGACCAAACAGGAAATGAAATTCAAAAGTTCCTGGGGCTTTTCCTGCCCACCTGGCTAGTGCATCAGAGTTGAGAGTGTTGTCCACAGCAGTCACAAGGAAACATTCTGGGATACTTCCCGGAAGCCAATAACTTCGAATTGCATCCACACTACTTTTAATCCGGGATTGCGATCTCGATTTAAGCGCTACTCTACTTGCCGAGGTGGAGTACAGAAATTGGATTAAAGAGCCCTTTAAATCGAAGAAACCAGTTTGGTCATGTGGAAGGAATGATTTTTTTTTCTCCAAATTAACTCGGCTAATTCCGAAATAAATGAGTAGTGTAGACCAGGCTTGAGAGAGGGAGAGTATAGAAAACAGCAAGAGATCGTTTTTGGTTAGTGAGAGAAGGACAGTATAGAAAGCTGCAGGGAGGGGACACGGGGGAAGAGAGAACTTACCCTTGTGGCTGCCTCTGGGAAAAGAGGCTCACAGCCGCCAGCATGGTTATCTCCGCCTCTCGGGCGGACCAATCAGAAACTGTTCTACAGCTGCGTCATAGAATTAATTTCTCTGAACCAAACCTATCAATCCAAGATTTTTAAACAATAGCCCTCTCCCTCCTCCTCACTACCAACCCCTTTAACTGCCTTATTCTTATCTAAAAAAACAGGCCCAAAGCATCTTTCCTGAGATGAGAGAGAGAGATGTGGTGTATGGAGATAGATAGATAGATAGATAGATAGATAGATAGATAGCCCTATTGGCTTTACGCCCTTTTACATTTTATGTGATTTTTCTCTAATCTCAGCTCCTTGAACTTTTTCATGGTCCAAAGCGAACAACAACCCTGGAACCCATGCACACATGGAATTGGCGTGTAGGAAGGAGCCCAGGGAAGCTGAACTGGGTTCAGATGTGTTATTGACTACAAGCCAGCCAGCGTGTTATGGTTGGACTTTCCCTGCTGACCCAGTGGCGGACCACTCCACCGCTGTTAGGGCCCTGAGCTGGGACGCAGTGGAACGAGAGGGCCTGGGTTCCTCTAACCCTACCACCCCAACGTCAGGAGCGGCAGCCTCCCCACCTGGTTGTCAGGAGGCCTGAATTGGTCTGGCACCCGCCTGAGTCCGGATGCCAGATGGTTGTGCTGACTCTCCCACCAGAGAGCTAACCTCTCCTGGACTGTGACAGCTCTGCTGGACTGTAGGCCAGAGCCCCCCTACTTGACTGCTGCCCTACCCTGATCAAGGGCCAGGCAAATGGACCTCCTGCTGCTCTGCCTGCCTGACTGTAGGCCAGAGCCCTTTCTTGATTGACGCCCTGCCCTGATTGAGGGCCCCGGGCAAACAGACTCTCTACCGTTACTTGGTCTGACTGCAGGCTAGAGCCATTAACACTGAGCTAATTGTCCCCTGAACCAAGGTACCCCCGGAAGTATCGTAGCGAGGGGCATGGTCAAAGGGGCTGACGGCACCAGAAATGGGGATGGGGTGTGGAAACCTGCCAAAAACTGTATGGTGATGAAAGCTATCAAATGGTTAACTACTCTGTAACGGGCCGGTGTGGCTCCCCTCCTCCCCTGGGAGGGTTGAGCCCCGGACGCCGGAAGGGGTGGGGCTACAGAACAGTGAGCCCGCCCCTCAGAGGGTCAGGCGGCGACCCAGAAGTATAAAAGCCGGCCATCCGAGCTCAGTGAGAGCCCAGGCACCGCTGGGAGCAGACCTGCCCGAGGGAGCTCGTGACTGGGAAGCCACTGGGGCCCAGAGCAGTTGCCCGGACTGGCCGGAGCTTCCCCTCACTCGCTACCGGGAGGACCCGCCAGAGCTTCCCCGTGCCACCTACGACGAGGAGCCACCGGAGACTTCCCCTCTCCACTGTTGTTACCCCGAGGAACCCCCGGAGCAGCACTGGCCGGACTTCCCCGAGGAACTGCTGGATCTACCCCCCACCCGGGCTGCGAGGAGCCCATGCTGTGGGACTTCCCAGGAGTGGACGCCGCGGACCAGGTAGGCCCAGAGGGGGAAATTGGAAGTGGCCCGGGGGCAGCCGACCCTAGTCAGGCTGCAGATCAACCCATACCCATGTCAGTGTGTTGCGGTCAGGATCCCCACTGACCGTCAGCCGTGGTAGCCGCTGCCTAGGACCCCGGGCCGGGACGCAGTGGAGTGAATGGGCCTGCGTCCCCACTGCCACCCCACTGATGGGTGGCAGTTTTCCCCCTCACCTAAAGTGACCATACGTACTGGTTTTACCAGTACAGTACTGGTTTTTTGGACAGTGGTCTGGTTAGTCGTGAGATGTAACCAGTACAGTTTAGGACTACAAAATCAAAAATTATTAATTTATCAAAAGATTGAGTACATCAAATCAATCCTTGATAAACCAGCCTAAATCAATTTTATTAATTTATCTTAGTTTTAGTTTTATTTTACACGACGGTTCTTGTTGTTGGATCTCGGCAATACTCAGCATTCAGCACACGCACTCTCACTATATTGTGGCCGCGGCGACTCTTCGATAATACTCCTGCGCATTACATACAGCCCAACCGTGGGAACTCGATGATGATGTCATCACACAGAGCCCGCCAAAATCGACCAATTCGGTGTTAGCTTCGGACTATAAAAGGCCCTCCGCAGCACAAGACAGGCACCAGTGATCTGGCATCTTCGGACCGTGACACTGGCCCTCAGAGCTCCGCGCTCTCTCAGTTATTCGAGCTTTTCACTCCGCCGTTTTCACGGCGCACCTCGCTGCTTCGCCAGGACCCGATGACTTCACCCCCTCGGAACAAGACCGACATCCGCCGAAGTTTGTAATAATTGTTTATTTTTGGACACCCATGGCGCCAAAACGACGAAAGTGCGTCTTCAATGACAAGTTAAAATCGAAATATACATTCATCAAAGCAAGTACTAATAATGACAATAGTGAGGTGGAATGTGTAAAATGCAGAAGTATATTTTCTATTGCAAACAGTGGAAAAACCGACATTGAAAACCACATACAAACAGTCAAACATAAACGGGCCGTGTCTGCAGCAATTGCAAGTACGAGTGTGACATCATATTTTAAGAAAAAAACAATTTGAAGATGCTGAAAGAAAACTAGCTGCAGCTGAAGGTTTATGGGCGTACCACACAGTAATGCATAATCACTCATTCCGATCAATGGATTGTACCTGCAAACTGATTAAAACATGTTTTGATGCCAGGTTTACATGTTCTAGAACAAAATGCGAGGCAATAGTTACCGATGTGCTGGTGCCTTATGCGAAACAGTTATTGGAAGAGGATTTAGATGCTGCAAATTTTATTTCTATTTATTCGGATGCATCAAACCACAAGGAAGTAAAGTTGATTCCCATAATAAGAAGATATTTTTCATACCAGTCTGGAATACACGTCAAAATTTTGGAAGTAAGAGATTTGCCAGGCGAAACATCTGACATAGTTACTGATTATATTTTGGAAGTGTTAAAAAAGTATCGTTTAGATACCAAGGTACTTGGATTTTGTGCTGACAACACCAATACTAACTTTGAAGGAATGCGAAGAAGTGGGAAAAATAACATTTTTACCAAGCTGAAATCAAATTTGGGTGGAAGAGAGCTTGTGGGAATTGGTTGTGCCGCTCATATTTTGAACAATGCTATACAAACTACAGGCGACTGTGTACCAATTGATGTGCAAACTTTCATCACCAAGTTTTATTCATACTTTTATATATATACAGTGCGCGTTAATGAATTGAAAGAATTTTGTGAATTCGTGGACATCGAATATAAGAAAGTCTTGGGATACAGTGTCACATGATGGTTGGTGTTACGACCCGCGATTGAGCGCGTCCTACAAATATATCCTGCCCATAAATCATATTTTGCCTCAAACAAGAAGAGCCCCACAATTATCACAAATTATTTTGATAATTCAGAGACAGAGTCTTGGCTTTACTTTTTGCATAACGTGTCATCAATGTTCCACAATGCTATTTTGAAAATAGAAGGACAGGAGATTTCTATTATAGAAACTAGCAATATTTACAGTGACTTAAAAACAAAATTAGCTGACAGAAAAGCCAACATTTTCTTGCCGTTACAGGTGCGGCAAAATTTGAAGCAGCTTGAGGAAGAAGGCATATTAAAACCTGCTATTTTCAAAGAAAAAGTGGTAGAATTTCATGACACATGTATTCAATATCTAGAGGAATGGGAAGGACCTATTAAGCATACCAAAAAATTCAATTGGGTTTTGTTAAACACTAAACTCACCCATGACAACATTCAAGTTTGCAGTGATTACATTCTTCAGTATTTTTCTGAAATCAATTTAGTAGAAGATGAACTGTTTGATGAAACCTGCTTTGTCCTGCGCTACATTACAGATGAAAAAATTACTCACTGGAGACAAAATTCTGTACCACTATCGAACAGATGGATTGAAATATTCAAAGCCTTCAGTGAAAATGATGTTTCCTACAAAAATATTGGCAAATTGGTAGAACATTGTCTCTGTTTACCAGGAACCAATGCACCTGCCGAACATCTTTTTTCTTAGATGAACAATATCTGGTCCAGTGATTACACTCAAGTATATGTTGAAACTTTGAAATGTTTGCTAATTACTAAATATAATTTTAACCAAACTTGCATGGAATTTTATAAAAACATCCAGGAAAACAAATTATTATTAAAATCAATCCACTCTTCACAAAAATATAAGAAGCAAAATTAGGAATGTAGATTAAGTACTTTTGTACCATTTTTTATTAAAACCATTTTGTTTTACTGCTACACTTGTTTCTTTATTACTTGGATCCCAAAATCCTAAGTATACAATTATGTACTAATCTACCCATATCAAATATTTTTTTCGCAAAATTACTTTCATAATATATAATATAAATAAAAGAAGTACATTTTATTGTATTCTTTCACTTAAAGAAAAAAAAAGATAAGCATACTCCGCAATATTTTTTCAATTTATATTCTACGACAGCGACTATTACTCATGCTGGCTGAGCTATTTTAAATGTCCTGGTTTTAAATTTGAAAAAAAATGGTCACCTTAGGATAAGAGCTGCACAGGGAGATGTGAGGAACTGCGGCCCTTCCCCCTGCTGTGGGCCAGAGGGCTTGGGGGATGGTGACGCGGGTTGGTGGCTGCTCTCGGGCAGTTGGGGGGGCCTGGGCTCCCCGGCCTGCTCTGGCTGGGGAGCAGGGCCTTGGGGGGAAGAGGAGGGGCGATATGGGGCCATGGATAGGGTGGGGAGTCCCTGGTCCTCCACTTTTGGGAAGGCTCCACTGCCCCTGCCCTGGAGTATCAAGTTGGGCACCCAGGAAATGCCTGCCCAGTCCAACTCCCTGTTCCTCAGGCTTCTCATCCTAGACCCAGTCTCCTTGCCCAGCAAGTGCTAGTCTCTTCCTCTGGGCTCTCTGTCTAAATCAGGGGTAGGCAACCTATGGCACATGTGCCAAAGGCGGCACGCCAGCTGATTTTCAGTGGCACTCACGCTGCCCAGGTCCTGGCCACTGGTCCGGGGGGCTCTGCATTTTAATTTAATTTTAAATGAAGCTTCTTAAACATTTTAAAAACCTTATTTACTTTACATACAACAATAGTTTAGTTATATATTATAGATTTGTAGAAAGAGACCTTCTAAAAACATTAAAATGTATTACTGGCACGTGAAACCTTAAATTAGGTGAATAAATGAAGACTCGGCACAGCACTTCTGAAAGGTTGCCAACCCCTGGTCTAAATCCTAAACTCCCACCCACTCTGTCATTCATCCTGCCCACACCCAGTTCCGGACTCCTTGCCTAGCACTCCCACTCCCCCGTCCTGCCCTAGCCCCTTGTCCCCAATCCTTCCCCCAAGATCCTTGTTCCAGTCTTTGTCCAGTCAATTCCAGTTCTCTACCCACACCCCGGTCCCTTGTCCAATCTGTCTCCCCCCTGCCCTCACATTCTTCTTGTCCAGCAAGTTCCAGTCTCACCACTGCTCCCTAGCTCCTCATCTGATCTCAGTATCCTGCTCCATTCCCCCTTCCTCCCCCCCCGAGGTCAACTGGCTCCCAGTCATTGTTTCCCTCACCAGCTCTCAGTCCCAGGCACTCTCCACACAGCTCCCAGTCCCAGCATTTCTTCGCTCTTCCATTCCCAGTTTCCGTACACAGGGTTCCAGTCCCAGTCCCTATGCCCAGCCAGTCCCAGTTTCTCCACACACACCCCCCACCAACGCCATAGACTACTTGTTCCAATATCCTCCTTTCCATCCCACCTCACCCAGATTTTTTCCCCTCTGCATGCACATCAGATGGGTTCTGCTTCCACACTGCCTGCTAGCAGGGGGATAATTGAGAGCACAGGAGACACAGGCTTCCAACTCTTATTTTGGATTCCTGGCCCCATCCTAGCCAGAGTAACTGGGAGCAGCCATGATAGAGAAAGTCTAGGTTCTCAACTGTAGCCCTGGGCTGGAGCTTGCTCAGTTGCTCTGTGGGGATGGTTCATATGCCGCCCAGTTAGCACTAGGACCTGTGTGGGGATGGCGCATGCACAAACCAGTCAGTGCTAGAAGCTGTGAAAGGCTCAAACAGGCTCAGTGAGGGTGGAATCTTTGCAAATTGAAGAAGACTTTACAGAGCATGTGGGCACTACTATTTGTTGAAGGATTGTAATATGGCCAGATCTGGGCAGATTTTCACAGGGGTGGCCAAAGGCCAGACACAGGGTCACTCTCCTGCTAAATTCCAAGTCCTTGCTCCAAAGCATGAAGGCACTAGAATAGTTCAAAGAAAGGATTGCCGGAGTCTTTTAACATGTGCCAAACAACATATTTCCCCCCAGCTTCATTCTCAGAAATGGCTGAACCATTTTGGCTGAGATGTTCCAGAAAAAGTCAGCGTGAAGCATATACCTTGCATAGATAATTTCAGTTTGAATGGTTAACGTTTGGCAAAGTGTTAAGCAATTTAGAACAGGATCTTATAATGAGAGTTGTTGGGATACCTTAATAGGTGGTGCTACAAGGCCTGCCTGTAATATGTACCTACACACAGAGGCCAGTTACTCATACCCAGTACAACTGAAAAGATGGGAGAACAAGGTGGCTGTAACCTCCTTCTTGCTCCCCTGGTCCTGGGGAATAACAAAGTGCTTCCTCTTGCAGTCCTATCACCTCAACATGCTCCCCAGGCCAGAGGTGAGGGAATAGATGGTACAAAGCCAGTTTTATGCTTGGGGAATCTTCAGTGGCCCCTTTCAAACCGATATAAGGTTCCTTTACTGTGACTGCCCCCAAAAGACCCCACCAGAGTTTGAGAACTGGGATCATAATCTTTGGGAGATCTTTCTAGCAAACATGTATCCATTCTGCAGAGTATCCCATTTGAGCGAACTGAGCTTGTTTTAAAATGAGAGCAGAGCTTAGTTTAGTGGTAATAAAAAGGCAATATATCATACCTCAAATGAGAATAAGAATTAGGTACATTTTTGTGGTATGAGCCTGTTTTAAATCTGAAGTGTAATGTTTAGTGGAATGCAGAGCTGAGACTGACACTCACCTTGTATTGGTATCAAACACTAGCATTACACTTATGTTCTCTCCAATGGAAAAACTGACATCAAGGAAACCAGCTCTTGGCTTCAGTTCACTGGAATGCTCTAATGATGCTTGCTACCAATTTTCTTTGAAATCCTACCTATTACAATGATTCAGAAATTCATTCCCAGTTAAAAGAGACCCATAAATTATGATCCTTGATCTTATGAAAACTGTCCATTCCCACTGCGCCTGCCTGACTCCTTGGATATGGATCACAGCTCTGGTACTTGGAAAAACGTTAGTTTCTCTGGTTGATAGAACTGAAAAATCATCAGCCAACTCATTATCAGAGCTGTGATGCTGTCTCTTCCAGAGGGTATTAGCACTCACTCAGCAAGGTCCCCATCATGCCTGTGGTTGCTAGAAGAAGCAGTGGTATTGCGTATAGGTATATAATAATGTGTCTGTCAGTGGCATGAATCAACCTTCAACAATAGCGACTCAACTGTATACAAATTCCGTGAGATTCCTGTGCTGTTTTATGTCATGAACACTTTATAGCACTAATAACACTTGCTCTACAGGAAGAGTGTACTTAGACTCTCCTCCCTATTTAGACTGTCTAAAGTGAGATAATGTTACTATGCTCATTCACTTCCAAAATTATGCTAGTTATTGCGCCAAGTTAGAGACCCATGCTGCCAGCCATTCCACTAAGCTAGAAAGGATCATAAAAATGTTTATGGATATTGTGGATTTCAACTGTTTAACATTTTTAAAGACCTCTACTGCCCGGGCCAATTTACAGCTGTTTTAACTCTTAAAAAATATCTAAACACATTACATACAAAAGACGTTAAGGAAACCATAAGCTACATACTCAAAGAGCTTTTGGCTGTCTAAAAATAAAAGAGGTATAGCTATAAAACGTACCGGTAATATCCCACCAAGTGAGGGAGAAGGTTATTCTTGTCTGGCTAAGGAAACGTGTTGCAGTAATGCTGAAATGTAGCTCTTGTTTTGCCTCAGTACAGTCCATGGCATTGGCTCCATTTTTATTTTAAAGGTGGCTTTTTAATTTCCTTATTTATATTTTGATTCTCAGCATAAAGGATTTATTAGAACTATTCTAATTATATTCTGGATGTTAAGAGGGCTCCAAATTCTGAACTCAGACAAGTCTCTAATTTATGTAACAGCCATGGGGTTGAGCAATGGCATCTGGAAGTTTAGCATAAACAACATCAAGTTTGGGAAGGAAGTGGCAAGTGGTTCATGGAGATATAAACTTCATGAAAACAGCAAAATAAAAATGTTAACAACCAAGTACTTGGCATCCCCCCTGTATCACAAGGGTGATTGTGTCTTGCCAATACCTATGTTTTAAAATATTGGTTCAATATTCCCAGCTTTGGGACAATCTTCCTCTGGGAGGAGTTGATGTTTGTTGAGAAGCAAGGGTAAGAAGTGAGAGAGAGGGCAGGGCAGGCAGCTTAGTGCTCTGGTTTGGAAATAAAAAGCAGTCTGAGAAAGGTTCATAGAGTGAAGTGACATAGATCAGTCTCTTAGCAGAAGGTAGGAAAATCTTAATGTGGCTGATGACAAGGTAAAGACAAGTGTCTGTCTCACCAAAATACCCTGCATTTCTGCCCATGGACTCCTATTTGAAGTTAAAAGATATGATCATCTCTCCCAGAATAATCACCGTCTTACAGAGAAATGGCTTTGAAATTCTACCTGTTACAATGGGTAAATTGGGGAAGAATTGTGGAATATATTTTTTTGGCAAGTGTATTTTATCTTGGCTTTCCCCAGTGTTTTATTCACTGTGCTATGGCTTTTCTTATATGTAAGTGGACAGTGTCTCTTTAGAGGAATATTCAATGACTCAGCAAAGAATAACATTAGGTGTAGATTTTCAAGAATGACCAAGGATTTTGGCTGCCCAAATTCTTGGCTCGCAACTCTGTCACTTTAAAGGGGTCTGGTGTCAGAAAGTGTTGTGTACCTGCCCTCAAAATTATCAGTTCCTTTTGAAGTGTCTTGGGCTGGGGCACCCAAAACTCACTTTTGAAAATTTAGGCCTATTAAAAATACAGGGACTCATGTACTGCTTCTGGTGTAAAACTAATGTACTTCAATCAAACAATAAAGTCTGCTAATATAGATTGTTATGCTTCCACAGAGTGAAATTCTGGCCCCATAGACATCAGTGGCAAATCTTCTATTGACTTGAATGGGGCCAGAATTTCACTCCAGGAAGTTCTGTTTGCACTCCATTGGGACTCCATGCAGGTGTCAGTGTCCTCACTTGTGGGTCCCGTGGCAGGACAGCAGCCTAAATGTGTTATAAAATAAATGTAAGATCACAATCAGTTGAAATTACATTGACTTCCAAAGAATTGTGCTGAATTTGACCCTCTGTGTCACAGTAATGTTTGGAGAGAAGAGATATCTTTCTCACTAGACACTGTAGAAATCTTGTGGCGGGGTTAAAAAATCTTTTCTTCCAACCTTTTCTGTAAAAAGTAAACTCTTAGCAAATTTCTAAGATATGTAATATTTGGTGACTGTTGTAGGAAATGGCATATTAATAAGAAACATTTTTCTGAATTGTTCAGAGTTCCACACTTTTCATATAGTATTTGTGTAGTTGGAAGCTTTGCCCCATTTGAACTGGCTCCCTGAAGCTGATCTTGGAAAGAGTTTTTTCCTTCAAAGTCTAGTTGTCTATAAACCTAGTACAAGCTTAATGGGTGAATTAAATGAATTCAGAACTTATGAAAAAATGCTGGACTGGCAGCTTAGTAGACTGAATTCCTCTATACAGACACAGAACACGCAGAACCGAGGAAGCATCAGTGCACTTTCTTCCACGTACTTCTCCACCAAGGTGCTTGGACAATGCCCTGGAAGAAGGCAGGTTAGACTCCATGCTGTTCTTCCAGTCCTTGGTGTGTGCTAACACTGCCAGCAAAGGTGCTTATCAATGCAATATAATAAAAATTGCATTGGTAGTTCTGTTCATAATGGATTGCTGTCTCCTTAGCACAGCTTGGAGACTACCAGCTCTTTTGCTTATAACTGGACTCAGAATTTTCAAGAGAGCTGACTGGGGCTTGCTGAAGTAATGGCCACAAGATCAGAAGAAAGATGGTCTTGTGGTTACACCAGCAGCATGTGACTGAGGTGATTTGGGATTTGTTCCTGGCTGGGCTATGGACTTTCTGTGTGACCATGGGCAAGTCATTTTGTCTCTATGAGGGGGATTTTCAAAAGTGCTCAGCACTGGCCTAATTCTGTTCCCATTGAAGTCAATGGGAATTTCACTGTTGATTTCACTGAGAGCAGAGTTAGGTCAATGCTGAGTGTTTTGAAACTCTGCTTTCTGTGTCTCAGTTCCCCATGTGTAAAATTCGGACTATCACTCTTCCTGAACAAGATGCCGTGAGGATTAAATCGTTAACATCTTTGAGGTGCTCAGATACTGTAGTGCTGAGTCCCATAGAAAGTCAGATACGCAAATGAAGAAAGAATATGGAAAAGTTGGAGAACTGCTCCTTTAAGGTTTCTGCCAGAATCTCACAGGATTTCTTGCTCTTTTTCATTAATCAACATTTCAACAGCCTCGTTTAATCTCTGTTATTTCATGTGTGACATAGAGTTATAGAACTCTGAAACTGAGACTGGCGTTTAACTATAATTCTGGGAAAGGAACAGCAGCCCCAATGAAAAACTGCACAAAAGAACATTACTAATGACACGCCACTTATGAAATTGATGCAACAAGATGGAACACTACAAGATTTTGCAGAGAAGGCTCACAATAAAATGATCTCTCCGGCTATAATTTTGAAAGAAATATAAGAAAAGCCATATCAGAGCCTACCATTGGACCTTCTCGTCTATTGTCCTCTCTCTGACAGTGGCCTGGACCAGATGCTTCATAAGAAGGCATAAGATACCTCAGAATAGACAGTTTTAGAATAGTCTGCTTATAGAGGTAGTTTCTTCCTGACCCCATCAGTTAATGGTTGGCTCCTGGCCTGAAGCCTGAGAGTTTATCAATTAATTAATTTAAAAATAAATCTGGGGTAGCTATGGAAGTTAGTTTATATTAATGGCCAATCCTTTCTTTGGATCCTACTAAGCTCTTGCACTCAGTGTAATCTTGTGGCAGTGAGTTCTCTGGTTAATTATGCATTGAGGAAAATAGTATTTTCTTTCAATGGCTTTTAACTTTGTCTCTTTGTCACTGGCAATACCTTTTTTGCATGTTTTGAAAGGGTGAATAGGAGCACTCCGTTTACAAAATAATGAATGGTAAAGATAAGACATACTGCTCTCATGCTTGTCCCTCTCTTTTCTGAGCAGAACGGGACTAGATCCTCTGCTACGGCCAAGAACTGCACTGTGAAACTTCATAGGAGTCTGGATGCAAAGATGGTCTTTCCTCTCCCTTGATTCTAGGCCAGCTATGTTCCAGGCAGCTCTAAGTTACACCAGCTACCAGTAGCCCAAAGGGCCAGTTGCAGGGGAGTAAGCCCTCTACACCAGCAGCAAAAAAGGTTAGTATAGTGGCCACCATGCTGCTTTTGTGTCTTGGGAGGATCCCATGTTTTGGATAGGCCAGAGGAGACTTCCAAAGGCACAAAGGGCAAATAGGCACCCAATTCCCATTGAAAATCAATGGGAGTTGGGCACCTAACTCCATTTGTGCCTTTGAAAATCTTTCCTGCTGGCTCTATCTGCTTTCCCCTAGCAGTGTGAGGCAACTGGAATAAAGGATCTGGGCAGGCCCAATCATTTCAGCCTTTCTTTATATGGAGATCTTTCCATACCGCTAACTCAGGGGTAGGCAACCTATGGCACACATG
Source organism: Mauremys reevesii (assembly GCF_016161935.1). Classification (NCBI taxonomy): domain Eukaryota; kingdom Metazoa; phylum Chordata; order Testudines; family Geoemydidae; genus Mauremys; species Mauremys reevesii. The sequence continues at coordinate 38,543,389 of NC_052631.1, read as the reverse complement.
CCGAAGGCGGCACGTGAGCTGATTTTCAGTGGCATTCACACTGCCTGGGTCCTGGCCACCGGTCCAGGGGGCTCTGCATTTTAATTTAATTTTAAACGAAGCTTCTTAAACATTTTTAACATCTTATTTACTTTACATACAGCAATAGTTTAGTTATATATTATAGACGTATAGAAAGAGACCTTCTAAAAATGTTAAAATGTATTACTGGCACACGAAACCTTAAATTAGAGTGAATACATGAAGACTCAGCACACCACTTCTGAAAGGTTGCCAACTCCTGCTCTAACTAGTTCATCAGCCATCTTTGGGTACCCTTTTAATTTCTGCTATATCTATTTTGAGATAGGGTGACCAGAACCAAACAAAGTATTCCAGATGAGAGGTGATGGTATATAATGGCATTATAATATTTTCAGTATTAGTCTCCATCCTACTCCTTATGTAACCTAATATTTTGCTAGCTTTTTTTGACCATGAGTACACAGTGAACAGATGTATATCCATTATCATGCAGGTCTCTTTCCATAGTGGTCAGAGTTCTTTAGAACCCAGTCATATTGGTTGTAGTTTAAAGGAAATACAAGCTTCCAAGATGTTAAATTCAACAAACTATCCCCTAGAAATGTAAATGAAAAAAAAAAACCCACAGCTATCAGTAATCTCCTCTGGTCAAGGTAGCTAGCAATGACATCAAAACCACATGAATGCTCTGGAGAGTGTAAAGGAACTCAACCACTGAAAATTGACTCTGAAGGATTATTACAGGCTCATTCATCTGCTGATTATCAATGAAATCTGAACCTTGTACCAACTTGCCAAAGGTACTTTTGACCCATTAACACATCATCATAATTCTGCAATAGCCTGAAAAAGGGGAGGAAAAGCCCACAAAAATATTTTCCCTTGACTGTAACTTGATTTGGTAAGTGACAGTCTATTATGAATGGAATCTATATATGTTTTATTATGACAGTGGCCTTAGATAATTAATTAATTAACATGTTTACAGCAAAGTTTGTGTCAGTGCTTTCATCATAAACCTCAAGTATTCTAGGGGTCAGGAATGAATGGCAGAGTAAGCAAGGCCTTTGTCTCTTTGAACTCCTATGCCTCTCACCTCTCCCATGCTCTGTAAATCTACCTCCCATTACCTCCAAAACATTTCCCCACTGACAGGCCGGCTCCAGGGCTTTTTGCCGCCCCAAGCAAAAAAAAAAAAAAAAGCCACAATCGCGATCTGCAGCTCTACTGCTGCCGCTTCAGTCTTTGGCGCCAATTCGACGGCTGGTCCTTCGCTCTGAGAGGGAGTGAGGGACCCACCATCGAATTGCCGCCAAAGACCCGGACGTGTTGCCCCTCACCCTTGGCCACCCCAAGCACCTGCTTGCTGGGCTGGTGCCTGGAGCCGGCCCTGCCCACTGAAAATGTCCATGACCATTTCTCAATTCCTCCTCTGATTCATGGGTTCATAAAATCTTCACTGTCCTCCCTCCCACCCTAAATGGTCCCCACTAGAGCCAGTTCAACCAACTTCAATCCATTCTGGAAGCAGGAATCTCATCCTCTGTGATAATGACTGGCTCCCTGGACATTTCAGAACCCAGTATAAAACATTATTCTTTCAGGTCTTCAGGACCCTCTCTGGGCTTGACTTTCCTCACCACTCTGATCTCATTCATCTCTCTTCCTATTTTTGAGGACTTTCCCTCCACTACTCGTGACAGAATTGGTTCAGTTCCCCCATGCTTCCCCCTCATTCATTTCAATTCATGGAGACTTTATTGCCATGACAAGCTATACCAGTGTTGCCAAAGTGCAGGAAAAAGACCTACCTCTCAGGGGTCTATCAGAGGCTTGGTATGACCCATTCAGGATAGGGTTACATGCTGTGTTTGATATTGGAGCAGAATTTGTATTTCTGTTTCAATCTTTGCTCAGCCACAGTGGCTGCATAGTTGGTCTTCTGTACTTGGGGATTGCATCTCCCAACTTCTATCTCTACACAGTGGTCACTGAGGCCTTGTAGACACACAAAAGTTATACCACTTGAAATCTCAAGGTATAAGTAAAGGGGGATACAAGCACCATAGCTTGGATGCAGTTACTTCATCTGCTTCCTCCTTGACCTTGCAGCCACCTTCAACATTGTTGACCAGCTTCTTCTTCTTGAAATCTTCTCCTCCCTTGGCTTCCAGGATTCTGACTTTGTCCTCTCCAGCTTTTCCTCCTACTTCTCTAATTGTTCTTTCAGATGGTCTTGCACAAGATCCTCCTCATCCTCCCTCTAACTTTCTGTGAGGGTTCCACGGGGATCTGTCTTTGGTCCCCTTCTCTTCTCCCACTACACTTTGTCTCTGGATAATTTCATCTGGAAAAACAAGTTCATCTACCATCTCAATGCTGATGACTTACAGATCTACCTCTGTACTCCATAACTTTTTCCTTCTGACCCAACTAAAATCTCACTTTGTGTCTCTGACATCTTGTGGATGTCTAGCTGTCAGCACAAGCTCAACAAGGCTAAAAACAGAGCTCTTAATCTTTCCCTTCCCCAAGACCTCCCCACTACTTCCTTTTTCGGTCATTGTGGACAATACCACCATCCTGCCTGTCACTCAGGCCCATCACCTGGGCCATCATTTCGATTCATACTACTGCCTAGGTCCCCACATCCAGTCCATGTCTGTGTCTTGCAATTCTTTCTGCTTAACAAGTTTAAGGTATGGCCTTCCTATCCATCCACACAGCTAAAGTTCTCATCTGGGCTCTCATCTTCTAGCTAAATTACTGCAACATCTTTTTCTTTGCCCTTGACAAATGCGATCTTGCCCCATTCATATCAATTCAGAATGCTGCTGCATTGTGACCATGTCATTCCTCTCTTTGAATTCCTCCACTGGCTTCCTCTTCTCTATCGGCCAAGAATAAGTCACTTCTTTTCACTTTCAAGCTTATCCCTGCCCTAACTATCATATCTTCTTCACTATCAAGATTTTGACTCCCACCTCTGACATGAGGCCAGCTTCCAATCCCCACAAGCACCTTTCTGCTTTCTCCCACTTGGGAGACGCTCCCCATAAATATCTGCAAAGCTACCAATTTTCTGCCTTCGCAACTCTCCTTAAACCTTACCTTTGTCATGATCCCTACAGAAAGCCTGACAACAATGTGATGTGTTAGGGATCACCCAGACCCATAAGGAGTTCTGCCACTGCCTGCCCTGTAACCTTAATGCTATGCTGCTATGGCTCAGATCCCTGACATCAGTAGCTTGCCTACAAGTGCAAGTTCTCACCCTGGCTTCCACCAGCCTATTTACTCCTTGCAGGGTGACACCAATAGCCCTTTAAATCCTGAATCTCTCCAAATCCACTCTCCATGAGTTTTTAAGTACCAGACACTCAGATCATTTCCCCCTGCACAAGTGAAACCAGCCTGCCAGTTATCAGCTCCGTTTTGCACCCACACTCCACACAGTTTGCAAAACAGACTGTTAGAGGGTATGCTAACAGTTTGCACAACAAAGACCTGCCCTTCAGTTTCCTGTTGCCAAACCTCAGACACAAACCTTCCTTTAAAAGGCTTTATTCTCTTTTCCCTTAGCCCATGGTGACTCACTTTTATTCAGAGTGTGGAAACCCCTCTTGATTTGGGAGCGGGTATGTCTCAATGTCATTCCATTAACTTCAGTTGTCCACCATTGTCCTTTCCGGGGCTGATGGGTACTTGACGTTAGTTTCATGTAAACAACTGGCTTGGGAGGTGCTTCTTGCTATCTGATCACTTCTTGGCTTGCTGTGCGGTGGTGTCAGAGCAGTACACAGGTGGTGTGACCTACTAGTCAGAGCTAAGAGTAGAGTCAGGGTCATGGGCAGTCACACCAGAGGTCCAGACAGAGTCAGAGTTAGAAGCCATGCCAAGGGTTAAACTGAAGTCAAAGTCAGAGTTGCACTAATGGTCAAACCAGAGTCAATAACTGGAGTTAGGGCTTGGGAGAAGGAACAAGGTGAGGTAACTGGCCCAATGAATTTATATAGTTCACTTGTATTTGAAGGTATGTACTGTGATTAGCTGTGAAGTGTTTCATAGTACTTTTGAGTGGAAGGTGGTATACAATAATACTTTGTGTTGTACTCTGAAAGCCGGCGCTGTGGAGCCCACAAGAGACAGGCTGTAGCAAATGGAAATGATGTAAAAATGACAGGGGTGGTGGTGGTGGTGGTGGTAAGGGAATACGCAAGTGAATGAAAAAGAGTGAGAGAGAATGTGTGAATGGATAGGAGAATGTGTAAATGGTCTGATGAATGATGAGAGAATGTGTGAGTGAATTAAAGAACTGTGAGCTGATAGATGGGAGAGTGGGTGGGTAAACCCTTGAACCAACTGTACTGAGTATTGATAGACTAGCCATGTAGTGCTGCAGTGGAACCTAGCAGAGAGTGGAGACAAAGAATAGAGGTATCAGTGGCAACGTTGCGGAGGCACTCAGCACTAGAGTGGCAGACAGAACAGCTGAAGGAAGGGCTCAGATTTCCGAGATCCACACCAAAAGAATAGTGCTGGGCAATTAGTTAAAGGAGAAAGGCCATAGTGGGGCATATAAAGAAGACTTGGAGCACCTTCTAACCCCCGAATAAAAGGCACTGTGACATACAAAGGGTATGGCTACACTTATGGTTTGCAGCGCTGGTAGTTTGCAGTGCTGGTTATCCAGCTGTGCAGGGCCAGCGCTGGTGTGTGGCCACACTCACAGCTACCAGTGCTGGTGTGTGGCCACATTTGCAGCATTAGCAGCGCTGCTGGGAGTGATGCATTATGGGCAGTTATCCCAGCGTTCAAGTGGCCGCAACGTGCTTTTCAAAAGAGGGGGGTGGAGTGGGGTCTAGTGTGACAGGGAGCGGGGGGGGGAGAGAGAGTGGATTTTTGGAGCCAACACTGTGTGTTTAGCTTCCTGACTTGAAAAATCAGAACATGTTTCCAACCCCTTAGTCTTAACTCTTAATTGCAAAGAGCCTGCAGCCAACACGACTCCCCGCTGTTTCATTCCCTCCCTGCCTGCAATCTCATTTGATTGTTTACAGCCAGGTACAGATGATCACAGCAAACAGGAGCTCTGTTTGTTTTTTAGATAAGCGGCAACGGCAGCGGCAACTGAGCTCCGATCGGAGCTCGTTCACAACAAAACAAAGAGAGGCTGCATAACAAAACAAAGAGAGTAATTTATAAAAGCATTCTGGGATACACCTTATACCCTGGAGGCCAATCACAGCGCTGGTGTGTGGCCACACTTGATGACCAGCACTGCAGCACCAGCGCTGGAATCCTTATTCCCCATGCTGAGTGAGGTGTACGGCCAGCGCTGCAGCCAGGGAGCTGCAGCGCTGGAAGTGCCCTGCAGGTGTGGCCACTTACTAATTGCAGCGCTGGTGGAGGCTTTCCAGCGCTGCAAATCGCCACTGTAGCCATACCCAGAGAGAAGACAAGCAATAGCAAAACATCTAGCAGAACATTCAGCTATTTTTACAAGCTTCTATAAGGGAAAATATAGGGGCAGAAAGAGGAGAAAAGCTGTTCACCCTAGGGTGCTAATGACAATGAAAAGAAAATATATACAGTAGTTGTACTGAAAAATATGACTGTCCCCATGAATGCTTTGGGGAACATTATTAATTGCAAGTCACTAGTTGCTTAGGCCACAGGCTATTACCTATTATCAGATGAGATAGATTTTCTTCTGGCATTTTATTGAGGCCCAATTTTCCAAATGCAGCCTCTAATTTTGCACACACTAATTTGCATGCTTAATAAATTGCACACACAGTATTCCCTGTGCTATTAGATCAGAACAGGGAGATGTAATAGTCTTTGACTTTGGCCAGATGCGTACCAGGATGATATTGACAACTGGGAGAGAGTACAACAAAGTTATCAGAGCAGGGGGAAAGGATTGACTCATGAGAAATGATTGCAACAGCTAAGTGTTTGAGAGTGATGGCTAAGAGAAGATTAAGAATCTCCTCACTTACACCAGTTTTACCCCCTTATAGCTCCATTTACACCAGCGGAGTAACTCCTGATTTACACCATTGTGAGCAAGAGGAGAATAGTCTTTGCCACCATGCAGGATAACCTGTGTACATGGATTCCTAGAGCTGTAGAAACACAGCAAGGGCAATGGATGCGTGCCGGCAACTGACTGCTTTATCAGTCTCCTTACGATTTTCTAAATGTTAGGCACAAGTTATAACTCATTCCCGCTATTCAAGCCAAAGAGAGCGCTCCTGTAATAATTCACCACTGACTGAACTCAGTGAAAGTAACACAATAAATCCACATCACAGTAAGATTTACAACCAACGTTTGTTTATTTTTCTTTATAATTTATGGGTGATGTATTTTGTTGGAGTAAATGACAAATCCTGAAGCCATCCTATTTGATTGCTATAACCAATCAATATTATTAAAACCATGAACACTTCAGTGTGTGAGTGACAATTCATAACACTGCATGCAGCAGGCTTTTTCCAGATATGACCCCTAGTAGATAGTCGGGCGGTAATGGAGGTGACTATTAAAGTGGAACTAAATGTTGACCCTGCTGTGATAGTTGCCTTCTAAGAAAAGGAAAGGGTAGAATTTTTTGTAATATATACTTGAAAAATACTATTCGTTTCCATTTCCTGAGCTAAGTACAATCTGTCGTGAGCTATGTGAAACAGCTAACAAAAGGAGAATACTTTCTGTCAGTTGCACACACACAGATACATACAGGCAGGATAAAGGCTAGTAATTGAGATCGGGGATGGAGGGCTCAAACTGGGACTGCATTTATCTTACTAGTTTTGTTCTTCTACAGGGTGAAATTAACTTTTTTGGTCTATTTTGATTCTCATTGGTTTGTATCACTTGAGTTTTCTTTAAAAGTTTAGATTTATTCCAACCCAAAATGGTGCGAATGAAGCTCATTACTAAATCAGCAGTATTTTGTTGAGCATTACTCATTGTCTATAGGTTAATGAGATTTTGATCAGTGTGGCTGGAAATTGAAAGTGGAAGTAGCTAAATGGATGATCCTAGTTCTCCTCTCTGTGCATCACAAACCCACCACACAGTTAAAGATGATTGGCAATCTATGCTTCAGGGAGATCCAAGACTAGAATAATAGGCCTGTTGCACAAGTCAGATATAGGATGCATTAACAGAGCTTTGTAGCCAAGTTTATACAGTACAACTATAGCTACTGCTGTCTAGTGTGCACAGTTACTCATTTGAATGAGCTCTAAAATTATTCTCAATTAAAAAATTGTTATTGTCATACCTAACTTGGCCTCTGAAAAGTGTCCATAAAGCAGATGAGGTAGATTATCAATATCAAGTAGTCATCACCACTAATCTGATGAGAGAGAAACTTTGACTATAAGCAATAAATCACTAATCACACACAACTCCAAGGACTTGAAGGACTAAAGATTCTGGCAAGTTTAAAAACACTCCCAATTGCCTAGGTCACTTTTTAGCCAAATCAGTTGACTGAGAATGATTTGTAAGAGCTACAATGACTCAATTACAAGTCAATACAGCACTGAACTTTAGAGTTAAGTGATTAGAAAAATAACATGGACCCAAACACTTTAAGCCTTTGTAATTGATTTTTGTTTCAAAGAGAGGAAGTTAGCACTGTACTGTATCTTTTCTAGCAGTGTCATAATCTATCTTAAACAAAATAATTGTGATATAGCAGTAATGCACGGAGGCATCAATCTTTGTGGCTGCTTAGCATCTGCCAGCTCTCTTCAGTGAATAGTTGACCTCTTATATAGACATTTCCCAGCATGCATTTCTGGGTCTGTCCTTTCATATTTAGCACTGTCAAGTAGCATCAGCTTTCAGGTGGCCAGGTGAGATCCTCTTTCCTGCTCTGACCCCTTTATACTGCTCTGTAAAAAAAGCTGGAGTGGTGTAAAGGTTGCAGAAAAGGGGGGAGGAGTCCTGCAATACAGGAACTGTGGAAGATAGCTTTAAGGCTGCCCCCCAGCTTTGCAGCCCATATGGTAGCTTGGGGAGGTTACGGTAACTAAGGCAAGTCCCCAGGGCTAGGGTGGTGCAAAGATGGGTTCTTAGAAATTCAGCACAGAATCTTACCCATCATTTTGCAAAGGTCTGTTTCTTGCTGCATCTCCTTCATTGCCCTCTTCTTCTTGAGCTGGTCCTTAACTCTCGTTGTTTCCCTTTTCTTATCCCTGAAGAGCTGGCACTTTCTCACAAAGACAGAAGCTGAGGAAAAAATACAGGTAGGTTCAGTCAAGCCTGAATTGTGTTCATTTTCTGACCTCTTTGGGGGTTCTTTGCTTTGATTTCAGAAACTTTCCATTAGGCTGAGTGAAATGATTGTGTCACAACATTGCCAACCCCGGTGCTCAGGAAGCATGAGTCTGGACCAAAGAAATCATGACAATGGCAGAAAAATAATGAGATTTTTAAAATATATATTAAATTTTGGGGCGGTTATTCTTTGCCTTCTAGTTTCTGAGACTTCAGGAGGCACATGCTTCACATTTTCAAGCTTTTCTCCACAACCTCAAGGGCTAGAAACGTACTTAGTCTTTTGAATTAAAGGTGAAATTCTCTTGATTTCAGCAGCTGTGGCCTCATGAGAAAAACACCAAAATATTGTGAAAATTGCAATACAATCATGAAAGTTGGAAAATGCGGAGTCATCTATTTATTATGATTATTATATACATTGGAGTAGTCACTTGTTTTCGAGTGCACTTTTCACACGGCTCAGACTAAAGCACACAAATTCATGTGTGAATTTTCACCCAACAGCTAAAGCATCTTAGACCTGGCTGTGCATGTTTAAGCTGAAGCTTGGACCAAAAGAGCCTCTTATGCTACACACTTGGTCCTACATACAGTTTATCACACTGTCTTAGGCCTCCTCTTTTCCATGTAAAAATCAGCCTTTTAGGTTAAACAAAAGAAAATGTCTGAAACATTTCTAAGGAATCTTCCCCCTGATTAAATCAGTTTTCAGGAAAATGGCAGAATTCCTTGTCAGGAGCTGCATGCTACTCTTCTGGATGCAATGCAATATTCATATTCAGTACCTTGTTTACACTGGATTTTTTCAATAAGGGTCCCTTTAAGCTAATGTTAAATGACTAGCTGAACCTCTCACCACTGAGACAGATGCAAAACTAGCTCAGCTTGCTGGGCCTGGGTTTCATCTACACACCTGCAAAACTCTTTGAAAAAAAACGCAAGGGCAGTAGTCAGTAGCTAAAAAAAATATGATGGATCGCAGCAATTATAAACCAATAATATATGGGAAACAGAAAAGATTGCTAAGAATTTCCTGCCACATGCATGTAGGAGGCATCTGGACTACATCTGGGAAAGCTCACACTTAAGGAACTGCAGCCAGTTGGAGATCCATGTTTGTGCTATCAAAACTAATGATAAAAAGGTGCAATTTAGGCTTGCTACCTTGTACAATAAAAGGATGGTGGGGGGAGACTCAAGCCAAAGCATTTCTCTGAACAGACGGAATATAACACAACATTAATTGGCTGAAAAACAGTGGAGATCACCTTTTGGGCAGTTCTCTCGCTTTATTGTTTAATTATGTTCAAGATGATTGATAACTTTCCTTTAAGAATGTGGTGCTGGGATTGCTATTAGCATAAGTGGTGACATGCAAATATGACTGACCTTAGCATTTAGATTTTGGCTCACTGGAGGAGGGTGCAGTCTAAAGTGAAGCCTGGTAAGAATGCATTTTGCTAATGAGTCATTAAAAGGAAGAGGAATGGAATCCATCTGAAAGGTTTCTCTGCTGATATTCCAGAGCAAAATAATTGCTAAGAAAAATTTGGTTGGCTGCACAAAAACTATTTTTTTTTAAAAAAGCATTTTCTATTGTGTGAAAAAACTTTTCTGCTGAAATGAGAGCTTCTCAATGATTCAGCACCTAACTGAGCTGGTTTCCTTAAAGGCTATATAAAGGCCATGTCTACACTATAAAATTACAATGGTATAACTACATCACTTAGGGGTGTGAAAAATCCACACCCCTGAGCAATGCAGTTATACCCACCTAACCCACAGTGTAGACAGCGCTTCTCCTGCCAACATAGCTACTGCCTTACTGCCTCTCGCAGAAGTGGATTAACTACGCCGACATGAGAGCCTCTCCCATTGGCATAGTAGCATCTTTGGCAGCTGTGCCACCGCGAGGTTTTAAATATAGACCTGCTCAAATAATTGAATAAACTACCCTCTCTGCTTTGTCTATGCACTCCTCTGCATGTAGATAAAGCTTAAGACCTAAATGACTTCATTTTGACCTAGAACATAAATTAAACTGAAGAGGTTAAAAAAGAAAGTCTCAGATCTTAGGTCCAGATTTTAAAGATGCAGATGGTGCCTGGTGAGACACCTAACTCCTACTGATTTCTAGGGCCGCCCGGGGGGGGCTCCGGTCCCGACCCTGCCCCTCTCCCGGAGCCTCAGCACATCCAGGAGCTTCCCTGAACAGCTGCAGTGTGTCTCTGGCGGGGCCTGAGCTCAGCCCCGCTCAGAGCCGCGTGGTCAGGGGGCGGGGCTGGGAGCTCAGGCCCCGCTGGAGCTCGCAGCCCCGCGCCCTTACCACGAGGCTCTGAGCTCAGGCCCCGCCAGAGCCGCGCTGCACTGCTATTCAGGGACACTCCTGGATGCGACGCGCTGAGGCTCCGGGTGATAGGGGGAGCCGGGGGTAAGAGGCTGGGGCTGGGGCCGGGGCCAGGGGGGTGGGATAAGGGGCAGGGAATCCCGGGGGCAGTCAGGGGACAGGGAGAGGGCAGAGGTTGGGGAGTGGTCAGGGGACAGGGAACGGGGGGGTTGGATTGTGGGTGTTCCGGGGGTCTGTCAGGACTCAGTGGCAGGGTGGATAGGGGTCGGGGCAGTCAGGGGACAGGGAGCAGGGGTGGGGTCCCAGGGTGGTGGTGGTGGGGGTCTCTGGAGGATTGTGAGGGAGCAAGGAACAGGATGGGTCAGGGATTCTGAGGGGGGTGGGCAGTTGGGGGGCAGGGCCAGGCTGTTTGGGGAGGCACAGCCTTCCCTACCCTAAAGCTCATTCAGCAGTGTGAGGCTTGCAGAAGAGCCAAGCTGTTAGCTTTTCCATTAGGGCTACCATCCCTTTCACTTCTCAAATGCCAAATTATAGTCTATATTTAATTTCAGTGTCATAGGGAGATTCATGTCAGGGGAGGGTAGCTTCATTTAAAATTAGCCACTGGGGGAGGGATCACATGAGAAGAGCAATATCCTACACCACCTACCTCCTTCCCAACCTTACCAGGGAGATCCCCTCTCCCCTGCATTCCCTGAGGCTTCAGAGGGGTTAATTCAGTGGTTCTCAAATGTTTGTCCTGGTGACCCCTTTCACATAGCAAACCTCTGAGTGTGACACCCCTCACCCCCTTATAAATTGAAAACACTTTTTAAAATATATTTAACACTATTATAAATGCTGGAGGCAAAGCGGGGTTTGAGGTGGAGGCTGACAGCTCGCGACCCCCAGTAATAATCTCGTGACCCCCTGAGGGGTCCCAACCCCCAGTTTGAGAGCCCTGGGTTAATTTAATTTTAACACCCTGTGTCCATTCACATGCATGTGCTATTTGGAGCATTTCAGTTTTCACAACATAGGCTCATCCCAGATTCTGGAAGAAGCTCAAATGCTCAGTTCATGGAGTATGTACATAAGCTATACTAAAGACAAGCCCACAGTAACCCTCTCCACTTTGTGAGGGACCTCATGGAGCCAGTCTCTAGGAAACAGATAAATGCATGGGGGTTAAGTCCATTAATGGCTATTAGCCAGGATGGGTAAGGAATGGTGTCCCTAGCCTCTGTTTGTCAGAGGGTGGAGATGGATGGCAGGAGAGAGATCACTTGATCATTACCTGTTAGGTTTACATCCTCTGGGGCACTTCGCATTGGACATTGTTGGTAGACAGGATACTGGGCTGGATGGACCTTTGGTTTGACCCAGTATGGCTGTTCCTATGTTCTAAGCTAAATGAACCCAAAGTTATGGAGACAGATATGAGTCAAGGAAGCCAGCAGAGTATCAGAAACCTGGAAAAATCTCTGACTGGATGGGCTCAGCCGTTTGGTCACAAGCTGAGATGGTACAAAAGTTTTGGATTTTTTTTAAAGAAACAATAAAAAAATTCTGCTTAAACAATCAAACACAGCAAGCAGCAAATATTTGGCCACACACTTCTGAAACCATATTCAGGTTTTGGCAGACTAATTTCAGCTTTTCAATTAAAAAAACACAACAAATTTTGAAGGAAAGCAGACATTGTCCGTGATTTGTTTCTGCTTTTTAAAAACCCCTAGTTTTCGATCCAAAAAAAGTTTTGACGGAAAATATTTGTCCAACCCTTTTAATGAGCTTTAGTGCCTTTTAGCACTAGCTGATGATGAGAACCAGTGATACCTTGTAAAGAAGTTTTCTCAAAACTGGGTTTGTGCCGAGATGCGGAAGGTTTATTTTTCCCAGGGCCACCCGTGGCAGGGGAGCAAGTGGGGCAATTTGCCTGGGCCCTGCAGGGGCCCTCACAAGAATATAGTATTGCAATTTTTTTTATGGAAGGGTCCCCTGAAATTACTTTGCCCCAGACCTCCTGAATCCTCTGGGTGGCCCTGCTGATTTCAATGTAAAATCCCAGTAGGTGCCTAGCAAATTTGCTCTTCATGATTCTGGTAGGGTCAAAAATCGGGGCATAGGGCTATAATATATAGAAAGAGGTGAATCTTTCTCTCACCTTTGACACAGGCCCCGGGCTGATTCATCAGTCCATTAGTGCCACGTTGTGTTGCATAAGTCACTTAGATCAACTGGAGATGACCAAAGGAGAATTTCCCTTGTACCCCACTGGTGAAAATCTGGCGCAGACAGCTCCTCTGGCTCCTCCCCAGTCACCCTTTTCCTCTCCCCAGCTAAAACTGAAAGAGGGGGCTTGTTGGAACATTCCGGGAGCAGGATACAGGCAGGACACAAATAGGAGGGGGTGTGACAGAGCAGAGCTTTGCTACTCCTGATTCTCCGCTGGTGTAAGTCAGCACTTTCTTTGTGCATCCCTAACTTGCACTGGGTCCAGGCAGCTCTGAATTAGGAACCTGCAACCTGCTGCCTACTGGCCCTCTCTGCTTCATCCAAATTGTGTTTGGATGGAGTGGAGAATCAAGGCCAATGGTTTTGTTTGTGTAAAGTTTAACTAATTTACAAGCAGGGGCGGCTCCAGGCTCCAGCATGCCAAGCGCGTGCGTGGGGCGGCATGCCGCGGGTGGCGGCAGCAGAGGGTCCGATGGTCCCGCAGCTCCAGTGGAGCATCCACAGGCATGCCTGCAGGAGGTCCACCAGAGCCGCGGGACCAGCGGACCCTCTGCAGGCACGTCTGCGGGAGGTCCACCGGAGCCACGGGACCGGCGACTGGCAAAGCGCCCCCCCCCCCCGTGGCGTGCCGCCGTGCTTGGGGCAGCAAAATGGCTAGAGCCACCCCTGTTTACAAGTTTCCTTTATCTCCCTTAATGCACTGAAATTCTCAGCCACTGCTGTGTAGACAACATGGAAATATTTGATTACAGTTAAAATCTTTTATTGGGCATGTGCGATAGTGTTTCTGACAGTAATGTTAGATCGAGCACAAACCAGATCTTCAGACATACAGTGCACATGTGTTATACACCTGCATGAGACTCTGGAAAAATGCTGTGTTTCAGTGTAACTAATATGTACATATCGAGAATTAACACTGTGCAGGCTGATTGCTGAATCCATTAATAATTGACTGTTATATCAACACTAACTAGATCCAATCCTTTCTACCACATAAGTATCTAGCAGCGGAAGGGATGCAGAACTTTGTTCTAAAGTTACAGCGGAAACGTAGTTTCTACTACAGGATCAAATTTTTTTACTACATCTCTCTCAGGAGAAAAATCTTCCTTTGAGTCTGAAATCTTTCTTTCATTGTTATAAAAGAATGCGTTACCCGCACCTTTCATTGCAAAGCTAGTCCTCTAAACACAGCTAAATCACAGTGACTGCTAGGGTTGTTTGCGGAGGAAGTTTGCTCCATTAGCAGGGTTATTCACAATGGGCTCAGCTGTGCCTTTAAGACATAGCCTGTGTTGGAGATGGTGGCACAGTGTTGCAGTTCCATGGCAAATACATCTACTACTGCATACCTCTATGAGGTGCATCATAATCTTCCCTGCCCACAGTGGGGTCGGCTTTGGAAAGGGAAAGTATTGATGATCTTGCCTCTCCCCAAACCTTGTCCCTTTCTGACTAGTGTGCCCTAGGGATTATGGAGGCAGCATTGCTCAGCACAGGAACAGCAAATGAGCATGGCCCTTACGTGGGCCGTGGACATCAGAGAAGGCTTCATTGTGCCTGGCTCCCACACAGGTGGACAATCTCCCTTTTGAGGAAAAATGTGTCCCTTTTCCTCCACTGGTGCCCTCTGGAGAGTTTCTGTAGGGAGGGGTAGCTTTAAAATCCAGCCATCGCAACACAGCCAGTGGGAGGGTCCCTGGGAGATGGGCTGCATCAGTGCATGGCCCAGCTTTCCTAAGGCCACTCTCTTCTGGGCCAGCTCTGCTCATTTTTGGAACTAGACGTGCAGGCCTTGGGATCCCAGTGCAGCAGGAGTTGTAGGTGGCTTGGCTGGTGTGCCCACATGTCTAGTGGACTTGCTGTTGCCGATAAGCTGTGAGTAAGAAAAGGGTACCAATGCATTCATTCTGAAAGACAAAACAAAACTCTGTAAGTGTTGGTTCAGATACTGGGCACTGGATACCTACATTGCTCCTGCCTGGCGTAGGTTAGGCAATGGCAATCTCTGGCTTCTGATTTTCTGCTAAACTGTTTTATTGATGTCTCATCCTCCCAACCCACCTCCACCTCCAGCTCATTTGTTTCTTGCACCCTGTGATGGGGCAGCACCGCCCCGCACCAGCCCCAGCAGTGTCAGGCTGGTAGCACTGACAGCGGAAGTCCCGTCCCGCCCGTACTAGGCATGCTCCAAGTGCTCTGAGAGTATAAAAGGAGGGAGACCAGCTCAGTCTGGGCTGGCAGCCGCAGGGGAAGGATCTGGCCGGGAAGCTCCTCCGGAGGACCAGCCACCGCCCACGGAGGCGCCGGGGACTGAAGCCTCTCCAGGCCAGCTCGAAGCCCTACTACAGGAGGAACCCGGGGAGGTGACTGACCTGGAGGCCTGAACCTAGGGACTCGTGGGAGACCTCAACACTCAAGCCGGTAGGAAGCGACTAGGGGAGGAGGGGGTGATGGACTGGTACCTTGCCCCCGGCAAGCCTCAGCGTGTTTTGGTAGGACCCCCCCCCGCTGAGCCAGGGGCAAGGTCCTATGCTGCAGTTAGGGCCAGAAGCCGGGACCCGGTGGAGTGGGAGAGCCTATGGCCACCAGGCTGTACTGCCCTGCAACCCTGGGGCGTCCCTAGAGACTCTGGCCACTAGGCCGTATTGCCCTGCAGCCAGGGGTGATTCTATGGACTCTGGCCACTAGGCCGTATTGCCCAGTAACCAGAGGCGCAAACCCTCACACAGCCTCTCTGCAATGCTGCCTCAGTGCCCCAGAGGAACTGCCCACCTCTGCCCTCTAGAGGGAGAATCTGATCATTGATACTGATGCTAATAGAGCTCTTGATTTTCCCCTTCCCATTTTTAATAATATAGGACATTGTTAATAGCAAAAGTTCTGACCCTTACAGCAAAATCTGTATTTTGTCTTGGCAGGGTTTCCCCTTAAGCACTTCTTCCTCCTGTTTGTTCTGTAATTTCTACTTTTAAAGCCTTTAACTAGAGAATACTTCCTGGCTAATTGCACTTTGTTAATTCTCTCCCCCCCCTCCACACACAATTACAATAAAAGCATAATTCTTCCTCCCCGAAGTAGACACTAACAAAGAACCTCTTTCCTCACCTGTTTGTGCCATTGTTTCAGCATTATTATTCCTGTGACAATTCCATGCCTGATGGGGAGTTTTGTATTTTGTGATGTATGTATTTGCCGCATTAAATTTAAACTGGAGAAAGTAGAAAAATGAACTGTACTGTATCCTGAGACATTGTTGCCGTTTATGACAGCAATAAGTCAGCTTGCTCTGTAGATTCTCTGTGCACAGCCTATTTGTTCTGATTGTTATTGTGATGGGTTAGATCACAGAACCCCACTTGGGAGCTGCCTCCTGATGTGCCAAGATTACGGGTATGGCTACACTTGCAGCTGTACAGCGCTGGGAGTTAAACCTGTCTTCGTACAGCTGAGTAGGGAAAGCGCTGCAGTCTGGCCACACTGACAGCTACCAGCGCACTGTCGTGGCCACATTTGCAGCGGCATTGGGAGCGGTGCATTATGGGCAGCTATCCCAGCGTTCAAGTGGCTGCAACATGCTTTTCAAAAGAGGGGGGTGGGGTGGAGTGTGACAGGGAGCGTGGGGGAGAGAAAGAGTGGATTTTTGGAGCCGACACTCTGTCAGCAGCTGCCTTGCAAGTTCCGACCCGTTCACTGAAAGCAAATAGCCCTCTTTGTTTTTTTCCTCACAGACCAGATAAGCAGCCTCCCCAAAACGGACCCCCTTCCCCCCCCCCACGCCGCGCTGCTTCTCTCCTCAAGCCCCTTCCTTCCCCTCTTTTCAAGCAAACACTAGCTGTGGGCGTTCCAAAGGGAGCTCATTCACAGCAAACAGGAGCTGTGTTTGTTTTTTTGATAAGCAGCTCCGGGAGCCCCCAGTTCACAACAAAACAAACAGAGGCATCACAACAAAACAAAGAGAGTAATCTTTACTTAAAAGCATTATGGGAAGGTTCCGGAGGTCAGTTACAGCGTAGTAAGATTATTCCCTGTTTACACTGGCACCCCAGCGCTGCAGCAGCAGCGCTATTCTCTTTATTCCTCTCGTGGAGGTGGAGTACAACCAGCGCTGTAGCCAGGGAGATACAGGGCTGTATGTGCCTTGCCAGTGTGGACGGGGAGTGAGTTACAGTGCTGTAAAGCCACCACCAAGAGTAGCCAAGGCCTACTTCTACTCCTGCTTTCCCTGCCAGCTCGGGGCCCCAGCACCCTGTCTTGCTGAGCCAGACACTCCCATCTGCTCCAACAAAGATCCAGGGTCTGAATTACTTGCCCCAAAGCTGCAGGTTTACCTGAAAGCAGCTAACAGAAGTGTTCCTGTCTTTAACACTCAGATGCCCAACTCTCAATGAGGTGTAAACCCAAATAAATCCGTTTTACCCTGTATAAAGCTTATACAGGGTAAACTCATAAATTCTTCACCCTCTATAACACTGATAGAGAGATATGCACAGTTGTTTGCTCCCCCAGGTATTAATACATACTCTGAGTTAATAAGTAAAAAGTGATTTTATTAAATACAGAAAGTAGGATTTAAGTGGTTCCAAGTAGTAACAGACAGAACAAAGTAAGTCACCAAGCAAAATAAAATAATATGCGCAAATATATGTCTAATCAAACTGAATACAGATAATCTCACCCTCAGAGATGCTTCAGTAAGTTTCTTCCTCAGACTGGACACCTTCCAGGCCTGGGCACAGCTCTTGTTCCAGCTCAGGTGGTAGCTATGCGATTCTTCATGATGGGTCCTCTCTCTCCTTTGTTATATTCCACCCCTTTATATATCTTTTGCATAAGGCGGGAATCCTTTGTCCCTCTCTGGGTTCCCACCTGCTCCTTCTCAATGGAAAGACACCAGGTTAAAGATCGATTCCAGTTCAGGTGACATGATCACATGTCACTGCAAGACTTCATTGCCCACTTGCCAGCACACATGTATACAGGAAGACTTACATTAAAACACACCCATCTGCAGACAATTGTCCTGGTTAATGGAAGTCATCAAGATTCCAAACCACCCTTAATGGCCCACACTTTGCATAATTACAATAGGCCCTCAGAGTTATATTTCATATTTCTAGTTTCAGATACAAGAGTGGTACATTTATACAAATAGGATGATCACACTCAGTAGAATATAAGCTTTGTAATGATACCTTACAAGAGACCTTTTGCATGAAGCATATTCCAGTTACATTATATTCACTCATTAGCATATTTTTATAAAAGTATATAGAGTGCAGTGTCACAGTTATAACTGGAGAGTTTTATTTTTTAATAATGTTTTAATGTATTTTTAGCAATGTTTTTATGTTGTACAGCAGCCTGAGCACATTGAGAGTACTTCAGAAGTAAGTACGATAGGTCATGATTTCACCCCTGAGATCCATGCCTAGGTGGGTTCCTCTGCATGCACATCTCTCTTCTTGTGGGCAAAAGAGACTCAGCTGCCTCCATGGGAGAATCCTCCTACTTCTGTATGACTCACCAGAGGGCCATGGGTGCAGACTCATGTATAAGAGGAGAAGGTTGATAAAATGCACATGGAGGAGGGCGGGAGCAGGGCAAAGAAAATGCACATTATCTCCTCCCAGCCACCACAATCTTGCAAAGATTCTCTGGGAAATTATAAGACAGCCTGCAACATAGCCCCATTGGACCCCAGTGCAACACTCCTGTGCTGCCAGGGAGTGGAGGCTGGGTGGGTGGGGATATAGACATGGTGTGTGGCACACTCTGTTCCCCTAACAGGGTCAGTTGGCAGGAATCTCTGAACAGGGAATGTTGTAGTCCTCTCCCATGAGTATTGCTGCAGCATGGAACTATAGGGATCCATTAGTTGTTGAGACACACAGGGGGACTATAATGGAACTGGGCATAGGCAGTCTGGCCTAGTGGTCACAGCTGGGCGGAGGTCTGCCCATGAGGGATGGTAATCGCCAGGCAGCAGCTGGAGTAATTGCAAGAGCCAAGTTCTGTAAGCAAGAGCCAGGGTCAGAATCAGGCTGAATTTGGAGACCGGAAATCAGAGGCAGTACCCGGTTAGAATTGAGAGGCAGGAATCAGAGTCAGAATCAGGCTGGAATCAGAGGCTGGAGATCAAACAAGGTCTGGTGCTGCAACAGACCAAAGTCTGTGTGGTTGCCAGACAATTTCCTGGGGCAACCACTGGGGCTAAAACAGGGGGCTTGACCAATCAGAGGGGTGCAAGGTACCATCACACACAGTAAGATCTGGTCTGGTTAGGAGAACATGAGTTGGTTCAGTTTGGTTCCTGCAATTTAAGAAGAAAGACTATCTAATTTAGCTTGCAGGAAAGCTTAAGACTAAATATATGAGTAGACTGTTGTTTTAAAATCCTTTTACTTTAATGCTTTGAACCAAGTGCTAAATAAATATACTTTGTTTGGGGAAGGCAGCTGACCAATCTCATTGGTCACAAGGTCTCATGGGAGGTAATGCAGGTGCCTGAAACCCAGTTGGACATATAGAATGATAGATAAGGGTAAGAACACATGACGTAAGTGCACTCAGAAAGACCAGAAAAGGGGCTAGCCCTGTACCTGTGACACCTGTATAATATTTTTCTAAGGCTTGGAGCCAATGGGTTAAATTGTACTCTCACTTACACTGATGTAAATGCATAGTATCTTCTCTGAAAGCAATGGGGTTACTCCAGATTTACATCAGTGTAACCAAAAGGAAAAATTTGACCCAATAGTTCTACTGAAAATGGAAAGTCACTTAATATCAATCATATGGTACTGGAAACCTCTGATTTGGAAGGTCTTCAAAGCAGAGGGGAAATCCTGTAGATCTCCCTTCCCTCCTCACACCACTGCATATAAAGTCGATGTTTTACTAGGATCAGTAAATATCTTGCATCAAGCAAATTCAAAGAGACCAGGCCAAATTCTACTCAGTTTCAATTTCAGTTGTGAAATCAGTTGACTTTAATGGGGTTGCATGGATATAGTGGAGGGCAGAATTTGTCCTAGCTTCTGCCATATGCTACTGCATCAAATGCCTTTGAAATTACTTTCTGAAGTACACTTTTAGAAGGAAATCTGCAGAACGTGGCGTTAGCCACAAGTACTCAAATCTTCCAGCTGGCTGTACTTGTGATTGTGTGACAGATCTATGGACAACCTTTCCCACTGCCAGCTTTCAGATCTTTATTGAGCAAATGTTTGATTTTAGTTGCCAATTCTTCCATAAGATAATGAAGTTGGATGCCTGTTTATAACCAGGAGGAAGTTCTGAACAGAACAAACTCAGACTGTTGAGAGGTGGCCCAGAATGACAGCCACTATGCACTAGCTTTCTTCACTGGGGTGTGTGCTGTGCTCACAAACCTTTATGAACACTTGGGAAAAGAGAAGTATGATGATTCTTGCGTATTTTGTATTCGGGCTTTGCCTTGGCTTGCTTACAGGTGAGGTAAAAAAAAAATCAGGATCTCCTAATGTTTCATTATTTTCTTTCGAGGCTTTTCCAACATTTTTCCCCCTAGGTCTCTTCTTGTGACCTCATTGTGTTGCCTGCCAGCTGTTGGTAGACACCAGAGCAGATTGAATCAATTAGTGAACTCCTCTCCCAGTGCCTGAGCTTGCTCTTGTGTGTGTCCTACACACTGCGGTAGCTAAGGCCTGACCTAAGACAATGCTGGTTAGTAGTTGGCAGTGTTGTTGGCAAACAAGCTAAAAAGGAGGCTTCCTTTGTCCAAAAAGGGTTTGTCCCATTTGGTAGCTGTAGCTCAGTGTATCATTTACAACAGTCTGTCATATCCCATAACTGCATTTAACTTTCATTTTTTGACCAAGGAAATTATTGCTTATTAATTTCCTAACAATTTTCAATTAAAAAGTTGTTTGACAAAGTAACAGGGAGTAGTAATTTTTTGCACACTCATTCACACGTAAACTATACCCCTCACACACATGTACCACAAAATGTGTGTGATTCTCATCTCCCTTGCACTGGGTAGATATAGCTCAGGAGCAACTCCATGAAAGTCAGTGGAGTTATACTGCTGTAAAACTGGTGTGAATCCCATCTGTATTTATTGACCAGCCTGAAAAGAGCCTCCATCCCATATGTGTCCATACGAATACAATGGAAAATCTTTTCATTAACTAATTCCCAGCAAGGATCAGGCAATTAATAACCAGTGAGAAGCTTAATTTGCCAGATTTCCCAATATTATTGTCCATTTTAACTATCAAAGGTCTGTCTGTTTAAAAATCCTAAAGCTCAAGACAGTTTTACATTAACACATATCTTCAATCCAAAAAATGGATCAGAGTTTCCCACTAAAAATCCTTGCCTTCCCTTTAAGATTACAAACCACAAAAGTATGTCATACTTTGGAAGTATGCACTGCCTGTCCTTGTAGAATTACTTCATTCCAATTGCCCTTAGATAAAGGTCCCATAATATGGGCACATTGAAAGAGTTCATTGTGGTTACAGAGATATTAGTGGGTACCAGTCATATGCTCCATTGATAAAGTGGGGAATACTGCTCAAACCAGTATTAGCTCTAGACTTAGAATGAACTTTTTAAGTGAAACCCCTCTAAGTCACTTCAAAGACACTCAATTTGGCTCCCATCCCATGACAATGTTCAATAGCTGCAAGGAGGCATGCAATAGAGGCAAGGAATGGCCTGGACATATTACCCAGCCCTCTGGCCCTGAGAAATTCTCCACCTCAAAACAATGCAAGAACTACAATAAACTGACCTTCACATTTCTACCATTTATAGTAGTTTTTATGATCTAACAAGAAATGTGTCTGAACAGTATCAGTCATTTCAGACAGGAAATTCAAATAACTTGTCAAGAAAATCCAGCCGCTATAATCTGTCCAGACCCTGTTGGCCTTTCCATCACAATTATCCTCCCATAGTTAGTTCAGTCTCTTCTATTAGCACAAGCTTTCTCATTCCATATCTATTAGCAAAAGAACACAAGACATGTTGGCTCATCTTCAGCCCACCTCTAATACTATCTGGCTTCTGGGCTTTTGTCCATCAGAGTTCTTTTCCGGTCCTGCTGCCATTAGTCTTTTATATACCAATCCCAAACCCCTTTTCCTTTAATAGTCTACCAAGGTCAAATGCACTGCACATTTGAGTCACATTTTAAGGGGCCATGCTGGGATGATGAGAAAAGTGAGACAAGGAGATAACTGACAACTCAGTAAAACAAGTAAGTGAAGTATCTGAGCACTAGCTACATGTCGGTGTTCAGGCTGCCTATCAAAGGCTTTTCCATAGATTTTCTTTTTGCAGGGGAACACTTGAAATAACTGTGTTAATAAAGGAGATGTGACACGTGTGTGTGTGTGTGTGTGTGTGTGTGTGTAAGAGAGAGAGAAAAAAGGTTTGTGTTTGTGTTGTGGTGAGAGACAGAATGGGCTGAGGCAAAATTGGTCTTGTTTGGAAGAATTCCATCTCTGATTCATTCATTTGATTAATTAATGTTTGTGAAAGGCTTTGGCTCATATCTTGTTAATATTGTAATGTAGCCCTTGGAATCTTTGTGAAAATACTCCATAAGAAAGGGAGACTATTATGGGAAATATGCAGAGGATGAATACAGTCAAACAGTCTCTGTGAAGGTATTAGGTGGTATTATTTTTATGATATTGTACCTAAGCATACATGTCACTATTTGCTTTTCTTATTTTAAATAGCAATATATTAGATCTCAGATGCACAAGGAATTTCTTCATATTTTAAAAATAGCCATATTTTTTTGGGGGGGAAGTATCTGAAAGACATACTCTGAGGGCTAGATTGAGCCTTCAAGCTCAGCTCTGAGTAGGGGATTGCACATACTTGCTCCACCCCAGGAGCAGCTCTGGAAAGGAAATGTGACTCAGTTTCACAACTCGTTCCATACCCCTGTCTTGCTTGGGCTGGGGATGCCCTTGAAAGGGTACAGCTTACTTTCCCCATGTGCTTGGCCAACTTCTCTGGCCAGCCAAGGCCATAACAAGGAGTGACCAGAGAATAGGATAGCTCAGTGGTTTGAGCATTGGCCTGCTAAACCCAGGGTTGTAAATTCAATCCTTGAGGGGGCCACTTATGGATCTGGGGCAGAAATCAGTACTTGGTCCTGCTAGTTGAAGGTAGGGGGCTGGACTCAATGACCTTTCAGGGTCCCTTCCAGTTCTATGAGATAGGTATATCTCCATATATTATTATTATTATAGGAGCCACTGTCCAGGTAGGAAAAGCAAGGTTATGACAGGACTCTTACTCTACCTTATTCCTCCCTTGGCCAATAAGAGGGGCCCAATCTAGCCCATAATGTCCTGACATTCTGGGTGCTACTTTTGCTGAGCAAAGGGCAATAGATTCACTTTATCTTCAGACTGTAAACCCTGCAGGGCAGGGATTGCCAATTTTCTATATTTTTAACAGCACCCAGCACAGTGGGACCCCAATCTTGTTTGGGGCCATTGGGCACTACCATAATATATTTCATTATATTTAAAAAACTCTGTTACAAAGACATTAGCTTGCAAAGTCAAGCATGCCAAAGTTAGGAAATGCCAGCGTACTGGCCCAAGTAATCTTAATTCATCCCCCTTGTATGCATGCCTTATGATACAGTCTTTAATTACATGATCATGTACTATTTTTCCCACAGGACCCCACCTCATATAGTGAATGGGTAGTTAGTCACTATTTCTCTTTTATCCGCCACATTCCGTGTGTGGCCCTAGGCCTTATTTCCCACAATCTTCCAATACTGCACCAAATAAAACAGTATTAATTTCCACGCGGATGTTTCTATGGTGTTCTCACCATAGTAACTGAGTGCTTCACAAACATCAGTTGATTTATTTTCACAACATACTTGTGATAGGTGATGGTATTCTTATCACCATTTTACAGCTGTGAAGTTGAGGCACAGAAAGATCAAGACCTTATAGTACAGAGGCAAGAGGAGCTCAACATTGACCTTGCCACATGTAGAAGCTACAACACGAGATTGCTTGTAGCATTCACGGAGGTGCTAATCACTGTGGAATGCCGCTTTTGGGCTCGGGAAACAAGCACAGAGGCCATGGCTACACTTGCAAATTTGCAGCGCTGCAGCAGGGTGTGAAAACACACCCTCCCCAGCGCTGCAAATTGCGGTGCTGCAAAGCGCCAGTGTGGTCAAAGCCCCAGCGCTGGGAGCGCGGCTCCCAGCGCTGTACATTATTCCCCACAGGGAGGTGGAGTACGGACAGCGCTGGGAGAGCTCTCTCCCAGCGCTGGCGCTTTGACTACACTTAGCGCTTCAGTGCAAATGTAGCCATAGCCTGAGTGTTGGGATCACATTGTCATGCACATCTGGATGATAAGCAGTGGCTGCAGAACTTTTGGATGAGGAAAGCCACATTCATGGGACTGTGTGGTGAGCTCGCCCCAGCCCTGCGGCACAAGGACATGAGAATGAGAGCTGCCCTGCCATTAGAGAAGCATGTGGAAATTGCACTGTAGAAGTTTGGAGTGGGAAATTCGACCATTGGACTTGTGTTGACAGAAGTGTGCAGGGCCATTAATCTCATCCTGCTCCAAAAGACCATGACTCTAGGCAAGGTGTGTGACATTGTGGATGGCTTTGCACAAATGGGCTTCCCTAACTGCGGAGGGGTGATAGATGGCACGCATATTCCTATTCTGGCACCAGACCACCTAGCCACCCAGTACATTAATCAGAAGGGGTATTTCTCTGTGGTTCTCCAGATGCTTGTGGATCACTGTGGGCGTTTCACAGACATTAGTGCAGGCTAGTCCAGAAAGATGCATGATGCACACATCTTTCGGAACATTGGCCTGTTCAGGAAGCTGCAAGCAGAGACCAGATCACCATAGTGGAAGTTGAAATGCCTATTATCCTGGGAGATCCTGCCTACCCCTTAATGCCGTGGCACACAGGGCAACTTGACAGCAGCAAGGAGCGGTTCAACAACAGGCTGAGCAAGTGCAGAATGACTTTTGAGTTTGCTTTTGGCCTATTAAAGGCTCGCTGGCACTGCCTATATGGGAGGCTGGACCTGGCTGATGACAATATTCCTGTGCTTATAGCCGCATGCTGTATGCTCCATAATATTTGTGGAGGGAAGGGTGAAAGCTTCACTCAGGGCTGGACTGCAGAGGCTTAGTGCCTGGAGGCTGAGTTTGAACAGCCAGAGACCAAGGCTATTAGAGGAGTGCAGCGCAGGGCCATAAGGATCAGGGATGCCTTGAGGCAGCAATTTGAAGCTGAAAGCCACTAATATTCATTGCTATGCTTGGGATTGCAGTGCTTGTAATGCTAGGAGGTGATTGTGGTTGGTGCAGACGACACACTATGAAGGTTTAAGAAAATTGCCTGTTGCTGTGCAGGGTTCTGTTTGCTTTCAGTTAATGGAATAAAGATTGCTTTCAAACCAAAACAATTCTTTTATTAAAAAACAACAACCAGAGGAGAGAAACAAACAAAAATACACATCAGCACTGTGGGAGATGCAGGAAGGGAGGGTCCCAGGAGGAGGTGGGGTCCCAGAATGGTTAAAGATTTGTGTATGTCTAGGTATCATGTGCAATTTTGTTCTTTGAAGTACAGTGCAGCGGGTACTGTACTTCAGCAGGGCCAAACTGCAGAGGGAGTGGGAGTCCGCAGGGCTGGACTGTGATGGGGAGGAGTGGAATGCCATGGGTACAGACTGGAGCCAGGAGATTGATAACAGTGTGTTGGCAGTGTCGGGGGGAGGAGGGGTGCACGGGAAAGAATTTTGTGACAGTGACTGGAGGGGAGGGAGGGCACAGAGCTGCTCAGTTTGTGGTCCTAG
This sequence comes from Mauremys reevesii, assembly GCF_016161935.1. NCBI lineage: Eukaryota > Metazoa > Chordata > Testudines > Geoemydidae > Mauremys > Mauremys reevesii. The sequence continues at coordinate 38,517,619 of NC_052631.1, read as the reverse complement.
TAGCACCTGGAGTGTGTCTGCTTGGCGCTCCATAACATTTCAAAGCCGCTCCATGACTTCCTTCTAGCGTCGCATTCTCCTTTCAGTCCCTCTTCTCGCTGTCCCACCACTCCTTCAATTCTTGTTTTAGGGCCGCTGAGTGCATCATGACATCACGCAGAAAGTCCTCTTTAGTTCTTCATGGCCACTTTCTAATTCTGTGCAGCCATTCAGCCGGCAATAACAAAGAGGAAGGCTGGGCTCCCAAGGTCATCTCTGTGAAGCCAAAACGCAACATTTTACAGAAGCAGTGTTGTTTGCAACACACAGAACAGTGATTCAGTGCTTTAAATCAGAGCCCCTGTTCACATACCTGGCACTAACTGGCTGACCGCAGGCAAGCACACATGAGCCACAAGACCCCCAAAATCATGAGTAACTGCAGGGGCAGGGGAAATCAGTGTTCCCAGACCATACTGTACATTGGGCATGTGGCTCTTGGGGAGAGCCAGCACTATGGGGTGTGTGTGTTAGTTCATTCCTGTCCCCACATTTTCCACAGGCTGTGTTCATTATGGAAGATATTTCGCTGCTGAGGGTGAGCAGGAAATCCAGGGAGGGTCTTCTCCAAGACTGTGGCTTCTGCTCTGGCCCTTATGCGGCTCGCCTGTGTGCAGCAATGGTCCTCCCTGTCCCTCTAGTGATGGTAGAGTGGAGCAGGAAAGTTACCCTTAATGGGGCAAGAAACAAAGCAGCTCTGCCGAGGAACCTGCAGGAGTGGATTGCCCAGTATCTCCATGAGAGTTTCCTGGAGATCTCTGAGGGAGATTCCCATGAAATGAGGGAGTCAATCAACACCCTGTTCTACCACTCAGACTAGGCATGTGGTGGTATGTGCATCATACAGACACAAGCCTGCTTTCTGCAACCCTCCTTCTCCAAACAGCTCTTTTCAGTGATTCCCAAAATCAAAGCCACTTACCAGGGGCCTCCTCTCCTGTTTGTGCTTTTCCAAGCTCTGAGAGCTGTGACTGGCTAACCTCCTCTGGAATAGAGAAGAGCTCCTGGCTGAATGCATCTCTGACCTCCGAGTTGTCTTCTGCCTCTGGGTCCCCCTCTACATCCTCATGCAAGATTTCCTCCTCCTGGCTCAGTTCACTCTCAACTGGCATGCAAGCCACCGAAGTATCCGCAGTTGCCTTTGCAATGGAGGTGGGTTCACCTCCAAATATCACATCCAGCTCGTTGTAGAACCGGCAGCTCGTGGGCACAGCACCAGAGCAGCGGTTTGCCTCCCGTGCCTTGTGGTAGGCATTCTGCAGCACCTTCACTTTGACCTTGCCCTGCATTGTGTCTCGGTCATGGCCCCTTTCTGTCATGCATCGTGAAATCTGTCTGTAGGTATCATAATTCCTATGGCTGGAGCACCACTGAGACTGGACAGTCTCCTCTCACCAAATGCTGATGAGGTCTAGCCGCTCGGCATTGCTCCAAGCAGGGGATCGCCTGGTGAGTGGAGCAGTATGATCACCTAGAAAGATGTGCTGAGGCTATGGCTACACTTGCACTTCAAAGCGCTGCCGCGGCAGCGCTTTGAAGCGCTAAGTGTAGTCAAAGCGCCAGCACTGGGAGAGAGCTCTCCCAGCGCTGTCCGTACTCCACCTCCCTGTGGGGAATAACGTACAGCACTGGGAGCTGCGCTCCCAGCGCTGGGGCTTTGACCACACTGGCGCTTTGCAGCGCCGCAATTTGCAGCGCTAGAGAGGGTGTGTTTTCACACCCTGCTGCAGCGCTGCAAATTTGCAAGTGTAGCCATGGCCAAAGACCACTGCACACGTCACCGAGCAAACAGGAAGGAGACATTCAAAATTCCCAAGGAATTTAAGGGGTGGAGCTCATGGTTGCTCACCTGAGGGCAGGGCTGTAGAGTTAAAATCGATGACCAGAGAGGCCAGAACAGGCATTGTGGGACACCTCCCAGAAGCCAATCACAGCACTGTAATTGACCAGGGTGTCTACACTGGCACCGTGGCGCTATAGCCCCGGTGCAGAAAGCTGTACTCCTCTCGTTGGGGTGCTTTTTTTACAGCACTGCAACTGCACAGTTTCTGCACACTAAGGATATGTCTTCATTACCAACATTAAAGCATTGCCGTGGCAGTGCTTTAAAGTGGCTGTGTAGTCGCAGCACCAGCGCAGGGAGAGAGCGCTCTCAGTGCTGTAAAAAAACCACCCCCTACCAGTGCTGGTGCACTGTCTACACTGCCACTTTACAGTGCAGAAACTTGCATCGCTCAGGGCGGTGTTTTTTACATACCCCTGGCTTGGCAGTGTGTACACCTTGGCAGTTCCACCACAGAAAGCTGCTCTACTGCGCAGAATCTTACCAGTGTGGACAAAGCCAAAGTAAAATTAAGCCTCACTTTTAGAACTCTCAAATGTCATGATTTTTTTTTCAGTTCATTCAATTACTTATTTGAGGGTTGGCCTCATCTTCTTTATATCTCAGATGAAGTTTCTCTTCCCTGCTGGGGTGTAGCCCCCCTGTCTCTTGTTAACTTGATAGCTTTGTTTGTCTGATATGTAAATAAATTCTCATTGTCTTTCAAAGAACTTTGGAATGAACTGCCAGGTAGAGAAACCACATTCCTTTTGTTTAGGGTGTTTCAAACTCCTGTTTGAAAGTGGAAACACATTTGTGGTGGCTGAAAAAAAAAAAGAATCCTGACATTTGAGAGTTCTCTCCTGAGATCACGAGTGAGGCTGATTTTACTCAGAAATCGTGACTCTCATAATCAATTCACGAGAGTTGGCAGGTCTGATAATGGGTCCCTAATTACCCCCCCCTCCCGAGAATCACCTTTCATGCATATCACTATCTGAGGTGCATATGGAACCATGAGTTTAGGAGACATACATTTTCCCAGTGTGCACCTCTGTGCCTTGTTTTGAAAATATGTCTCTTTAATATGAATTATGTATGACCTTTTAACTGCCTTACCCAGCATGCAGAAGTGTTGTCTTTTGCTTCACTGCAGTGGAAGCCTGGGTCACTGGGTAGTGATGATGGGTTGCAGCTTCTGAATTCCTGACCCCTTGCCTCTATCATCTTCTTCCTAAATGGCCTAGTCTCAGATTTCTGAAACATCAGCTGCAAAAATAGCAAAGAACGTAGCCGAAATCCAGCTACTTAATTGTTGGGGAAACCAGGTCCATGTGTGCAGAGGAGAAGTGCGTAAATGATTGCAGTGGATGAGAGATCCAAGGCTGCATTGCTGTCATCTTTTAACTACTTTGATGAAAACTATATGGAGGGAAAGCTGCCTAAAATGAGCTACAAAGAGTGGGGAAAGTGTCAAGTGAAGAAAAGCAAAGACTACAAACGGACACATCACCTAGCAACACTAGTCTCTCTCCCTCCTTTTATTCTTAACTGCTTTCTTGATGTTTTTTTCTCGTGTGCTGGTTTATAGCTATAGTAAAAGTTAACATCCACTTTTTCAAAAGCTTAATTAGAATTACAGCTCTGAACACACAGATCTGATGAGATTCCAAATTCAGATGATTCAGTGAAAGGAGGAGGTAACAGCATAAAACAGAAAAAGAACATTCGGAAATTGGCAAGACAAAAAAACCCAAATTCACTTCAAGAGCATAAAGAAAGGCAATAAAATGGAAATCTTTCATTTTATTCAGTCATTAACTTAAAGTGGCCCCCCAGAAGAAGCCGGGAGAGTTTAAACAATCTAAGTGACATTACACATTTTAAATCATGTTATGATGATTTTTTGGGGATGGAGTGGGGAACTGCCTGAGGAAGATTTGCTACGGTGTCATTTTTTGTGTTTGCTAAGGGGTCAAAGCTGGATAAAATGGCAGTGACACTTCATCAGTATTTTAACGTTCATTCCATGTATGTTCAGCCTTTGGCGGCCAATCCTACATGCCAACATTATGCTCTTTTCTAAGAGAAGCAGCGTGGTCCAGTAGATAGGGTGCTAGTCTATGAAGCTGGAGATCAGGGTTTTATTATCACAGACTTATTTTATGACTTTGGACAAATCACTTCACCTCTCTTGCCATTCCCACCCTTTGTCTGTCTTATCTATTTAGGTGTTAAGCTCTTTGGAGCAAGGACATTTTCTTACTATATGTAAGGTGATGTACAGCGCCTAACACAATGGGGCCCTGGTCTCATTTGGAACCTCTAGATCAGTGGCCCATCAGGGTAAGGTGATTGTGGGCTGCGGGACATTTTGCTGATGTTAAATGTCCACAGCCATGTCCCCCTGCAGCTCCCAGTGGCAGTGGTTCACCGTTCCCAGCCAATTGGAGGTGCGGGAAGCAGTGGCCAGCAGGTCCCTGCGGCCTGTGCTGCTTCCTGCAGTTCCTTTTGGCCGGGAATGGTGAACCGCAGCCACTGGGAACTGTAGGGGCCATGCCTGCGGACGGTCAATGTAAACAAACATTTGTTGTGGCCCGCAATCAGATTACCCTGATGGGCTGCATGCGGCCCGAGGGCTGCAGGATGCCCACCACTGCTCTAGATGTTACTGTAATATAAATAATAATAATATCATAATTGCATCAGCTGAGTGAGTTTTTCCTTAAAATAACATCAGGACAAGATGGCTCCTAGAACCTTTAATGTCTAGATTTTGGCTTCAAATACTGCCCATTTCAGTAATAACTTTTTTAAAATTTATTTTTGCCATTTTTCAAATGAATTTTTTATACTAACCTAATGGTTACTTAGTATACAATATAAAATAACCCCAAAGCAGCTCCTTCTTTAGGAGCTTCTTCTTTAGTGATTCCCTGGTATCTACCAGCTCTCTGTATTGCAAGCTTGCCCTTGTATACAGATCTTTTCCCCAGCAGCCCTGGCTTGGGCTGGCCTTTTAAATTTGGCAGAGTCAAGCAGCTGTTGCTTGTAAGTGGCCATTTTGGAACTGGTCTCTGCTTGCTGCATTCTTCTCTTTCTTAGCTGGTAAGTAGCTGTTATCTTTTCTGCTAGTTTTCTTTCTCTTATTTGATAAGGAGTGTCTCAGTACAGGATATGTGTCTGCATCACAAAAGCACTACCAGAATTGGCCCTGACTAGCAGCCTTTTTAATTGCATAAGCAGAAAGATCAGGGTTTGAATGGTAATGGAGATCATTGTCTCACCCTACCAGGGAGGAACCACTTTTACGGATGAGCAGGAGAGGCAATGGGGAAAACTTCTTCTAATGAACTGCTTACAGGACTACTAATGTGTTATCTTAGGAGCATTCTTCTAAAGATGAAATGTGCATACCTTACAGCCAGTGAGCACTTACTCCAATTGTCCTCTTCAGTTTAAATTTTCTGAATATTGTATTTGTTATTAAAAGATTTAATGATTTAGCAATATTTTTCTACCTTGGTGTTTCTCTGGCTTTTCATTGTTTCCTTAGTGCTAACATAGGGCCATTGTCTGCCACCATTAATCATGCTGAGTAGTATTTTAATCTGCAAGCAGTCCCATTGGATGAAAGGTACTACTTGCGGATTAAAATGCTATTCATTGTGAATAAGGTTAACATAGGCCCATAGTAGGCTATCTTACAAATAAGACGTCTAAATACAAAGCGAATACACTAACTAAGGCACTGTTGCACTGTATTTTCCACTTTCAGCTGCCACACTGGCTTTCCTGTTGCATCACTGACTTTGTATAGTATTTTTAGTTTTTTAATTAATGAACTAAAAAAATGCTGTGGGTGAAATCTTGGCCCCTTGAAGTCAATGGCGAAACACCAGTTGACTTCAGTGAAGCCAAGATGTCATCCTATGTTTTTATTATAATATATTCTTAACAAAGCACATGCTTCATAATCCTGCAAAGAAATATTACTATTTGTATTGCTAGTGTACCAGGTTTGACAAGAATTCACTAAGAGAAGGTGTCATATTGGAGAGAACTGAATTAGGTTTCATGCCCTTTGGTGGTGATAAACCCCCAAAAAATAGCCAACAGAGGGCTGAACTTGAGCTGTTTCGCATTTTTACAAGAATGTGTAAACAAAGTCAGTGGGTAGCTATGCGATATCTTTTGTGGTCTGTCATGAAATACTGAAGATGTCTGTTGCTCTGCCCTGACCCTTCAAAACTCAGAGCGTGGGCCAAGAAAATATCAAGGGGTTTAAAAGCAAAACAGGGGTAGAGAGTGTAGCACAGGGGTAGTAGCCTGTGGGCTAAGTGAGACCTGAAAGTTCTGAAATCCTTTTTCAAAAAACTCCAAAACATTAATGTTTACTTTCTGCAAATAAAATCTCCTTTCTTTCAGCCAGATTGCTATGAGTCAGAAATACAATGAGAAGTGTCGTGGCTTTTCTTCACTCAGAATGGCTTATGCTTACAACTACTAAACAGCGCGCGCTGCAGCGCGTTGAAGCAAAAAGGCAGCAGCAGCAGCGAAAAAACTCTCCCAGCGCTGTCCTGTCTCTCCACCTCCTCTGGGGATAAAAAGGGACCAGCCCCAGCTGGGGCTTGGCTTTGACTACTGCGGCGCTATAGCAATTTGCAGCGCTGCAGAAGGTGTGTTTTCACACCCTGCTGCAGCGCTGCAAATTTGTAAGTGTAGCCAAGCCCGATCACTCTTATGTTGTTAAAGCTGAGTTGAGTTCCATCCTGAAAACTTACACCTGAAATGATATGATAAATCAGAATCAGGGACAGCGAGGAATGTATTGTTCTGTTTTCGTTAGGGACTCTGGTCATGATTGTTTCCCCTAAAGCTTGAAAGTTTAGTGCAGAAATTGCCAATCTGATATGCTGCCTGAGTTGGACAAAATTCTGTCAATTTCTTCACATCAAGAGGCATTACTCTGCGGAGCTCTGTGTTTATAGAATCCAACTTCTTGGAAATTGCTGAACGAATTGCTCCCTGAGCTGGCTTAAACTTGTGAATATCACTTCAGGAGGCATTGTCCTGAATTAGTAGGTTCAGGCTCACAATGTTTTTCAAAATCCATTTAAATACAAACATGGTTTCAGAAAATCACCCATCTGATTGCTTTCTAAGCCAGCAGAAACCTGTAGATTGCCCCTTAGGAGAAGCCTACATGTCATATTGGTCAGTTTCAGTATATGCCAAAGCCTCTTTCTCACTGGTTTATTTCTGCTGCAATATTCTTGTCTTTGGGGTAAAGTTGAAGGTGTATTTTTATAAAAAAGAGTTGTGGGCATCTCAGTATTCCATCTGACTGGATATGTGGAAGCATCCTGAACCAGCCAGACTCCTTCATCAGAGAGAGCTGGACTTCTGTAAAATAATTCCCAATCCATAATATCCTGGAAATCCCCAATGTGCTTTCCAAGAACACAACTCAGGATGGCACAGCTGCGCAGCTGTACCGATACAGCTGCAGCACATCTGGTGAAGATGCTCTATGCTGACGGGAGAGAGCTTTCCTGTCAGCATTAAAAAAACACCTCCGCAAGCAGCATATGCAGTGGGGGGGGGGGGCAAGTGGGGCAATTTGCCCCAGGCTCTGGGCCCCGCAGGGGCCCCCACGAGAGTTTTTCAGGGCCCCTGGAGCGGGGTCCTTCACTTGCTCTGGGGCCCCCAGAAAACTCTCGCGGGGCCCAGGCCCCCGGAGCTTCTTCCACTCCCAGTCGTTGTCGTCAATTCGGCAGCGGGGGGGGGGGGTCCTTCCGCTCCAGGACCCGCCGCCGAAGTGCCCCAAAGACCCGCGGTGGGGGGTCCTTCCGGCACTTTGGCGGCGGGTCCCGGAGCGGGACTTTGGTGGCAATTCGGTGGCGGGGGTCCTTCCACCCCGGGACCCACCGCTGAAGACCCCAGGCCCCCTGAATCCTCTGGGCGGCCCTGGTGGCAGGAGAAGCTCTCTCGCCGACATAGTGCTGTGCACACGAACGTTTGTGTCGGTGTAACTTATGTCTCTCAGGGGTGTGAATATTCCACCTCCCTGAGCGACATAAATTTTGCTGAAATAAGCTGTAGTGCAGACATAGCCCATGTCTGCTATCCAATCAAATTTCTTTTCCAGCACAGATGATCATTCGCCTAATACCTTGCAAGCGTGTAATAAATCCATAGGGTACACCACAGTCATCAGCTATGCCATATGCTTATGACATTATTAAGAACCACATTCTGTTTCCTGCTACTAACTTTTAGGTCTCTATCACAATCAAACTTACATGAGTAGGTCTGCAGTAGATAGTAGTGGTACAGCATTTTGTTCTTTTGCAGCAGCATTCCCCTTTCCTAAGACCACAGGGAAGGCATTCTGCATGGTTGAGATCTACCAGGAAGGAAGGGGTGCAGGCTAGGAGGGTGGGAGGGAGTGGGTTGACACATACTGGGTGAAGGCTGGGAGGATGCATCTCTTCCCTCAACCTGGCCCTGCAGAAATTACCTAAATTCTGCCTTAGGTACTTCTGCAAGAAGCCCCTTCTATATTCAGTGTCCTGGCCAGGAAATGAAGGCACAGGGGACACTAGAGCTATAGAGCTGGTGTGGGGACTCCGGGCTTCTGCACACATGGTCTTGATCTCCTATGAATGTCCTGGAATCTGCATGGACCTTGGGTTTAGTAGACCCAGCAGCTAATTCCATGGGAGACAGGAAATCTGCCATCCAATGGAAGGAAGTGGGATAAACTCCATAAGGAGATCCTCACAGGTGTTCCACCTCGGAACTATATTTCTTTCCTGTGTGGAAGTCCTGATCAAAGGGTAATGAACCATTTTCATTTAACTTCAAACACAAGTAGAAGTGTAGAGATGTGACTGACAACTGAGACATGCAGAACAACCTGGAAGGGAGAGATCAGATATGTGTAATCCCGGGCAGTCAAGTGTATTCTGAGAGGAGAATTATATGTGGGTTGAAAATGAGGCTAGGAACTCTTGTTCTCTAATCCAGATCTGCCACTGCTGTGGGCCAGTCATGGATAACCTGTGTCTCATCTTTCCCTTTTGTAAAATGGAAATAGAGGCATTAAGAATTGCATATGTAGAATGTATTTATCTTTATTATGTTTTATTTCTGAAACCAGGGAGCCCTGCAACAGTCTATTTCCTAATTAAAGTTATATTTATCTTTGTAACCTGATTTCAATTAGCGCAAACATTTTCTAGACAGTTAGTAGAATGGTCATCTGCTCATTGTACTCTTTTTTTCCATTGTCTATGTTGTATAATAAAACTTGTACACTGTATTATTACGTAACAGTAAAATAGAAGTGCCATATGTAGATACATATGATTACTATAAAAACAGTCAGCATAAGAGACCATTGAAACACATAGTCTGACTCAAGAGAAAGAAAAAGGACATTTCTTTGCTACCTACTGTGGAAAACCCCTTAGCTTGATGGGTTTGAACAGTCTGACCACTGAAGGAGAAAGTGGAAGGAGTTTATGCAGTGTGTTAATTTTGAGCATCCCCAAAGTGGGCCCAGGGCGGACAACATGAGGGCCAAATTCACCGCAGATGCAATTACATTGACTTCAGTGGAATTGTCTGCTTCTGCCAGAGGTTATACAGCAGAACAGTGATAGGGGAAGGAAAAGAGGGGAATATCTGATCGACTTTGTTGGGGTTGGGTGTGTGTGTGTGTGTGTGTGTGAGATAAAACATCTCTCCAAGCCAGAAAATGTGATATAAATATGCAGGGGTAGTGCTAACTCCACACTTTTTAAAGGTGTGCCCATAAAGCACATTGGTGTCTTGACCTATCACTGTATTTCTTTCCTTCTGCTTTTTATTTAACATGATTTTAGCAAATGTTACTAATAAACCATAAGAATCTATACAGGAAAAAATGTAAAGGTGAAGAAGAGAAGGAACTTTTCCTGAGAAAATCCTTTTACAAGACAAGTTGCAGGCGTATGTGTCATCTTTTTATTATACCTGGATGAAGCGACGAATAGGCATAGGCATTCACCATTTGGACCATATGGGCTTGGGGAAAACATGCTGATGAGAAGTATGATGATGTCTCGACTGTGTTTAGAATTAATATTTATCTTCAATATCAGAATGAAAAGCTCCTTATCAGGGCCAGCTCCAGGCACCAGCGCAGGACCTGCCACCAAATTGCCGCCAAAGAATGAAGCGGCGGTGGTAGAGCAGCCGCTGATCGCGGCTCCCCCCCCCAACTTGGGGCGGCAAAAACACTGGAGCCGGCCCTGCTCCTTGTTGTGCTTTGCTTTATATTCTAATTTCACCAAGTTTGGGTAGATGAGATTTATTTCTCTAAAGCAGCTAGATGATGGGGGCGGGGTGGTGGTGGAAATCTTTCCCCACTAGCAAGAGTGTTTGTAGAGCTGCTGCGTAGAACAGTGGAAGAAACAGTATTCACGGCTGGTTCATAGCCTTCTCCTTTTTACGGGGAGGAGACAGGAGAGTTGTGCCGGTCTGTAACCTCCTGTTCTTTTTCTGACCCACTAATGCCCTTGTCTCCACCTGATGCCTGCATACTACCATGTGTGGAGTCCCTCCAGGTGCTGAGGTCTATGTTGTGCAGGGGTACATGTCATCTCTGCGAACCTGCTGGAACTCTTCTGCATGTTGCAAAATGGAACAGCTCTGGTTCTCCTGCCTGAGGAGAAGCCTCTGCACCCATCAAAGCTGGAACTGGGTTTGGGACTAATAAAGCAAATTTTCTTCCTACTGAATTCCCATTCTTACTCTGCTGTGATAACACACTGAAATATCTGCAGCTATAGAGAACTAAAACAATTCCACTGGAGTGGTGGTCCCAGTTTTATGAAGTTTTTTATTGGATATGCCATAAAATTACTGCTTTGAGTGGGGGGTTGGACTAGATGACCTCCTGAGATCTCTTCCAACCCTATTCTTCTCTGATTCTACTCTTTAATTTCCTTGGTAGAATTTACATAGCTTTATATCACTGATTGACTGGAAGGAAGTGTAGCTAGGAGATAGAATGGCAATTGAAAATTAGGAAATGTCTCACGGCAAAGAGTGAGGAAGAGATAGTGATATTGCATTTGGTTTCTTGCTCTGGTTTTATACTGGTGTGACTTCACTGACTGCAACTGAAATGCTCCTGATTTATGCCTGGGTAAATGTGACCAGAGTCCAGATGTAGCGGGGTGGTTACCCCACTCCTGCCCTGAAGGGCTTAAAACAGCCCTGGGAGTGGGCTTTGGCAGGGGAAAGGCTAGGCTGATTGGAAAGCAGCCATAGCTGTGGCTGGCTTAATGAGGGCCCAGCTGGCCCTTATAAGAGGGCAGTGAGCCAGAAGCATGGAGAGACTCTCTAGCTTTGAGAGGGAGGGACCTGGCTACAGGGAGCTAGATAAGGTACCTGGAGTGGAGCAGGGCTGGGGAAAGGCCAAGGGAGCTAGGGGAGGTCCGGTCTGGAAAGCCCCCAGGCAGTGGCCTAGTGGAAGGCCAAGTAGGTACTGGGATTGCAGGGGGCAGCCCACGGGTAGACAAAGGCAGCAGATCCAAACCCCCCTTGCCTATGATGAGTGGCTTTTACACTGCAGTCTGCCCCAGTGAGCGGGGGCTAGATGATGACTTGCAGTAGCCCATGACTGAGGCAAGGTGGGGATAGAGGGTTGGAGATTCCCCTGGGTGGGGAGACTCAGAGAGGGGGTATTGCCGGGGGCAGCACCCCAAAGACAAGGGGCACTGGGTCCTGGGAGGGACACGGGGGCCAGCGGCAGCAGGACACCGGCCTGCACAGGGTGCTCCAGAGGCTGGAAATGCTAATTCCCTGAGACGACCGACAGGAGGCGCTGCAGCGGTGAGTCCCGCACCGCGACACCAGACTGTAAGTCTGAATCTACCAGCCATGATAATCTCAGTTGGGCATAACTCCATATTCATTCATCAACTCAACAGTTCTTTATAATCCTTACACGTTTTTCACTCCTCAGTGACCTGTGCGTTCTTGAGTGTGGACTGTAAGTTATCAGATAAAGAAGGGTCTTCAGTTGATTTGTCCCCACTCCCTTGTTACTGAAAATGTATGTTCAGGCGTTTGTTTGTTTGTGACCTCTCCTTTCAAGAAAAAGGTTCCATATAAATGAAGTTGTTCTAAAATACTAGTGTCTGACTCCTCTGGACATTGTGAATGACCCAGGATGAAATAATTCAGTGTGGAACAAGTTTGTGGCAGGGAGAGTAATCCACCGTATCTCTGCCAGGTTCCTGCAGCCAATCTTGGTGTGACTGCAATTAGATTAGATTAATGCTGGTGACCCGCTGTCAGGGCTCCACTCCTACCCACTCTAGTGAAGAGAGTAAAGGTGTTCCGGTGACTCATCTGAAAAACTGGAGGTAATGAAATGTTACATTAGCTCTGCTGACGCAGTTGGTTGCTCCACCAGCAACTCGGCAGAGTCAGCATTGCTTGTCTAACAATCCCATTACTTACAATCTGACTCTTATGCAGGGCCCCCGAGAGCGGGTTTGGGCCCCGGTGAAAACAATTTTTCGGGCCCCCCCAGCAAGGGTGGACTGGCTGAACAGGGCTGATGAAGCTGGGCCCCGGGCCTCCTCCCGGACTTCTGGGCCCCGATAATTTGTACTGGCTCTCTCTCCCTCCCCCACCATTGGCCCTGCTCTTTGGGATCGGTCAGTGCAGCGTCTGGATCTAGCCTTCATAAATGGTGACATTTAATTTAATGGGAATTTTTTGACCCTTTAGATTTGAAAATACCATGGTCCATATGCCAGTCTGATGCCTAGTTGTGCTACACTTGGAATTAAAGAGCCAGATTCTGCCTTCAGTTATATTGGTGCAATAAAGGGCCAAATTCATCACTGGGTAATTCAGTGGATTTACCTCAGTGGGGATACACCAGTGTAAATGAAGGCAGAATTTGTCCAACGGTTGTTAGATAGCAAAAGCTAAATGAGCCATTGAGCTTGACCCTGGAATTTTGCAGGGGCTATACCACTGTGTCCCTACTAATTTCCCATTGGTTTGGCTGATAGCTACTTCATTTCTTCCAAAGCCCGAATTACTCTAAATATTAAGAACATTTTCCTAACATATTTTCCTAATATTTACTCCAAATGTTTGAGCAATCTGCTGGTTTGAATCTGAGCCTTGAAATGCAAGTAGTTGAATGCAGTTACTGTCTCATACTATTCCATTCCCTTGTAAACCCACGACCTAGATGAACACAAGCCCATTTCAGTTGTGAAATGGTAAGAATCATAATATGTCCTTTGACCTAGGCTGTGCTAGTGCTTCTATTCTGCTTTCCAGACTTTGGAATGTTCGCAGAGCAACCAGGGCTGCATAAGAGTTACACAAAAGGCTCTCTCTACTGGAGTCACTATAAAGAGGAATGGAGGGAAGAGGGTGGGGAAAAAAAGGAAGCTGGCTGTGTATCAGCCAATCACATGAGGCTTTTAATCCTTAAACCTAAACATGAGAGTAGTCATGCAAAAAATTGTTGCTCTACTGACCAGGAGAGGGAGATGTTGGTTTCATTTCTGAAGCATCTGGAGTATCTGAAGAAGAAAGCAACACCACACTTCTTTTAAAACCTGTTCTCTGTGCAGTCAGCACACTGACTGCAAGAGTTCTGTATCCCCTCCAGCTGACTACCAGTATATCTCTCCCTTTACTTTGTCTCAACTCCTTTCTAGTCCCACCCATGTTCAAATTAGCAGGAAGGAAAGGAGATACATCCCAGTATTGTTCATATACCACTCTTTCTCTAAATTCACCTCCACATATATAAAAATCCACCCTTGTTGTTTCTATTTAATATTTATACTGAAGTAGTACCTGGAGGCTAGCCAGGTTAAGATTCCTTTATGCTAGGTGCTGTACAAATAGATAGTAAATAATAATACCTAGCTCTGATATAAAGCTTTTCATTAGTAAGTCTCAAAGAGCTTTACAAAGGAAGTCAACATCTTTATCTCCATATCACAGATGGGGAAACCAAGGCACACAGATAGGAAGTGACTTGCCCAAGGTCACCCAGAAGATCAATGGCCGAGCTAGGAATAAAACACAGATCTCTTGTGTTGCAATTCAGTGCATTATCCACTAGGTCATGCATGCCCCTGGTGTAGCACTGAAATTACTGTCCTTTGTTTCAGCCTCCGAAGAGAGGCATCTCTAGCTTTCATGTTGTTGTTAATGACATTTAGTACTGTAGTACCTAAGGGCCAACCAAGAAAGGGGCTCCGTTGTGCTAGAGGCTGGACAAATATGGTGTAGTAGACAGGTCCTATAATCTGAGTAGACAGGACAGACACAGGGTCGGGGAAGGGGCAGGATGCACAGACAGAGTGAGCAATGTGATGGCAGCAAGCAGCAGGTTAGTGCCATGATCTTTATGGAGTGGCAGTGGGTTTCTTTAGGAGGGGAAAAGCTAAATGCAAGAAGAAGGGAAGGGGATGAGGGGAGACAAGGCAGGGGCGTAGAGAGCAGGAAGAGTAGGTGTGGAATGAAGTTTAGCTGAGGTGCAGAGACTATAAAGGAGGGGGAGGGAGCAAACGGCCAATCAGCACAAGGCAGAGAAAGTCCAGTCTGAACTATGGAAAGTGTTCTGAATGGCTGAAAGCCCCTGCTTTGGATGCTTCTGAGGCTGCTCCTACCTACCAAAGTCTGTCTGGCTCCTCTCTTCAGTTCTCCCCCAGGGCCGCATGGTGTAGGGTGACTGTGTTTCCCAAAGGGAAAATGGGACACCACCATCCATTTGCTCACAGACCTCCCTGCCCATGATGAGGCTGCTGTCCAGTTGCTGGAACCCTGTCAGCCCCCGCATGCTGGAAGGCTGCCTCCCTCTCTTCTTGCCCCCCACTTGACTCCCCCCTGCACGAGGCTGGCATCTCTGCCTTCCCCCCCCCCCGCCGCATGTTCCTGCGCAGCTCACTCTACTTTTCTGACAAAAATGGGCGCTTGTCCCGTTTGCTCTTGCCAACCGATCAAGTCAGCAAGAGAAAATGGGACAAGTGCCCACTTTTGCAAAAAACAGTTAGGACGGCCGGGTCAGGGCTTAAAAAAGGGACTGTTCCAGCCAAAACGGGACATATGGTCACCCTAATGTGGTAGGAGGGAGAAGAGGGGAGGAACCACCTGGGTCCTAGTGCCCTCATACTGTGTTTGTGGGGGTTAAGTCTCCTCTCCACTGTTCTGGGTCCAGGCGGATCCTTGAGGATGCGGTGGCTCTGGTTTGCCCCCTCCCTCCAGTGCAGGAGTCCCTGTTTTGGCTGCTTCTGGTCTTTCAAAGTAAAACACCTTTTGTGGTTTTTCGCTTTTCGTATATAGCTGTGATTGTGATGCTGGTTTGTGTCATAATAAGGACACTACCAGTCATATCATTGTACAAGTGAATCAAATTACTGGAAATGCTGATTTGTTTTCTGTACTTTTTGAGAATCCAGAATGTTTTTTTCATTTGGACTATAAGAACATCATTTACTCATCCCTTAAAAATAACACAGACACTGGTTGAATTATAATGTAAGATGTGTCTGTGTGCTACGTAACATCCACATAAAGTAAACTCGGTGCACTCTCTCCTCCGAATACTGTCTTTAGCACCGAAAGCATCTGAATGTCCTGAAAATGTGGGGTTCCTTGGAATCCAGTGAGCTTCCTCCTTATCCGATAATGTGTTGTGTTTTGTAATGAGGGTAGAGGATTGGGCCAGATTAGAGGATTAGGCCAAAAGAAACCTGATGAGGTTCAACAAGGACAATTGCAGAGTCCTGCACTTAGGACAGAAGAATCCCATGCACTGCTACAGACTAGGGACCGAATGGCTAGACAGCAGTTCTGCAGAAAAGGACCTAGGGGTTACAGTGGATGAGAAGCTGGATATGAGTTGACAATGTGCCCTTGTTGCCAAGAAGGCTAATGGCATTTTGGGCTGTATAAGTAGGGGCACTGCCAGCAGATCAAGGGATGTGATCATTCCCCTCTATTCGACATTGGTGAGACCTCATCTGGAGTACTGTGTCCAGTTTTGCCCCCCACACTACAAGAAAGATGTGGAAAAATTGGAAAGAGTCCAGCGGAGGGCAACAAAAATGATTAGGGGGCTGGAGCACATGACTTATGAAGAAAGGCTGAGGGAACTGGGATTGTTAATTCTGCAGAAGAGAAGAATGAGGGGGGATTTGATAGCTGCTTTCAACTACCTGAAAGGGGGTTCCAAAGAGGATGGATCTAGACTGTTCTCAGTGGTACCAGATGACAGAACAAGGAATAATGGTCTCAAGTTGCAGTGGGGGAGGTTTAGGTTGAATATTAGGAAAAACTCTTCCACTAGGAGGGTGGTGAAGCACTGGAATGGGTTACCTAGGGAGGTGGTGGAATCTCCTCCCTTAGAGGTTTTTAAGGTCAGGCTTGACAAAGCCCTGGCTGGGATGATTTAGTTGGGAATTGGTCCTGCTTTGAGCAGGGGGTTGGACTAGATGACCTCCTGAGGTCCCTTCCAACCCTGATATTCTATGAGTCTAGAGTATCCTAAATATTTGTTACACCAGAAATGACATTTTAAGAACAAAAGCCCAGATCCTCGAAGGATCTTCCATTGTAGCAGTGGATACATCAAATCTATTGTTTCTTTACTCACACTGAGTAGTGCCTTACTCCATTGAAAACAATGTAGGATAGTCAGAGTAATGATTAGTAATGATATTAGAATCTAAGCATACAGCATTTTATGTACAATGCTACTAGAGAGAAGCTACTGTATGTCAGACATTTCCACAAGGCTGTCTTGTGAATGCTAGAACCCAAGCTCAGAAGGTAAAAAAACGGAGACCAAAGAACTAGATTGGTTTGTGTTTCATTTGAAAGAATGTGTCTATGTAATCTCAGTATTCTGGTACTGATCATAAAAGAATAAATCTAGTAAAATTGATTGGTTTTCATTGAATTTTCAAGTGTCTTAGAAAGAATAACAAACTAGGGACAGTAAAGGAAAATATAAGGTACAGAGCATATGACAGTGCCCCTTTGAACATATGCTGCAGCATAATTTGGCTTTCCAGCGTGAATACAAAAACAGAGATAATTTATTGTGGGTTTGGAAGGTGTCTGACGTGTCGCACTGTTCATGGCAAACTTCAGCTTGGCATGGTGCTGACATTATGTGTTGTTATACTTTGTAGAACACAGAAGGAAAACATTTTGCTCTTTTTTTTAAATTCCAGGTTCAGGGTTTGGTGGATTGGATTCTTGCCAGAAAAAGGGAATGAGTACAAATGATTAAACTTAAACCTAAATTAAAATTCCTTAACTTTATTTTTATTCTTAAAAGCTGAGGAGAATGTTTTTTGTATCAAAATATGTGAAGAAAAATTCAACAATGCTAAATTTCTCTATGGCCAAATGAAAGCATTTATCTGATGAGAGAATTCTAGCAAATGGTAGGTTCTAAATTTGGTGGTTTTGCAATATGTAATATACCAACTTGCAACAAAATCTATGTCCCAAATCTTTTTCAAACTAATTTTGAATTATGAGCTGTAGTTTCATTTTGAGGTTCTAGTAATTACATACCTGATGTCACTCTTATGTTCTATTCCCAAAAATCCTTGATGTGATTATAGTTTGTAAGTCACAGCTGTTTTTAGAGTCTGAACATCAAGCTAATCTATTCTGTTATATGCAGAGTTTGTCTGCTGCATATTAAAGACCTGAGTTTACAGGTATGGCTGATCATTTGCAGAATTTCCTGATTTATATGTATTATCCTGTAGGCATGCAATTGCTTGTACTATTCATGCAGGCATGCAATTATTAGTCCTGCAGTTGCACAGGCATGGCTTAGACAATCAAGTCGTAAGTGTCAGCATGGAATGAGTTGTAAACCTGAGTAGAGGCTTTCAACTATACCCAGTACAAACCCAATGGGACCTGACTACAACTGTCAGGTTTGGATTAGTTTGGGTGTGACTTGTCTAGCATGCATTTGGGTTTTTATCACTGAGGGCAGTTTGTGGCAAGCTGTGATGTGAAACTACCCTGCATCAGCCCGCTGTGGACTAACTGTGTGTGCACCCTGCTAATGTGTGAATGAACAGTTTGTTAATGCACTTTGATCTAATCCTGTTTCAAAGGGACTAGATCAAAGCATGTTAACAAACTGCTCGTGCACTTGTCAGTGGGGTGTACAGTCAGTCTGCAACAAGCTAAACTGGGTAGATTCATACCCCAGTTTGCCGCAAACTAATTGTTCATTTAGTCAAACCCTTAGTTTGAAATGCATATTTTTGGGATTACTATACTTGGGGAGGTTGTCGGATTGAGTATGAAACAACTCCACACTCTTGGGCTTGGTGTGGGTTCGGAATTGGCTGTGGTCTAGTTGAATTTGGGTTGGGCTTTAAAATTAGGCCCAAGCAGATCTTTAAACCTGATGGCATTAATGTTCCACTAAAAAAATTTATATTAAGGGTGGGGGAGGGGTGGAACACTTTGGGATGAATAGGAATAACCATGTCTGACTCTTTGCTGAAGGAAAGTTTGCAATGGGATCTAGCCTGGATGTCACTATGAATGAATGGAAGTGGAAATGTGCAAACATCCAAGTGTAAAGGGATCGGAGAAATATTGCATTACAGATTGTGGAACTGCCAGCTTATAGAATTACAAAGCAATTTTGACTCAGAATTATGTATTGTGATATTATAAAGAGCACAAATATGACAAACGGTGATTTTGAGACTATTAAACCTGTGTATGTAAATTACTTGTAAGTAAGGCATAATTATAGTACACTCTTCTTGAAGATAGAGGCTTCTGTTCTTGGTGTGTATTTTTGCATGGCACACTACTGACCTTTGGCAATCAGATGCCGTATTTGTTCTATGACTAATTTGGGTGTACATTTCAAGTGAACAGGTAACTGAATTTCTTTCTGTTTTTTCACCACATCGCTAATTCTGGAGAAAAATGCTTTCATATCTAAAATTCTTTGTGCCAGGTGCATGTTTAATTGTCTTTACCAAATCCAAGCCACAGCAGAAAACAACTTCAGTTACTATGGTGGTGGGGAGAAATCCACAGCTTGTTGCTGAAGATTTGGTGCATACGCTAGCGCAGTGGTCCCCAATGCGGTGCCTGTGGTCCCCAATGCGGTGCCTGTGGGGGCCATGGCGCCCGCTGGGGCATCTATGTGTGCCCGCATACTGGCTGGCAGGCAAGCATCCGCCGAAATGCCGCCAAAAAGCGGCATCACCAAGAGGCGTCGCTGCTGAAATGCCACTGATTTTCTGTGGCATTTTGGCGGTGACACCTCTTGACGTTGCCGCTTCTCAGCGGCATTGTCCGCCGACCACGGTCCTCGGTGGCTCGTCGTCCAGTGCCCGCCACCCGGAATAGGTTGGGGACCACTGCACTAGCGGCACCATGCTACTCTTTCAACCCCGAAGATATGGTTCGAAATCCTAATTCTAAAATGAGAAACTCTCTTGTTTTACTTGGGAACTTTTTTTATTCTTTCTATCACCCAAAAAAATGAAAATGGTGAAGGATTAAAAATGGTCTGTTCCGTTGCAATTGGATGGATTGTTCTAGTTTTTCTTAACACTTGGTGATATACATATATGTTAAATGCACACACAGCAGAGGAGTAGAATTGCCAATACTGGCTGGTGCTATGCTGCTTCTGTGCAAATTTATCCAATTCCAGAAGCTACAAAAGTGTGAGGTACCCGTGGTGCAGTTTGCTGGCTCCTGTGGTGGTTTCCAGGTTATTTTGCTTGATTATTTTTTTAAATGGGTTTCCATGGAAGTTACAGATTCTTTGCAGAACTCACTGCATTACTATCTGCAGATAGCACCCATTGGCCACGCTCTTCAGCAAATGGCACCATTCACAGGGTTTTTTTATCCCTTATATTCTAATGCTAACACACTCCTGAAGTACAGTTCTCAGACATTCTCCAAACAATGTCTGCCATTTCTGCACAAACCTATATGAGATTTTATTAATGTGAACAAATATATAAACGTAAAAGCTCATTTTCACCTCCCACCTAAGAGAGATTCAAACCTCCTATTCCATGGTGTATTCTGTTGTACCAGTTCCTTATGGTTTAGAGAGAGCTCATTAGTGTGATCTACCAGTACATTCACTTTCATCATGCTGAATCAGGCAATCTAGACTGGGTGAAACTATAAGGATTTGATATAGAATGGTGTGCTTTTTGTTGCTGCTCTTAATTTTCAATTCTTTAGAGAGTAAAGGCCTTGGTCAAAGCCCCTTTGAAGTCAAGTGAAAATGTTTTCATTGACTACAAGGGGTTTTTGGATATGGCCATTAATACATTATGAAATGTTTATTAGTAGCATATATTTATAGAGCAAAGTTGTTCAAAAAACCCCAAAACGTCTTGCTAGTCCAATGAGACATGTTATCAACTGTTTGGTTGAAATACTGCTGCTTTTGCATCATATCCACTTCTGCAGTGAAAGCTGTTCTTGATAATATCAATACATCAACTTAATTATTTACTGAATTACTAAAACTTCATGTTGATAGTATCATTAACTCGGCATAATAGAACATATATCCACAAATACCCATCGAAGGAATATACCTATTGAAAAAATACATTTTCCCTACATGAAACTATTAGATACATCAGTGGATAACACTTAAATTACTACCTGTCAAAAGATGAAACCTGTTAAACTTCTTGTAACTCAAACAGTAAATTACAACAATACGTTTAGTTGTTAGGTAAAAGATGCATTAATCTACAAAGTGACATGATGGAAACTTTTATTTATAGATGTCTTGAAGGAATAAACCTATGAAAAATAAACTTTTTTTTTTAAAGAAAAGTATTAGTCACTTTTAGAATATCTTCTGTCATTCATTAAGATTCATGTTATTTCCTCATTTCTTCACTAGATGGCAGGACAAGATCAGTATGCTCAGACAGGAGAGGCCATTAATGGTAATTTCAGCTGACCAAAAGGAAAATCACAGGCTGTAGTGAAATTGACCAATTTGGATGAATGGGAATGGAAAGTGAAAAAGGGAAACAAAGTTTGTTTCACATAGGTAGAAAAATTAATAAATTTGGACTTTCAAGCTGCCATTCTTAGAAGCACAGTACAATAACGGTTAAAATGCAGACACTAGAGAGTGGCAAAGTGGAGTCTTTATTTAAAAAAGACAGTAGAGCATATAATAATGAAAGTAACTTAACTTGCCAGTAATTTTCTCCCTGTCTGTTATTAGTGAAGACTCTCTTGTATTTGAATAAGAACTTGCTTCCTTGTCTCTCAGCTTCTCTTTCCGATAATTCAGTGTATTCACAGCCTTACAGTTCTGTTGCTGTAAAAATGAATTGTAGAAGTTAGAGATGTAAATGATACATTTTCATTTCAGCTACCCCAAAGTAAATTCAGAGTAAGCAAGAGCACAGAATCTACCTCATTGTGGAACATAGTCCATCAGCTTGCCAATGTACTATTGTTTCTTGTCATACATTTTCTGGTGCTTTGTCCAGCGTAGGTGGAGATTCTAACTGCTTCCAGTATACCATAGACAAAGAATTCACACTTTTTTGATCCTGGAGTATAGACACAGAGTTAGATCTGTTTTTTCCCCAATCTATATGTTTATCTCTGCATTTATACTGTGATTATCATCTTATTATCAGAACTTCTATGAAGAAAGCAACTACTGTTTAAAGACAAATATCTTAATTTAAGCAGCAGCAGTGGTAAACCTATCAAGATGCATATAAGTTAATTGACTTTTATATGAGGGATTTTTAAAGTTGCCTTAACTTCTTAATGCCAAAATCAATACCCCTTTAGTGTCTCCCACAAATCCCTAATAAATAGTGTAATGACAGAACTTCATTTTACTGTGTAAATATAGGCAGAGTATTTTTTTGTTCCAGTAGGAAAACTTAAACCAGTTCAGGGCAGATGTGAATCGATCAGAACACCAGCAGCGTAGACAGCAGGTTACCGAGCTATTGTTCTTGTGAAACCCCTTTTTATGTGCTCTGAGGTACTTAGATCAATAGCCTCGACTTAGTGGCTTTCATGATCCAAGGACAGCTGGCTCCAAGGTGGGATTTTCAAAGCTGCCTAGGGGATTTGGACGCTTGAGTCCCATTGACATGAAAGGGAAATTGGGCATCACAATCCTGTAAGAAGCTTTGAAAAACTCAGCCATTGTGTTTAGCTTTGCCCTTCAATGGATCTTGCTGTAGCTACTGGAATTCAAGTGCAATATTTATTGTTAGGATTGATTATTTGATAGGTAAATAATGCAGGAAGCAATGAGAAAAAATGTCATAATTTCTGAGTGCGGTTTATCTGCACTTAACTTTAGAATAGTGTCCTCTTTATGAAAATCTTCTTTGCCTTCATACACTAATACTGTCACATGGAGAAAAAAAAACAGGATGCAACATAGATTTGCATATAAAGTGCTATTTTCCCATGATTAATTCAATTCTTTTGGTCATATATTGACGGAGACTTTAGACACTAGGCAGGAAAGCAGGCAACTTAAAAGGAAAGAGGTTTTGCTTAAAAATAAGGCAAATTGAGTATTAAAACATTAGAAGTAAATATTCCTGGAGACCTCCTCCAAACGTACTCATTCTTCATCTTCTGCACCAGCAAATGTAACTCCTCCTCTCTGGTGTTGAGTCCCTTCAATTCTTGTGAGTTCAGTAGGGATAGGAATGGCTAAGCAACTAACAGGATTGGACCTCAGGGTAAGAGCAGGGAAAGAATGTACATATATTGTCCCAACGCTGTAAAGTAGCATCTTCTATGATAATTCCTTGACATCCTCATCCTTCCAAAGGGAACTGAATATGCTCAGCAGCTTGCAGACCCTGTTGGTTAACGATTGTGTATGCCTAAAGATGTACACAAATCTGCATAATGTATGTTATCTGTTGCACAAGGAACTTTGTTAGATCACATGAATGTTAGAAGATCCAGGTGAGAATTATTTGTTATCCTAAGAATGTACAAGTGGATGAATTTGAATAAGATCATTGCGAGAAGACACACTGGTATCACATCGATTCCAATGAGAGTTGGGTGACTAGTTGCTATCTATGCCTATTATCTCCCCCATGAGATCTGACTGGTAAAGTGGTTAGAGCTCATACACGTAGATGGCTGTCATCCAAGGAAAGCCCAGGACACCTGAAGCTACTACTGACTGCAGTTTTCATTTTGTTGCACTATGTGTGCAAGGAGTGCTATGGAAATCATATAGTTCCCATAATCAATTTAGCTATGCTTGCTAATAGGGCTACAGTAATTTGGTTTAGTAATCTGAGAGAATTTGATTGTGCAAGGGAAATCCATCCCTTGGTTTGGGCAGATAGCAGATTAGGGGATGCCAAATACTATTTTTAGAAAAAAAGGAAAAGAAAAGATGGTTGATCCTCAGGATGTTGAAAGGGTAGAAGAAATGCTGTAGTACCATGTGAATTAACTTGGTACTTCTGATTCAAATTTCAACACCAAAGATGTTGTGACTTAAAGATTGTTGCAGAAAAAGGTAGAATGGCCTTAAAGAGCGAGCAGCAAAGAATCTTGTGGCACCTTATAGACTAACAGACGTTTTGGAGCATGAGCTTTCGTGGGTGAATACCCAGCTCATGCTCCAAAACGTCTGTTAGTCTATAAGGTGCCACAGGATTCTTTGCTGCTTTTACAGATCCAGACTAACACGGCTACCCCTTTGATACTTAAAGAGAGAGGTGACAATGGTTAAAAAGTCAAAATTTGAGGTAAACTTTATTGTATATGGAGAAATAGCTAGAATTCTGGATAGCTTTACCATCTGCTTTATTTCTCTTATATATGTAGGTCGGAGGTTTCTATTTCCTTTCTGCCTTTTACTACCCTTCAGTGGAGTGTATGAACTGTAGCATGAAACCCAGGCTTTGATATAACCAATGGAAAATAGCATTTTCCACACACCCCAGCTTAATCTGACATTAAATAAAGGATCACTGCATTATATCCTCTTGTTATTAGTTCTTTCATGGATTTCATGCTATTCCTGTTTATGAATAAATCCAAATGTCAGACCAACAAATAGAATGTCAGGATCTATGCACATCTCTGAAACCTATTGTATTTATTTAGATTTATAACAACAAGGAAAAAGTTCCTGTACTGGATTCGAGGCACCTTTGGCACAATTATTTTAAAAAAACAAACACATGTCCCAGATGTCAAAAATAGTTCCATTGCCCTGGTGGGAAAAATCGTACTGAGTGGTAATTGATTATTGTTGTACTAGGAACTGTGTGAAATATAATGAAACTCAGAGCCACATGAGATATAATAGGTTTCAGGTTACACTACAGGTTAAAAACAGTACATTTTTGTCCCAAAGTCCACGAATCTTTCATGGAGCTAGTTTTTAGTGAAACAGAGCGAGTTCTGATCTTATCTTACAAATATAGCAGTGGTGTTTCCATTCTGCTCCCCATTGGCTCTGAACTGTTTGCAAAACAGAAAATTTGTCACTTTTAAAAGCAGACTTATTTTGTGGGCCTGTACACCAGGAACCCCTGGGCCAAATGACACCAAATTTCTATCACACACTCTAGCCCTGCTCCTTGACATGTACAGCAGCGTAAAAGGTAATTTACCTGATAGAGCTAGTTAAGAAATTGTTTTTCTCTGAAAACTGAAAATAATGACAGCTAGGCTGGAGCTGAAATATTTTATCTACTATCCAACATTTTTCACTTTTCTGCTTTTCAACTATATCTTGAAAAAAAATGTAATTGAAAATGGATGTTTCCTGTGGAAACTTCTATTTTGATGAAATAGCCATTTTCCATCCAAAAATTGATGGAATTTTTTTGACCTACTCTGCTGCTTTGTGGATTTTAGAGGCTCTGAAGAGCCTCAGCTATACCGTTGGTGCTGGTCCTCCATAATTTTTAGATTTATATAATGCTTGTATCAACTTACTCCATGTGCGTGCATTTAAACTTAACACATATATTAAATACTGAAACAATTGGCAGGTTGACCCAATGACAATTTAAGGACTCAACAAAACCAAGTTTAAAGGCCTCCGTGTATTCCTATACAGATTTTAAACCCTTAATCCTCTCCAACCCACTCCATCAGGAGATATCTAGATAAAAAGAAATTATATGATTCTATTAAAATAGATAAAATAGTTGTCTTGTTAGTGGCAGAAATGGTTACCATATTCCATCCAGTGGTGGCTGCCATTTGAGGCTGAGAGGCACTGTTAAAAACTCGAACAGGTTATTTTATATATATAATGTGCCTTATTCTGCTGTTGCAGTGGAAAGCAGGAGTAACTCCACTGAAGACAATGGAATTGCCACAGTGTAAGCAGGGGCGGCTCCAGGCCCCAGCACGCCAAGCGCATGCCTGGGGCGTCATGCCGCGGGGGGCGCTCTGCCGGTCGCCGGGAGGGCGGCAGGCAGGCCACCTTTGGAGGGTCCGCTGGTCCCATGGCTCTGGTGGACCTCCCGTAGGCGTGCCTGTTGAGGGTCTGCTGGTCCCTCGGCTTTGGTGGAGCCGCGGGATCAGCGGACCCTCCGTAGGCACGCCTGCGGGAGCTCCACCGGAGCCGCGGGACCGGCGACCAGCAGAGCGCCCCCCGTGGCATGCCGCCGTGCTTGGGGCGGCGAAATGTCTAGAGCTGCCCCTGAGTGTAAGTGAGAGGTGAACTGGGCCTCGTGTGTGGAAATAGCGTAACTCTGATTTGCATGTAGTGACTTCCTTGTTTTGGGTGGACCAAGAGCCAAATTTGCTTGTCTTTTTCCCTCCCCAAAGCTCCCATGAGCTGCAATTAGTCACCAGTTTCCAAATCTTCTATCCCGGCAGTCATATAAAAGGACATGAATTGTGCAAACTCCCTTCTTCATCCTACACTTTATTCTACTTGCTCACAGTATGACCAGAGGTCTCTGCCTATCTGAAACCCTAGCAATCTCTCATGGAAATCCCTGACCCAGTGGGCCCTGGTGGCCCCTATTGTCCATGTGGCTCTCCAGTGAGGTGGAAATGGATGGTTTTCATCATTGCATCCCTCCAATAGTTTCTGGTTCCCTTTTTCCATGAGGTCATATGGTTTGGGTGAGAGAAAAAAGTGTGATTGCCTCACAGCTATATTTATACCTAAGCCTGGTTAGTAGAAATAGCATTCCTCACTGTTGCAGGATAATGTAACACCATAAATAGAGCTATCAAGATTGTCAAGCAGCCTTTGTGGTTGTCAGAGCAGTGATGTTAAAAGAAAGTGTTTTTTCCTCCCCCAAATAGTTTTTTTTTTTCAAACTGTCAGGAGAGCAACTGGTGAAGTGAAGCTTTGCTTTTGCTTTGTAGCTTTCATTCTATGAGACGGTTTAAGCAGTGAATATGATGAAATAATTATATAGAAAATAACTTAATTTCCATCAGAATGTTAAAACGGGTGGCTGTGATTCTTCAAAATGTCTTGAGCACTCGAGGAAATAATTACAGCTAAGCTAGAGCTGAAATATTTTATCCACTATCCAAATGCCTGCAGATAGTCCAACTTGCATGGTACCTGGGAAGGCAGGGGGTGTGAATGTTTGATGCTCAGACTAATTACCTGGCAATGGTTGAACTGGGAGGAATCACATCTCAACTCATTGGCATTCAGCAGCACTACTGCTGGATGAAAGAGAAACAAATATGCAGAAGTGCAAGAAGAGAGGAGACAAAGGGCCAGATCCTCAGCAGGTGTCGATCAGCATGACTCCACATTGACTTCACTGGAGTTAAACTGATTTATACCAGCTGAGGATCTGGCCTGAAAAGAGCAGCTAGAATAAAGCCATTTCTTGAGCATGCCATGAGCTCTCCTTGGAATCTATGCAAACCCAAGCAATTAAGTTTCTAAGCCCACAGGAGCCCAACACATCGGTGTCTATGTATTGTGGCAATTAGATCACTAGCTAGAAAATAGCAACCAACTGACTATGGATCCCCATGGACACGAGGGAGGAATGGGTGTGCCATCGATGCCCCAAAAGCTCAATACCATAGACTCCACTATCATTCCCTGCCCTAAATTCTGAGCTGCTATCTGTTCCACTACTTTTTTCCACAATGACACAGGAGGTAGGGGTGTGTGTGTGTTTAAAAAAAAAAAGTCAAGACTGGAAACATAGTGCTTAATATCTGTATATAATACTGGATGCAGTTACTTTATTCCTTACTGTCTCTACCACAGATTTTAGATTTCATGATCCTGATCATCAGCCCCATGCTCTACTATCTCCTTTGTAGAGCTCTCATGATATAAAAGGGATGGAAAGCTGGGAATCCGAGGCTGGTATGTGGCTGTTGTCAGGGGCGGCTCTAGACACCAGCGCGCCAAGCAGGCGCTTGGGGCAGCCCGATTTCTAGAGCCGCCCCTGGCTGTTGTAGTCAGTTATATTGGCACCCCGATAAGGGGTGTCTCAGGGGCTGGAGGGGCCATGGCTTATCTTGTTCTCAGGACTGGGTAAAGGCAAGGGTTTAGGGGCTGCAGCCTGGGGCACTGGCTCAAGGGGGGGCCCCGCAAAAATAAATCAGAGGCAGTGATCTCCAGGCCGCTAAAAGGGGCGTTCAGGCTGCCTGTCTGCCCTGGCCCCACGCTGCTCCCAGAAGTGGCTGGCTGCTGGCACGTCTCTGGGGCCCCTGACATAGGGGAAGGTGGCTCAGCATGCTGCCCCCACCCCCAGCACCGTTCCCACAGCTCCCATCAGCTGGTTCCCGGGGAGCTGTTGGGGCGGTGCTTGAGGATGTGGGCAGTACACAGAGACACACTGTCCCCCTACTCCCAGGGGCGTGCAGAGATGTGCCAGCAGCTGGCCACTTCCAGGGGTGGTGTGGGACCAGGGTAGGCAGTCAGGCAGCCTGCCTGAGCCCTGCAGCACCACCGGCTGGGAGCCACCTGTGGAAAGCACCTCCCAGCCAGAGCCTGCACCTCGCACCCCCTCCTGCACCCCACCCCCTGCCCTAGATCAGAATCCCCCTCCTGCACCCCAACATGCTGCACAAGCCCAGAGCTCCCTCCTGCACCCCAACCCCCTGCCCTAGTCCCCTCCTGCACCAAACTCCTTCCCAGGAAAAAAACTTGTATACAAGGGCCCCTCAGAATCAGAATCCCCTTCCTGTACCCAAGCTCCCTCCCAGACCCTGCACCCCCTCCTGCACCCCCCAATCCCCTACCCCAGTTGTCTCCTGCACCAAACTCGCTCCCAGGAAAAAGACTTGTATACAGGGGCCCCACAACATCTAATAGCCTCGGGGCCATAGGAGAGTTAATCCGCCCCGGTGGAACTGGTCCCATAGACTGTAAACTCTTTGGGGCAGGGGCTGTCTTTTTGTTCTGTGTTCAGCACCTACCAAGATGGGGCCCTGGGCCATGACTGGGGCTTCTAGCTGTTACCACATAGTTATTATTTATTATTATTACAAATAAAATAATAATCCCAAAAATCAGGGGAAGCAAAGGTGGCTTTTAAACCCCCTCAGTCCTGTGGCAATCATAGTTTGGACTAACCTGAGGAATTGGCTCCATGTTTGAGCCAAGAGAAAACCTTTTGGTTCTTTAATGGTATTCAGTAGGATCTTTGTGTTTCCCAGGCTGGAATTTAGCCCCAATACCAGGCTGGCCTTCAGAAGCTGCTGTTTGGGGCAGCTGTCTAGTTCTTTAATAATTTTTGTTTCCCAACAAACTGCAGAGTTGAGACTTCAGCGAGATACAGAAAATCTGTGGTTATTGTACAGTATATTGGTGGGGTGGTGGAGTTAGCTTGTGATATTGCAGTGGAATTAATCTAGTTTGCAACATACATGGACAGTACAAGTAGGGCTACAATTTTGTCATGGAGGTCACAGAAGTAATAGAATCCGTGACTTTCAGAGACCTCCGTGACTTGAGCCCACGGGAGCTGCAGGGTCCCCCCCGCCGCCTGTGGTGGCTGGTAACTGCGGGGGCCCTAACTCCTGGCTGCCACAGGTGGTGGGGCCCCTGGGAGCTCCCAGCTGCAGGCAGTGGACCCCACAGCTCCCCATTTTGTCATGCATATTTTTAGTAAAAGTCACAGATAGGTCACAGGCTTCCATGATTTTTTCTTTGTTGCCCATGACCTGTCTGTGACTTTTACTAAAAATATCATGACAAAATCTTAGCCTAAGTATGAGTGATGTTAAAAGTGTTGCAGGCACCATTATTGGCCCACAGAAAGATTAAGCCAGAAAAAGTCTATCTTTGCAGCTGTAACTGTTTTAGATAACAGCCACAGAAAATTTTTCTTAGTAATAGGTATTCTATCTTGTCTAATAGGGCAAGGCCTTGGATTGTTGGATTCTCATGGTGGGTAGTGAGGTATGAAATCAGAAGTCCATGCCCACATATGCATACACATATTCTATGATTGCCAGCTAAACTGCACACGGTAACATGAGAAATAGCATTCCTCTTTCAAAACTCAACCTCTTCTTCATGAACTAAGGAAAAATCATGTGTAGCTCATACTCTTTGGGCTTATATACACTTTAGAGACCAGTTGTGTACCATTCAGTAGTGGATAGCGATACACAAACCAGTATATTACAAGTCAAATTAGAATGCAGGCAGTGCTTGTGCCAGGAACATCCAGGGTTGAACCCAGATGCATTTATTATTTTCACCATATTTAAAAAATAGACTTTCATTTGCTGCTCCATCCAGGTCTGTCAATTACACCTTTCTCTGAATGCTATGTATAGTGCAGCCAACCATAGGGCATTTATAAGTCTAGTAACATTACTGGAGACTAAAATGAAAATGCTGGTGACTTAACAGAAGGTTCTGAGTAATAGCGTACGTAGGACAGAGATTAAGGCCATTGAAATACCCAATAACGTTCTAAATAGAAATAATTTAATTAGGGTAAAAGTGTATTAAATAGATTCAAGCATCAACTGATATTTCTCACTTCTGCTATTAAGCTTTTACCTAGAGTAGCTAGCCATAATTTAGTATAATGTACTGGGGTGGAAGTAATAAAGTATAAAGGCTTCCTTCCCTTCCTTGCAACTTCCTTCAGGCCAAGGTCAATAAAGCTTAGTGGGTCTGTAGTGATGGCAGGGAGAGGTAAGAGTGAAAAACTCACTATGTGTTGGTGTTTTGTTACCAAAATAATCAAAATGTTCCTGTGTAGCACAAAATGGATCCACACCCCTAATCATGCTGGGATACTTGAGCTCTTTCTCCTCTTTTTTAGCTATGATGACTTTCTGAAATATACCCTCACCACATTGTGTAAAAGCAATTCCGCCTTGGTTTAAAATAATTCTTTTGGGGTTGAATCCTTGATGGCAACTTACTCTTAGCCCCAGCCTTTTTCTTTTCTTTTTAAACAAGAAAAAGAGCCCATTAGAATAAGGGAAGGATTGTAATAAGAGGAACAAAAGTTCCATTTTAAACATACTCAAAAGCGATTGAACTAGGCCACAATAGAAACATGTGACATGCTCTTAAGGTCCTTAATGGCAAAAAAGGAAAGATTTTAGGAAAGATGTTAACTGATCACTTACCCCATTCCTTCCTGTTGCTTGTAGATGCTATGGATACAGCCCTGGATTTGCACAGTCCTATGCCTCTATGTCAATTAGTTAGGTTTGGCAGAATTCAATTTTAATTTTTTCTTGATATTATCCATAAAAATTATATTAAGATTTTTTTTTCAATTTTGATTAATTTAAATGTTCACTCTTGTATGAAATTGTGTGTGTGAGAGAGACAATAATTTCATAGCTGTAGATACTGGGATTCAAAAAGTTAAAGCTTTATACATGTTAAAACACAAGCTGTCAACATCGCATGTCGAAATATACAAAGATATATAAATATCCTTAAATCAACAAATTGTACCTGTATTTACTATTCATTCACTAGTCCATTTGTAACAAGCCTAATTCAAAAATATACATCACTGGATTTTGACTTGAATAAGTTCTCAAGCTGCATTTTTCTTACTTTGCCTACCTGTACATTTCAGTTATCCTCTATGGAAACATTTTTCCATTGTCTTGTGAGTCTATGGTGAAATCAACGTTTACTGACATTTACCAACAAAATCTAATCCTCTAATTAGTGTTGCCAAAATCTCTAGAGTATTTGTATTGCCTACTATTAGCAGCCAACTTATGACTACCTCTATATGGGTGCACTGGAGGAAAGTGTTTCCTTGCATTAACTCCCCAGGTGGCCAGCCATAATTTGGCCCATAATTTCTCAACGGGTGGGCAAATACTATTTAAAAAATTCTTTGTAAAGATTAATTTGAATAAAAATTACCATTGATACTCACCAACCCTTTTATTTCCTGTCTGTGCATATTCATATGTGAAAATGTTTGAGGAGAAGCAAGGCATCACGGATACTTATAAAGTTTGTATTTGCAGGGCCATTCTTGCTGTAAGTATTCACATGGACATCATGAAAGCTCTGGGAGTCATTTAGTCAGGGAGCAGAAAAATTGCCATGTGACTTAGGTAACCAGTTACTCGCAGTTTGTGTACAAATTGCAAATATTTCTGCCAAAGCACTCATGAGAATCCATGGCTGAAATATGTTCATCTAAACCATTTGTCTAAAAATGAACAAATTAGTGAAACTTGAAGTCTGTTCATTGATAGGTTGGAAGCACAGAAGTGGATAAATGTGTCAAGTAAATTGTTCACTGCAAATGGCTTGCCCTGCTCTAGTCTCCTCTCCTTGAGTATGTAACTCCCATTAATGAATATTTATGAACAGTTAATGCACATTTAGAAGAGAATATACTCCTTGAACTCTGTGATTTTATCCTTCAGCAGAATGCAGTTTCATGCCGAAGGACTGTCAGTTCTGTTTCTCTGGCCATTCCACTCCATCATAAAATAAAACTCTTCTCTTCCCTTTATTTGATAAACTGCACATTACACACTGGTATAATACTGTCAGTCACTCAACAATGGAGACTAAAAAAGAAGCTGACTGCAAATGATGTTACTTTATTGGCAAGGAAGTAGCATTTTGGAAGCCTAATTAACGTTCCCTGTAAATTGTACACATGTGCAGCAATCTTGTCTAATCTGCACAGGTCAGAAACTGTCATTCACATCTCCTCTGTGTGGCCCTTTCAGATCCTGCCCTTCTGCTTTCCTCTGCCCCCCCCTGACAGGGTGCCATGCAGCCCTGCATCCTTGCTGCAGGGGAGTGGAAGCACTTCTGGTTTTGGGGATGAGCTTGCAGGGGTAGGGGGGGGGAGGGGAGAGAAGGCAGCAGCTCAGGGACAACCCTCAGACAGGAGTTCAGGGAAGGAGCCCAACTCGGCTTTGCAGTGCTGGCCTAGGATAGTGGAGGCTCCAGAGCAGAGGCCTGATGGAGCCAAAGCACTAACCACCTAGGGTGACCAGACAGCTAATGTGAAAAATCGGGACAGGGGATGGGGGGTAATAGGCACCTATATAAGAAAAAGACCCAAAAATCGGGACAGTCCCTATAAAATTGGGACATCTGGTCATCCTATAACCACCTCATCCGGCCATTGGTTTCCAGAGATGTGGTGATTGCCGCTGGTGAGAGGTGGCAGGGGCGGGAACTGTGGCCAGGGCCTCTTTTGGGGAGAGCCCAGTTAGGGGGTCTGAATTCCCTGGCCAGGAGAGATGTGCGCCGACCACCACTGGGCTCCTAAGGCTTCTGCAAGGGAGAAAATTGCTTCCCCCTTGGACCATGCGAATAATAGGGACAAGAATACTGGAGAGGAATCTGCCTGGGGCAGCCCTCCCTACATATCCCTCACCAGACACTGCAATCTCTCCTTACACACCCTCAACCCTGTGCCTCACCCCCCCGGCCCCAATAGTGTAAGAAGACTTTTTTTTAAAGTGTAAGCTTGTCCAAGGACAAAAATGTACTGCTCAGTGGAGTTTGTCCCCACTTAGTACAAAGGAAATCTAGAGGGAAGGTGGATCCTAACACGGTGGTTGGTTTGTTTGTTTTTTCTTGCAGTTATATGCAATACAAACTGTAACTCTTAGAACATTAGGCAAGGGAAATTGTCAACCATTAATCTTTCTGTTCATCATTGCAACTGTTGTGGGAAGGGGACAAAGAATTGGCACTGAAGACTTTCTGCATATCCGAAGAGTAGGAGGTTATGTAGGCTAGTAAATAGAGTATTGGAATGGGAGTTGGACTCAGGAGACTTGAGTTCTAATCCCAGGTCTGTCACTGATGTGCTGTGTGACTTTAGGATTTACCTGTTTCCTCTCCTTTTGCCTGCTTGCCTGGATTAGACTGTAATATTTTGGGTGGCAGGGACTGTCAATGAGTGTACATGTAGCCCAGTGGGGACTGGATATAAACTTGGGCCTGGAATACAGATAGCAAATAATAGTATTTAGCCTTGTTATGCAAACTCAGATATGTAGATGTTCACAGCCACATCCTGGCCTACCTGTTTCAAAAAGTTGAGAATTTGTGCTACAAAGCTGTTTTTCCTGAGTCACTCAAATCATTTTTCACTGTAAAATAAAATAAAAGTTTTCCAGAGCAGAATTTCATATAATTAAAGTAAAATTTACATATGAATTGAAAGGCAGATAATATGTGGCAAATAGTGGCAGCTGATTAATAAGTAAATGAACAAGCTAAAGGTCTGATCCAGAGTCTAATCAAGTCGTTCCATTAACTTCAATGGACTTTGGATCAAGCCCCAATTTAGGAACACAACATAATATATTATTTTTTGTTCTGTGTTCAAACAGTGCCTAGTACAGTGGGGTCGTGCTCCATGCTCTTCAGTGCTACCCAAATGCAAATAAATAATAATAATTTATTTGGCTTTTTTTTGAGTAGAGCAAGAGCAGTTTCATGTCCTGAATAAAACCAAAATGAAAACAGTGCAATATAAAATTTCAAACCCTAAAACATTTAATAATTTATTTAGATCATTGTGAACCAGCTCAGTGTTTGTTGCTCATGGATTAGCCAGGTCTGTCCGACATAAGAAACAACATTTGAAACTGTTGAGAAAGCTGGGAGGAAGTTGCTAAGCAGTGTAGTAGTTTTGTACATGCAGTGCCACATCATCTTAATGTCTTCCTTATCTGATATCTTTTTTGACTGTTCATCAGCCAAATCACAAAACGCCAAACATAATGTGAAGTAGGGCAGGGTCTGTTTATGTTTGCGTAATTCCATCTGAACATCTGTTTCCTTTGAGTTTAAACTAGTAGTCAATATTATTATGGAATCTGTTGTAGGGAAAGATCCTTTTACTTTTTCACTATAATGGGGAACATGTAACTGTCCCTTTGACGTTTTTAATGTCTGGGTTTGAGGAAAAATTGATACAACATTGTAATCCATAACTTTGCTAGGAGAAAATAAAAGGGAACAATTGATGCCATGAATGTTATGCTGCACTTATACTTAACAACTCTTGAGACTTATGTGAGCTTGAGTATGATCTGGTAGTTAATGCAGAGAACTGAGTCAGGACTTCTTGGCCTCTATTTCAGTCTGGGAATGACTTTCTCTGTGACCTTTGGCCAGTTGCCTGGCTGCATAAAATTAGGTACTGAAGCCCTTGAACTTGCAAGCTCCTGTGAACCGGCAGACTCCTCCAACCACACGTGCTCCCACTGAAATCAGTCATGCTGTGTGGGCTTGGGGGACCTCCCATGCACAAGGCTATATGTATTTAGCAATGGTTCTTGGTTCAGGCCACTAAGAGCTCCTGCCACATCTGGGGCGGGGATACTGTCAGAAATGATGATAATTCAGAGAAGCAAACGGTATCACTCAGTACATAGATGGGAGAGACTGGTAAGACATTGCTACCAATTCATCAGAGTTTAAATATCCTCACATTAGAACATTTGTTTACAAATAGGTTATTAAAGTAGCTTCTGCATTTCCTAAGACAGACTCATCATCAGTGGACTAAATATGGAGGAGAAAATGCTACCAAAGTGCTTTTATCAGCTTTGGTTGGTGTCACTGTGACTTTCTTCTCCCTGCGCACTCCACTGTTCCCTTTCTCTACATATCCTCTCCTCGTGCCTAGGATCTGTGCAGCCTGTGCACAACGAAACCAGTGGGAATCTTTGTACTGTCTTAAATGAGCTTTGGATCAAGCATTGTATGCAAGCAGAAGTGGCTCCTAGTATAAGTAAAGCAGTGAGTACAGCTTAAATTCAAGGGATGCTGGCTCCCTGTCCTGTTTCCATATCACAAGCTCACACACCACAGACTCCTCTCTAAATGCGATGATGATATTTCCAGGAAGGGAATGAAGTCACAAAAGCAACCAATCAGTACTTCTGGAGCTATGAGTTATCACAAGTCCCACATTCTAGAGCAGGTATTGTATTTTCAGGAAATATAAGAACACTATAGCACCCTTGTGGTTGGGCAGCAGGCATCAGCATAGGGACATACCTGCCAATCTCTGTTGGTTCTTTATCAGCAGTATGTTCAGTAGTAACTCAACGACACCTCAGAGCAAGAACTCTATGCACCATAATAAACAGTGTACACAGTTTATGGTGTTGACTTGAACAATTTCATCACCACATTTCTTTCGGAATCATAACAAACTGCAAAATGAAAGGACTACATTTTAACACTCATTCAGATGGTGCTTCAGTCATTGGCATCTGCTACCAGCTATGGCAATAGTGAATGAGATACAACTACCAAAGTACTTAGCACAAAAATTTGATAATCCCATTTGCTAAAGCATAAAAGATTTCTAAATGAGTGTCTGCATCTCAAATCTACACATCCGAAACTTTATCCTACACTTCAAACATTTGTCATAAGCTCCCCCAGGAAGAACCGTGATTAAACTTTGTGTCCTGGAGTAAAACATGAGGTTTTATTATCTTCTTTCTAAAAGGTTTCACTAATCTTGACACTTCAGCACACAGTTAAATTTAGGAAGCCTGTATACCACTAAAGGCAGTTCAAGTTTTCTACAGACAATGAAATACAGCATATCCTCACTCACTGGCTTAGGTCAGAGGTCATCTTTCACCCTTGCCTCTGGTCAGGGACTGAATGACATCCTGAACAACCGGCACTTTGTGTTTTATGATGCCAAGTGACAGTGAAGTAGTTTATAATATGATCTACAGCCTTAAACTGTCTAGAGGGACGTGGAGATGACAATCTTTGATAACTGATTCATGATGAAAGAATAATTGCCACAGAGAAATGAAGCTGAAGAGGCAGGAGCATAGGCTACAAATAGCTGTTATGTGTACTTTAAGTACTCTAAGTGTTTTTTAACTCTGAACTGCAGATGTCTTGTGAAAGGAGTGAGAAGAGAAAGGTATTTACTTGGTGCCCATCAATGGTATTGTTATGGGTTTAACAGAGTAGCCACCAAAATAAACCCAGCTTTTCAGGGGCTTTATAACCTGAAAATGCATCAGGCAGAATCTGAATATACAAGTAATTATTTTATCTTATCTCTCTCCAGAACACACACAAACAAAATAATAATATTTAGCACATGCATAATGCCTTACTAATGTGAATGAATTAAATGTCACAATGTCTCTAAAGGGGAAAGT
Organism: Mauremys reevesii; assembly: GCF_016161935.1. Lineage (NCBI taxonomy): Eukaryota > Metazoa > Chordata > Testudines > Geoemydidae > Mauremys > Mauremys reevesii. The sequence goes on along the minus strand of NC_052631.1, from coordinate 38,481,060 downwards.
AAGGCATAGGTTAATGGCTCGATTCTAAGGCTGCTTTACCCTGCTCTGGCACTGTAAAGGGATCTTAAAATGGATATAAATTACATTTACACTTGCATAAAGGCCTCTTTATGCTGCGACAGGCAGGGCCACAGAGGGGGGGGGCAAGTGGGGCAATTTGCCCCGGGCCCCACAGGGGCCCCACGAGCCTTGTCCCGGCGGCGGTCCGGGTCTTCGACCAGCATTTCGGCAGTGGGGGGCCCTTCAGTGCTGCCGAAGATGCGGAGTGACTGAAGGGGCCCCCCGCTGCTGAAATGCCGCCGAAGACCCAGACCGCTGCTGCTTTGCCCCAGGCCCCCTGAATCCTCTGGGCGGCCCTGGCGACAGGAGTGTATACTGGCCTAAGTGTAACTGAGAATCAGACCCCAAAGCCATGTACACTAGTGAGTTTACAGTGGCACAGCTGTACCAATGCAGCTGCACTGCTCTTGTAGCCACTCTGTGCTGATGGGAGAGGGCTCTCCCATGGACAAAATAAAACCACTTCAACAAGTGGCAGTAGCTGTGCTGATGGGAGAAGCTCTACTGCCGACATAGTGCTGTGCACACTACCACTTATGCCAGCAAAACTCATGTCACTCAGGGAGGTGTTTTTTTTCACACCCCAGATTGTCGTAAGTTTTGCCAACATAAGTGGTAGTATAGACATGGCCTAAGGTTCTTGACAAAGGCCACGGTGGAAGTCATTGTCAGACATGGACCTAGAATGCAGAAATACTTTGCTCTGAGTCCTGCGTTCAGTCTTCTTGACTATGTTGCCTTTTCTGCTCCTCCTTACGGCCAGAGGCTACATTGATGGCTCAGCAAAGGAGTCACCTCATCTGAATGCAGCCAGCCAGAGACCTGAGGGGCACTTGCCTGGCCATAACATCACCAGCAGCAGTCCCTGAGGCACCTCTACGGCACAGACACAAATGAGGCCAAGGTCTCACCAAAACTGAGACACCCACCATGGGCTTCACAGGGTCAAAAGATCAGTGCTGATGCACTGGGGGTGGAGAGGAGGAAGATTATTAAGAATAACTTGTACTGTCCAAAAAAAAGTCACTGTGACCAACCTTCTGGTCTAGTGTTTGCCTGCAATTTTCAAGGCTAACCCTGCAATGTATAACCCTATGCAAGATTACTGTTAAAAAATGGAAGCTGATATTAACTGACATTTAAATAGCCTGTAAAATCAACCGTGGGGCTGAAGATGGAGATTCCAGTCAGCACTGAAGCCCACAAGATAGACCATAATTTAGACCCTCAGTTTAATGACACTGTTTTCAAACGTGAGTGATCAATAGGCACCTAAATCTTCAATGGGAGTTGTGGGTGCTCAGTACCTTTTCAAACCAGGTCATCTGGCATTTGATCCAAAGTGAGCATCAGATCATTGCCTACATTTAGTTGCCTAAATATGGAAATGTGAATATTTTGGTCAAACTACCCAAATTCTAATACAATGGACTTATTCACTGGCACACACGGCTTCCCAGTAATTTCAAAGTAGTGAGGCTATTGCACCAAACAGCCTCCAGATCCCACCAGACTTAGAAAATCAGTAAAGCAGAAGATGTGTACGTTACTGAAAATCACCTGGTAGCAATTAAAACAATACCTTCTAAGAAGAGAAGATGAACATGTTGTTGATTTAAACCTTGGCAGTGACTGTTTTGTTGGATATATAGGAAGCTTCCCATGACATTTCATTAGTATCACAGTGAATTAACTTTATAGTGGTGTAATGCTTAATCCAATTTAGGTTTAGTGTTATTAATGATACTGCCAGGGAAATAGTTTTAAGGCAATTAAACAGTAGTATATAACGTTGCGAAGCATCACTACTAGTAGGCTGATGGCATCACAAAATAACACATTTTAAAAGGGAATTGAAAATGGAAGGATAGCACTTTCTAATGATTTAATCCTTTGTGTTTGGAAGGGTACCAAGCCACATGAAAATCTATTTTAGAAGACTGAGTGAGTGAGTACTGTGTATTTACAAAAGTAAATACGCCCTTCCTTCTGCCTGCAAACAGCTTGAGCCACATAGAGTGCATATATTGGCTTTACCATGAATGTTGCTTTTGCTTAAAAAAAATGTGCATTGTTGGCTCTGGACTCAAATATAACACCCGATTAGGAATAATAAAGGTTGTACAAGCAGAGTACATTTGACATTCAGAACATGCAGGCTAATGTCTGAGCTGAGACAAGCACACCATAGAACAGACGTCAGCAGAATATCATCAGAGTAATGACCATATATTTGTAAATATATGGAACTCCAAGGTGGTACAGTGTAGAGAAAAGCAAAAGCCTTGTGAATAGAGGATATTGGGTAGCTTAGTTCAATAAGTTTTTTACTATTTTCTTCAACTCTCTCATTCCTTCTGCCAACTATGTTTCTAGTATTTTATTGCCTTAATTCAGCACATCAGACAACCCGAAGGCTGAACCACCATCCTCCCCATGTAAAAGTCTTAGAATTCTTCCCATAGCTCTTTCTGGCACTCCTCCTCATTTTTATTGTTCCATCAAGACTCTTCTAATCCTTCCCGGTCTCCTTTCTTCTTAATCCCCTTCAATTTATGGCCACAGCCCACAATGGTTCTTTCCTGTCCCCATTTTATTTTTGTCCTCTTTAGACTACACGTTTTGCTACACACTTGTTTTCTTCTCAAAAATTTTCCATAGCCCCTGAACCATGCACTTCCCTATTCCAGGCCCTTCCTGTTAAATTTGCTCTGTTGAATATCTGTTCCTTCAGTACAAAATATCTCCTTGTCAGTAACCTTATGAAAGATGAGGTGTAATGTGACTTGCAGTTGGAACAAGTCAATCAGAAAGGCCACCTTTTCCAGAGTCCTCAGCCCAGCTTCCACTAGTGCTCATGGAACGTTGAGATCACAAACACATGCACAGGTGACAAAATTTGCAGCAGGAAAGAAAAAAAAAACCCACATTTATTTTGTCTGTTTGGTTTTGCACATTTAAATCCTAGAAACTTGTACATGGAAGGGCTAGTAATAAAGAATTGCACATCCAATCATGCACAAATGAAAGCCAGAATTTTAAAACTAGACCCTGGACTGTGGTTACAATGCTCCATATACACTTCTCAGTACCCTCCGCTCACCCCTTTTCGCAGGCTCAGTCCTAGCTCTGGGTGAGGAATTTCTTGTTTCTTTCACTCTGAGATCACTGTAATATGTGGCAATATAGCCTCTGCCTCTAATACCCATCTCTCCTATACTTCATACTGTCCTTCCTCCATAGTTTTCTTCCCCTTCTTTGTCCCCAGGGTTCTTTGTGAAATCATCTGCTGCCTTTTAAGAAAACAATTTTGTTTCTTGACCCTCACCCCCTTTTCTCTTTCAGGGCATGATTCTGATCTCAGTTAAGTCACTGAAAGAGTGAATAGCATATTGTTTGGTTCATTTCCCCCTGCCCACCCTCCATACACATTTGTTTCCCTACATTTTAGTCATTGTCAACAACCCTATTTCCTTTGTCTCTTCTCTAAGATCTGCCACTGCATGAATCTTTCTTAAATCTAGCTTCCTGTTACCCTAACACACTCTCTACCATCTTGTCTTACCATTCCCTGCCTCAACAAAGTACCCCAGAATACCCTCCAATATGTCTGTTAGTCTATAAGGTGCCACAGGACTCTCTGTTGCTTTTTACAGATCCAGACTAACACGGCTACCCCTCTGATACAGAATACCCTGGATTGTCATCAGCCTGGCCAGACACAGAGAACAAGAGTGGTCCCTGTAACAGGCAGCCTGCCCCTCTAAGGGCCAGGAGCCCTGGGTTCTGCCTGCACTGTTCAGTTAGCCCCACACTGCTGCACTTGGACTTAAAAGGAGGAAACCCAGTAGTTGAGGCAGGCTGGAGAAGAGAGCAGCAGGCAAACTGCTCCTGTGTGGGGCAAGAAGCTAGCCTTGGGCTAGGAATTGCTTGAAGGCTGCAGCCTGCCAGAAGCCTTTGGTAGGAGGGTAGACTTGGCTTGGACTCTTGGGGGTGACTGGAGCCCAGAAGCTGGTGGGCAGTAGGACAGGCTGTTGCCACTGATGCCTGCCTGCAGAAGAGGAAGGAAGGTTGAGCCCAGTATGTTCAAAGATTCTTTTTGTTTTGTTCTGGTGCTGTTTTGGGGCTTGGACTAGGGAAGGGATAAGAACATAAATGTGACCTGAGGACGGCCAAGTCACTGTACCCAAAGGAAGAGGCAGGGAGAAGAGGTTGCAAAGAAGGGGCACTCTGGGATGGTAAGTCTTGTACCAGCACCTTTGCCCTTCTTTATGGAAGGGCCCCATAAATAGACTATACACCCCAAATGTTCAGCTAATCCACCAGCCTTTACTGGTTCTTGATTCTGCTAATGGCTGTAGGAGCTGTGCTCATGGATTTGGGGGGGGAGGGGTATCTGCTTAGTGCCTGACCAAAAGAGGCATTTTTGGAATAAGAATTTGATTTCTTTACCTTGCAAGTAGAGTCTGGGGCTTCCGTATTCAATGGGTTCATATGGGGGCTGATCAGAATCCCATTGAAATCAACGGGAGTCTTGCTGTTGACTTGAGTGGTCTTTGAACCAGGCCCATAATTAATACTGGTGCTATACAAAAGGGCCTAATCCTGCAGTCCTCATTCAGTCAAAATGCCCATTGACTTCAGCTGGAGTGTTACCTAATTCTGGACTGCATGGCAGCACCCCAAATTATCTAAAGTAATGAGGGACAATGAGCTGGGAGAGGTGAAGTCGCAAGTGAATTTGAAGATCGTAAAACTCACATTTCCAGGCATAGTTGGGCTAATGCCTTACAGCTAATAACCCGTATCACCATATGTTCTTAGTAAACTATAATGTGCTTTATTTTGTGGGCTATGTTACACTGTGGTCTGTTGGGGAGCGCTTGTGTTTGTATGTTAGTCTGGTTGCGCTTTTAATCTTGTATGCTGCCTTGGGCTCAGGTGCTTTAAATTCATATAAAGTAAATAAATGTGCAATTGGCATGTCTGTAAGACTCTTTAATGTCACAGTTTTAGGCAACAAGCTATTGTTTCTCTTGAGAGAGTTTCATTTCTGATCTTATTGTTTTTGGTTTGATTCAGAGTCTGTTCTCTGTTGCTGTTTGGCATACACTATGCTACAGATATATTTAAACAAATGATAGATGTTAGTTCCAAAGATTATTCTTATGCTAGTCCTATCACCAGCTTCTCTCTCTGGTCTCTTTAGTATTGACAAAATCGCTTTCATTTTACTTTAAGGCATCAAAATGCAATTAAGAAGGGAAATAACATGTCTACATCCTCAACACTGCAGTTTTATTGCCTAAGGTGACATGCCAAAGATATGTAATTAAATGATTTGGGGTAACACAGCACATTTTCCATATCATATGTGGATGAGATCTTCTGATGAAAGTATTTTTGTCTAGACATGCTAATTTGTGTAACTGCATTTTTTTTTAAATTAAAGGACTTATCTTCCGGATTCGAATCTTTAATTATCTATGTGAACATGCACGTATATGATTAGAACATTTGTTGTGTTATGAGTGTCAGTACACAACTTGGCACTAACACAGCCAGGCTGAGGGGAAATTGCTGCATGGAACATGGCTGTCTGACATAGGTTTACTTGTTTGTTTCTGTTTAATCTATCCAAAGTTATCACTGGAGAGTAGGTCAAAAACGGAAAGTTTGTAGAATTCAGCTGGCAGTTAAAATCTGCTCTGGGTCTCATTTGCTGTTGTGGAGTTGCTTACACCACAACGAAGTTAGTGTGAAATGCCATCATTCTGGCTTGGGAGGAGTTTACACTCACTTGTCACTGACATAAATTACTACACAAGGTGCAGGGCAATGGATGGTTAGGCCCTGAATGTACACGTTATTTGGATGTATTTCCCCCACTTGGAAAGTGCAAAGGGGTTAACCAGCAAATAATTCCCCCATTGGAGGGATCTTATCCCAGCATAGGGGGCACATTGGGGAGTGGAGAGTCATTTGGAGGTCTTTGGGGGGTGTTTGCTGGGGCAGGCAGAGGCCTGGCAGAGCTCTGCTACAGCAATCCTGTACTTACCTAGACTCCTTTAACTATACTAAGTCAATCACACTAAAAGATCTCTGCATGCATCAGAGTTGGAGCTGGCCTTGAGAATCTAGGAGCTGGAACTGGTTCCCTGCTGTTCTTCTTCTGTGATGAGCAAAGCTCTGCACAGGAGAGGATCTAACCCCAAGGGTCTGCCTGGTGAACATAATTCCATCGTGCTGTGTTTTCCATTTTTAATTTGTCTGTTTTCCATTTAGTTTTGAGAACAGAATCCTTATCAGCATTCAAGCCATAATACAAGTAAGTCCTTAGCTGAGGCTATGTAAATAGGCCATTAGTAACTGTCAATTAATAAATCAGTGGAGCACAATAACCATAGACCAGTTCTATATCCTGTAAAGAAACACCACTTCCCTTCTTTGTCACAAACTTCCTTTCTTTGAAAGTTAGTACTTTCATGTGGTACAGATTAGTAGATGGGTTATACCCACTGGACCAAACTTTACTCTGTTATACCCTATGCCATTCCAATCCCTTTAATGGAGTTGCACGGGGCAGACAGGAAGGTAACATTTGGCCATTAGTTTTGGACTCAGCCCGGTTTCCATTTGCACGTTCAGTTTTTGGGTGTGCCAATTCCCCTCAAAATTTCCTAGAGAGGGCCCGTGTTTTGTAGCTGATTTAAGGAAGGGATATTGCTGGAGCCTGTTTATGATTTTGGCCTAAGGATTTCTGAAGCTGCACTCCCTGGGAAATTATAAAATCCTAGAAATTAGAAATGAAAAAAGGCTTATTACAATGCATCATCCAGCCTATCCAAAGCAGGATTGTTCTGTGCAGTTTATTCTCCAGTGCTTTGTGCAGACTTGTTTTAAAAGGCTTTTACATGCTGTTCACAATTGGTTCTGAGTATTATATTCTTTAACACTTAAGTGCACTCTTCTTGAAAAGCATGTATTCACATTACACATATATTAATCAAATGGACAAGTTAATTTACATGCCTCTTGGAAAGCATAATTCTGTGAGACCAGTGAGTAGCCCATCTAGTATTTACTTATAATGAGGCTATCCAAGCCTCCAATTGCTGGCATAATTTTATGAAAGATGCATACAAAATTCTATTCGGAACAATGTCCACCACTAAAGCCCTAAGAATCCACCAAAACTGAAATGATTACTCTCGCCTGCTTGTTAAAAAAACATATTTTAGAGCAATATTTTAGGGGCAGTTTCCTTTTTCTGCAGCGCTGCACAGTGCAAAGACAAGAAACAGAAATGGAGTTAGAAATGGTCCAGAAACTGCATATGGAGGGAAGCTGCCACTAGGGTGCCTCTCCCTCCTTAGATTATGGAGATCCTTTTGCCTAAATACCATGTGGTTGGAACTCCATTGGTATTTAAGGACTGGGGATGTAGCTGAGGAGCAGCTGTTTTGCAAAGCATGCTCTCCTAGAATGGAGCATAAATTCAGTGGGATATTGCAGCAAAAAATTATTCTGGTCAAACTATAGAGGTCAATGGGAGGTTTTTGTGTGTGTGTGAGAAGTAAGCAAGCTTTAACCCTGAAAGTGGTATTAATAGTTTTGAAGCTCATTAAAAACCAGTCTTTTCACTTCAACTGAAACAAATGATTTTTGTTAATTTCAACTAGTCTTGTTTCAGTGCCACACCCACATATATATTTTGGTTAATAGAGGAAAGCCCCTTTATCGCCCCGCATCCCTTCCCGTTGGAGGCACCCATCTTTTCCCAAGAATGCTTGACTTTATTGGGCAATTCATGGACATGGTGAAAGCCTGAGTTTAAGTTTCAAGAGTGAGTTTTCAGGTTTTATGATTGTCTTGTCATGGAAGGAAGGGGTTTAGAGGACACATCAGGGTTGCAAAATATCTCTTGCTTTTAATACTTCTGCAATTCTGGTATCAAGTGGCACTGGCTGTTTTTCAAATGCTAATAGCTAAAATCTTGAAACCCTTACTTGGGGCCAGATTCTGATACCCTTACTCACATCATTTGCCTTGCTCTCCTCGTTTTCCCATTGGCTTTGCGAGTACTAGAGGAGAAAGTTACTATACTCAGTTTGAAGAAATGTATGAGGATCCTGCCCTCTATTTAAATTCCCACTGATTTCAATTGGGGTTCAGTTGAGTAAGGGCTAAGGGAAAACCTCATGATTTGACCCATGTCCATCAGATAATACCAGTAATGAACAATTCACCAAAATAAATGTCAGGTTTTTGCATCAGGCCATGGAAGCCCTGAATTACTGGCTTTTGTGGATTCAGCCAAGAGCTTACAGTATGAAAGCCAGACGTTTTTACTGAATCAGGCCCCTTAATGAGGAGCTACTTTAATTTAAGTGTGACCCTTCTAATAAAGCTCCAGTTGGTGAATATCTCAGCTGGTAAGATTTGTAAGAAAAGCACGTCATATTTTAAGTGGCTGGGATGAAATATGGTGTACAACTTTGCACTCCATGGGAGTGCATAAAAATAAATCCAGGATGAATAAGACTTGGCAAGCTCTTTCACATATGATCTCCCTGCTTACAGTATGATTTGCTCAGACTACTTTTGACTCTGCTGTAGAGTGTAATACAGTCCAGTTCAGACCCCAAAATAACTGTGGGGCTACTAACCACTCCGTTCCAAGGGAGGAGAGGGACATAAGCATGCAATGAATCTATACCCTGTGGAAGGAGCTGCTGTAATCCCCTGTGGTCCTGCCCTACCCTGAAGAGAAGAGCCAATTTGGTGTGTCAGGAGAGCAGGGATGGTACTTGCATACTTCTCTCTGCACACCAGGAAGTTCAGAGAAATAATCTGCCTCTTGGAGGGAGGTTCTTTCCTTGGTGCTGCACTGCTCCTGACTCATCGCTGCGCCTAAATGGCACAACTAAGCCCACAGTGTAGTACTAAGAGTACGCACACAATTGAGTTGTGTGTTTTAGTGTCCATTAGTCTCCTTGGGATGACCTAACAGGTCCACTGTAACAAGCCCTCAGTCGGAAGGAGATGACCACTTAACAATGACAATAATGTCACCTTCACATTTCTATCTAGTCCTATTCCAGTCCAGGAATGGGGACGGGCTTCAGAGCCCGAACTCCAGCCTGAGCAGCAACTTCAAAATGTTGTCTACCCAGATATTTTTAGTGCCATCAGGAGCCTTGTTACTCAAGTCTATTTACCTACCCTGGAAGGCTCGCTTCTGGTGGCTGCGTTGACAAACCCTTGGAGGTTATGAGATCCTGAATGAACATACACATTCCATGTGGACTCTGAGATCGTCCAGAACAATAAACATTGATAACTGCAACATCAGGCCTGACAAGCAATACAGAAAAGGGCAAGTTAAGTTTCACAGCCAATGTCTGATATGCATTTATCTGCATTCATGATTATTAATGTTGACTCATTATTCATAGACTCATAGACTTTAAGGTCAGATGGGACCATTATGATCACCTAATCTGACCTCCTGCACAACGCAGGCCACAGAATCTCACCCACCCACTCCTGTATCAAACCCCTAACCTATGTCTGAGTTATTGAAGTCCTCAAATTGTGGTTTAAAGACCTCATTAACTGCATCAGACTCTATGGGTACGTCTACACTACAAGACTATTTCGAATTAACTTAATTCGAATTTGTGGAATCGACCTTATGAAGTCGAATTTGTGTATCCACACTAAGGACACTAATTCGACTTTGTGAGTCCACACTAACGGGGCCAGCGTCGACTTTGGAAGCGTTGCACTGTGGGAAGCTATCCCACAGTTCCTGCAGTCCCCACTGCCCATTGGAATGCTGGGTAGAGCCCCCAATGCCTGCTGGGGAAAAAAATGTGTCGAGGGTGGTTTTGGGTAACTGTCGTCATTGAACCGTCAATCACGCCCTCCCTCCCTGAAAGCGCCGGCGGGAAATCTGTTCGCGCCCTTCTCTGGTCGGTTACAGCGCAGACGCCACAGCACTGCGAGCATGGAGTCCGCTGCGATCATCGCTGCACTTATGGCCGTTGTCAACTCCTCGCACCTTATCGTCCACCTCTTCCACAGTCAGCTGCTGAGAAATCGGGCGAGGAGGCTCCGTCAGCGCGGTGAGGAGAGTGGCGCAGACCTCTCACAAAGCAGGGTACGCCGCGCAGTGGAGATCATGGTGGCAATGGGTCAAGTTCATGGTGTGGAACGGCGATTCTGGGCCCGGGAAACAAGCACGGACTGGTAGGACTGCATAGTGCTGCAGGTCTGGGATGAATCACAGTGGCTGCGAAACTTCAGGATGCGTAAGGGCACTTTCCTTGAACTCTGTGACTTGCTGTCCCCTGCCCTGAAGCGCCAGGACACCCGGATGCGAGCAGCCCTGAGTGTGCAGAAGCGAGTGGCCATAGCCCTCTGGAAACTTGCAACGCCAGACAGCTACCGGTCAGTAGCGAACCACTTTGGCGTCGGCAAATCTACCGTAGGGCTTGCTGTGATTCAAGTAGCCCACGCAATCGTTGAGCAACTGCTCTCAAAGGTAGTGACTCTAGGAAACGTCAAGGTCATCAGAGATGGCTTCGCCGCGATGGGATTCCCAAACTGCGGTGGCGCTATAGATGGGACTCACATCCCTATCCTGGGACCAGCCCACCAGGCCAGCCACTACATTAACCGAAAGGGCTACTTTTCTATGGTGCTGCAAGCACTGGTGGACCATAGGGGACGTTTTACCAACATCTACGTCGGGTGGCCGGGCAAGGTTCATGACGCGCGTGTGTTCAGGAACTCTGGTCTGTTTAGACGCCTCCAGGCAGGTAGTTTCTTCCCAGACCACAAAATAACGGTTGGGGATGTGCAGATGCCTACAGTGATCCTCGGGGACCCAGCCTACCCGCTAATGCCCTGGCTCATGAAGCCCTATACAGGCGCCTTGGACAGTGAGAAGGAACTCTTCAACTACCGGCTGAGCAAGTGCAGAATGGTGGTGGAGTGTGCTTTCGGACGTCTCAAGGGGAGATGGCGGAGCTTACTCACTCGCTCGGACCTCAGCGAAAAAATATCCCGTTGTTATTGCAGCTTGCTGTGTGCTCCACAATCTCTGTGAGAGCAAGGGGGAGACCTTTATGGCGGGATGGGAGGTTGAGGCAAATCGCCTGGCTGCTGATTACGCTCAGCCAGACAGCCGTGCCGATAGAAGATCCCAGCGGGAAGCGCTGTGCATCCGGGAGGCTTTGAAAGCTAGGTTCCTCGGAGAGCAGGGTAATCTATGACTGTCCACTTGACTTACAGAGAAGCTGAACCTGAGCCTGTTTCAGTGACTGTTGACTTCGATCTGCGGTTACATACCCCGTTCTCCAGGTTTCCCCCCTTCTAACACACGTTTTAAAATAAAGTTAATTGAACACTGATTATTAACAAAGTTTTCTTTAATTATGAATTCCTGTTCTAGGGCTGAAACATGGACGCAGACTGTGGTGGGTACGGTGTGCACTGATGTACAGACCGCTTCTACACTAGAGGAATGACAGGCTCCTGCTCCTACAGCGGTCTCTGGGGGGAGGACGGTTGCGGGTGGGTGTGCAGGAAGGGGTGGGTTTGCAGGAAGGGGTGAGGGGTGCCGTCTTTGGGACGGAGTTTGGATGCAGGCTCTGGGCTGGGGGTTGGGGCGTAGTAAGGGGTGAGGGGTGTGTGGGAAGGGTGAGTATGTGTCCGTGGATGAGGGCTCTTGCTGGGGCTCAGGGCATCGGAGAGGCTCGTGGCTAGGGTGGAAGGGCATGGTAAGGGCAGCCTGCCTTGCCATTTGTGGATGGCAGGCGCTAGGACCCTGGGGCAGCATACACCTCACAGACTGACCCGGGGCAGCATACACCTCCCAGACTGACCCTGGTGCCTAGTGACTGCAGTCTGTGTGTGTCCTGCTTTTGATCCTGCCCCCAAGTCTGTACCCTGGTAATGGAGGCTGTCCTATGCGATTAAAAAACCCCTCCCCCCCTTCAGACAAAGTCTTCTGACAAGAAAAACGGGACGGAAACAGTGAATAACAACAAACTACTTTTAATACTCAACTACACAGTGGGGGGATGAAACTTGGATTTGGGACTGGGTGATGCAGGAAGGGAAGCACTTCTCAAAGTTTATGGCATCAGAGCTGGGTGGTACATGAGCGCTCTGCTGGGGTGCTGTGCCAGTTTTCATGGCCCCTAGCGCCCCTCCTTCTTGTTATTTTGGGTGAGGGGGGGACAGGACTTTGTGGCGGGGGATTGCGGTTGCAGATACAGTGCAGGGGGGCTCTCTCCTCCTGCCTGCGGTCCTGCAGAACATCTACAAGGCGCCGGAGCGTGTCCATTTGCTCCCTCATTAGCCCAAGCAGCGTTTGAGTCGCCTGCTGGTCTTCCTGCCGCCACCTGTCCTCCCGTTCGATGTGTGAGCGCTGGTGCTGACATAGGGTCTCCCTCCACTGTCTCTGCTCGGCCGCCTCGGCTCTGGAGCAGGCCATCAGTTCCGAGAACATGTCGTCCCTAGTCTTTTTCTTTCGCCGCCTAATCTGCGCCAGCCTCTGTGAGGGGGATGCCGGGGCAGTTCGGGAAAGAGCCGCAGCTGTGTGATGGGAAAAAGGAAGTGATTTCCTTGAAAAGATACATGTTTGCGAACAGTGAACACAGTCTACTCAGTTTCTGTGAACAAGACCATACAGGGAACCTAGTCTCACGAGCTCTCAGGACAAGTTCGAGATTTCGGAAGACGCTTTCAGTGGCTGCAGTCTTGCACCGGAGATCGGACAAGCGGGGCGGTACAGCTGAATCCGTTTATCAGCCAGGCCTGGTAAGCCCTACACTATAGGCTGCTTAACAGTTAATGGGTAGCTGTGCCCTCCCGCAGAAGGCAATCTGGAAAGCATAAAGTCCGACCCTGTTCCAGCCCCTCTCGGCTGGGCCCGGGAAAGATCACTGTATGCTTTTCCTCTGCGGCCTCCAACACGTGCCTGTTGAACGAAGGTCTTTGCTATGCAAAGTAAAAGTCAAGCATTCACAATAGTAACACTAATTGCCCTACTTAGATGCAGCAGTCGCCGAACGACATTACCCTGAGGCGGGTCACTCGGAGAGAGAGAGAGAGGATGCTGTGGGAATCCCTGCACAGACCAGGACCGTATGCAGCCATGCTGGTGGAGGCAATGGTTCCGCTTTATGTGAGGATGGCCTGGTGCGGAAGAGTGTGCTTCCACGGGGCACCAAATAAGGCACCTCTCCCCAGGAACCTCCTGCGGAGGCTTTTCGAGCACCTCTACGAGACCTTCGTGGAAGTGACCGAAGAGGATTTCTATTCAATCCCTATATGTGTGGACCTTCTTTTTATATAGTTTTATATGGACAACTTTTTAGCTAGTTTTTATATAGTATATATTCCTGTTTTTTAAGAAATAAATGTTTACATGTTTATAACACTTACCGACTGATCCTTCCCCTGATTCTGAGTCCGTGTTAACGGCCGGGGAGGGTTGGTAGGGGATCTCTGTGAGGGTGATGAAGAGATCCTGGCTGTCGGGGAAAGCGGTATTGTAAGCGCTGTCGCCTGCGTCGTCCTCCACAAACCCTTCCTCATCTTCCCCATCGGCGAACATCGCCGAGGAACTGCCCCTCGACACTATCCCATCCTCAGAGTCCACGGTCACTGGTGGGGCAATGGTGGCAGACCCACCTAGAATAGCATGCAGTGCCTCGTAGAAGCGGCATGTCTGGGGATGGGCTCCGGAGTGTCCGTTTGCCGCTCTGACTTTTTGGTAGCCTTGTCTCAGGTCCTTGATTTTCACGCGGCACTGCGTTGTATCCCGGCTGTATCCTCTGAGTGCCATGGCTTTGGAGACCTTCTCGTAGGTCTTTGCATTCCGTTTGTTGGAGCGCAGTTCCGAAAGCACAGACTCATCGCCCCACACAGCGATCAGATCCAGGACTTCCCGGTCTGTCCATGCTGGGGACCTCTTTCTATTCTGGGATTGCATGGACTCCTCTGCTGGAGAGCTCTGCATTGCTGCCAGTGCTGCTGAGCTCGCCCCGATGTCCAACCAGGAATTGAGATTCAAACTGGCCAGACAGGAAAAGGAATTCAAATTTTCCCGGGTCGTTTCCTGTGTGGCTGGTCAGAGAATCCAAGCTTGAACTGCTGTCCAGAGCGTCAACAGAGTGGTGCAGTGTGGGATAGCTCCCGGAGCTAGTAAGTTCGATTTGCATCCACACCTAGCCTAATTCGACATAGCCATGTCGAATTTAGCGCTACTCCACTCGTCGGGGTGGAGTACCGAATTCGAACTAAAGAGCCCTCTAGGTCAAATTAAATGACTTCCTGGTGTGGACGGGTGCACAGTTAATTCGAATTAACGCTGCTAAATTCGAATTAAAGTCCTAGTGTAGACCAGGCCTATGAAACTCCCATCTGTATAAGCAGTTTGCTGGAGAAGGTGAGGGCATAAATACTTCTCTTTTCAGCAGGGAAAGATCACCTGATAACAGGCACCCAATGGCATGACTTAAGACTGTGGCTGGAGAGTCATTTTAGGAGGGTGGAAGTCCTGTTTCTTGTCCATGCCTGTTGGAGACAAGGACATTTCTTCATCCTACTGAATGTGTGTGTGTGTGGTGGGGGGGTTAAGATGATCTGTTGAGTTACCAGACTCCTTAGAGACCATGGTAGGCTTTTCCAAATATCTGAAGACACTTTTCCCTATACATGGGAGGAAGTCAAACTGCCATACTTTTCCCCTTGGACCTGCAGGACAGGTGTACCCTGAGCTACCAATCTATGACAGGTACTTGCTCAGTGGTATGACACAATCGTCTGAGCCTTTGTTCAGGTCAGGGATTTTTGCTACTTATTACCTTTATATGTTGTAACATCAAACCCTAATGTTTCTTGCATGTGTCAGTTAGCTGTGCTTTGTACAGTACCGATCAGCCCATGATTATAATTCAATCCATTTAGATTTCATGCTTTTCTGGACTCTGCCAATCAAACTGGCTTTTATTTAAGATACTTGGAGAGGGAGGCTGTTTTAAGTTGGGGTTGGATGCATTTTGGGTACCTTGGAAAGAAGGAAAGTGAACCTTAGAGGAGGCTGAGTCAGGAAGAGAGGTAGGTCATAGGTGAAAGGAGTTGTGGTTCTCCTCTTCAGTCAGTGCTGAGAAAGGGCTTGTGCTAGGCCACTGTGGGAAGCTGGATAGCCAAATACCCAAGTGGTGCTAGAAGTAGTTAAGTCTCTTCACTTTAGTGGAATGTAAGTCTCCCCTCCTCTTGGGGCTTGTCATCACATACACTTTGGTGAAGATGCTACTATGCAGATGGGAGAGCTTCTCCCATCAGTGTAGTTAATCCACCTCCCCAAGGAGGCAGTAGCTATGTTGATGGCAGAAACTTTCCCGTCGACATAGCGCTGTGTACAGGGGAGGTTAGGTCAATATAACTACGTCACTCAGGAGTGTGGATTTTTCACATCCCTGAGCAACATTGTTATACTGACATAGGTCTGTAGCATAGACCTGGCCTAAGTAGAGTTGCAGCCACACTACATCTATCAGGTATTTACTGAGCCTGTTAGATAGCATAAAGGAAAAGAAATGAAGCAGACTGATTTCTTTTGTGCTCTGGGGAAGGGTTGTTGAGGCTTACAGAAATGGAAAGAAAGAACAGTTAATTGCCATTCTCACGCTAACACCCATGTACCCCAGAGAGGCTTCCCAGGGACCGAGAATGAAATCCTGGCCCCACTGAAGTCAATGGCAAAATTCCCATTGACTTCTCTGCGGTCAGGTTTTCACCCAGAGAGACTATGAAACTAAATGGGAACTTGTCCAGGGAAGGAACAGAGCTTCAACACTTCCCATTCATGTGCTCTGATTGCTGGGATCACTGTTTTAAAAAAAAAAAATGGCAAGAAGTCCTAGTCCTTGTCTTGCAAGAACCTTTCTGGTGAATGCACTGAAGTGCTATATGGGAAATGCACAATATCTACTCTACGCTCCCTGGTTACAACAACAAACTTTAAAGGAGTAATTACTAGCAGTAATGGATACACATGTTTGGCCTTGTGTGTAGACCTCTCCAAAGTCAGGCACCTAAATCTGTGGGCTTAGGCATATCACCATAGTTGTTATCTATGTGAAAGGAAATTAATATGACTTCAGAAGAGAGGTTAACTACTTCCTTAAGGCCCAGTCTTTTTCTCTCTGAAGTAGATGGCAGAACTCCCACTGACTCAAGTGTGGTGCAGGTTCAGGCCCTTAGAGATCACTACTAGTTTAGAGTGAAGTGAAAACCTACTTACCTGCCAAGACCTAAATTCAGGTCCTCATGTTTCTCTGTTTTCCCTGTGAAATAGTTCATGACATAACTAACACCTAAAACAGAGCAGTGTGCTGCATTCCAAACAGAGCATTAGGTGTTAGTGAAGTCAACAATAGTAGAAGGGGATACAAAATCGCAAGGCTCGGTACTCCAGCACTGGCAGATAAGTGAAGGTAAGCTAATGATTGTAAACCATTCAGATTGAGTGTCTCTCGCTCTGTTTTTTCTAAAACAAAGTATATTTTCTGATAATGATCTGAGATCTTAGGTTTCATATAAATTATATGTTACTGTTTACACAGAACCGTAAGTCTGCAGAGTGCCATAAAGACAAATCAAAAAGCGAGATCCCTGTCTCAAGGTGCTTACCATCTAAACTCTAGAGACTACATTGTAGCTGTTAAGCCACAGATCATGTTGGGGACAGATGTGGAACACTAGTCCCTGGCAACGTTCTGGCAGACTCACCCAGGATTCTTTTGGAGACACTAGGGGAGCACACCCCAAGGTGGGAGCAACAGCCCTTTTCAACGTGAAGGCTGTGTACTCCTCCTACTCCAGTGACAGTTTAGCTCCTTTGGCTATGTGAAAGCAGGTGAAACAGTGGCTCTAACTTCACCCTACCTCTGTCTTTGGGGAGTCTAGCACTGCTGGCTGAATTAGGCTCCTTTGCCTGGGAAAACTCTCCTGTATCTATTTAGCTTGTCTACTGCCTCATCATGATATGTTTGTGGTTGGCCTGTGTGCCTGGGCACAAAGGTGCCTTCTAGAGTCTTCTCCTACCCCTTCACACCAACTCAGGGTCAGCCATAATGTGATTACCCATGCTCACAACATCGGCAGAGTCCAAGCATGGAAAAGGCCATGGAAACGGAACTATCCCTTAAATACCCTACATTTATATTTATTTTTCATATATATAAAATATTTCAATTCACATTTAAAATTTCACTGGTTGGGTATAGATAAATTTACAAGACACTTAACATGTATTCTTTTTGGATCTTCATACTAAATTCCTAAGCCACAATAATATTATAAAAGAGTGCTCATTAGGTGACACATCCCTCTGCAAATAAGTATAGGAATATCTGGAAGCTAAATCCTTCTTTCAACATCTACATTCTAAGCTTGCACATTCCATTGGTCTAACCACAAGGACAGAATGAGACCACATTCAATCAATGACTTATATTGCTGGCAGAGCCCCTGCCCTGTTTGCATATGGGACTAGGAAACGGGAAAGAGTTAGTGTTTTGTCTAACAGAGAGGTTTTTAATAAATGGCCCCTGGGGAATCTAAGCTCTTGTTACAGTGAGTTCCATTTGGAAGAGAAGTCTGTAATGGAGGCATGGTAATAAAGAAGTGTTAGAGTTACAGTATTTTGCTAACATATTAGATTAAGCCCTACAAGAAGGTCGAGTGCCTGGGTTATCTAATCTGCTTCTATGTCTGGTTGAAGTTCTTTAATTATCAAGAAATGGCTGATTTTGCAAAATGCTTTCCAGCCAATAATGAAATCATAAAAACAGCTGCATCATTTGTTTTGTTAGGGCTTTATAGTGTAACAATCCAAGTTTTTGCTGTGCTTCGGCTGCACTGGTTTTAGAACCAGTAATATGGGACAGTTTTGGTAGGAAATAAAAGGCACCTCTCTTCCCTTCCTCATAGAGCATCCCTCTTCCCATGGTACATTTTTGCTGATACTCTGATGTTAATTCTGCTGTATTCCTAGTGCTCAAGAAAAGACTTTCTGTTCCCGTCAATGCCATATTGAGTTGGCATTTCTAAGACTCAGGTGCACCCCGGGACCTTTGCACTTCCTGTCACAGGAGCCAGGTCAAGATGTCAGTAGCATAGTACCAGAATTTCCTGGGCTCAGGTGTCAGCCATGGCATCTGAGCTCTGAAAATGCTGATGCTTTGATGCTGATGTCTCACCCTCCTCCTATATGTTATCATGCAGATTACTTTCTGAGATGTGGCAACCAATGGAGAGGATTCTGGGAGTAAATCTGAGCTTCTGATATGATTCCATGTGTCTCAGTATGAAAAAAATCAGATCTGCTGCAATGGGAGCCCTGAAGATATAGGGCTGTGAGTGGGAGCCAGGGGACAGCCTTTAAATACAGTGAGGGAAAAGACAGTTGTGAAGTTTCCACACACTTTGACTGACAAACACAATCTAATTGGATAGGAAAGGGTCATGGGACTAACCTAACATGAGTCATGATTGGCTGGTCAATCGTATTTGAATTCATTTATTGGAAACTATTTTTGGATACATGATTTTAACATGTTCCAGCGAACGCCATTCACCAGGTAGCTTGTAACATCTGGGATAAAATTCCACCAACTGAGGGGTGGATGGAGGTGGCCCAGCGGCAGACCCCCATTACATGGGTTCATCAAGTCTGTTCCAATGTTGGACTCTCAGGCCGTCAAGCCTTTGCGATTGTGCAGGAATGGACCAAATGGTGAACGATTGCTACAGCCAACTGTCTGGCTAAGCATTGGAGAGAGAGAGAAGTAGAGTGTGTTTGGCAAGCAAAAGGTGTAATACTGTATTTATTCTCTGTCTGTATATATATTTAACTTTAATCTAAACCTCATCTTGCACCTCTATTCTAGATTATACGCTAAATCACAACCAGGGCCAAGGGCCTGGTGAGGGAATATGCCCTTCTGTTGTGTCTGAAGTGGCAGAGCATATTGAGACATTTATGTTTCTTCCATCTGTTGTATGCTATGTGCCTTGTTGTCTAATTATTATTCCCTTTCCCTGGAGTCTGTTATCTTTCATGAATGACTGATATCTATCTATCTAGGCTTGTATTCCTCACTCCTGGTCATATAGTGTGGCAGAGCTGGGGCTAGAACACAGGCATCCTGACATCCAGTCTCCTGTTTTAACCACCAGAAAGGATCTCCAGAAGCGAAAGACAACTTGGTCTCTCTTAGTTTGCATGGCACGTATGCAGCTTCTGGTAAAATGTAACCCTTCTTCAGGGACTCAGTCTTTCCACATCTCCTAAGCTTCCCCCGCACCACCTCCAGGGCTTGTGAAATGTGCTGAACTGATGCCCTGAACAAATAAAGCCCTCTATCCACAGGCAGCAGTACTTTTTCTTTGTTTCAACCCCCACCTGGACTGTCCATATCTAGCTGTGAGAGAATAGATGAGGTTCCATGGTCCTGTCAATATTCAGCCTCTTCTGAGATTGTGAGCAAGGGTACAAATTAGTGCAAGTTGTGTGGTGGGTGTGCTGGGTAAAATCCTCAGCCAGTGGAGCCACACTGATTTATACCAGCTGAGGATGGATCTGGCTCTACTATGGTGTTTGTTAACCTTTTCCATCCTAGGTCACCTTTTCCCATATCTGAACTGCCCAGAATTCCTTCCCCCCTTTAGCTGCAACCCTCTCTTCTTTTAGCAATATGGCAAGGGCACGGGTGGTCATGACACCCCCTGTTAAAGAACACCTTGGGATTGACCACTACAGGCTGAGAATGTGTGTCAGATTCTGCTGCTGGAGGGAAGCATTCACAGTTCTGCACAGGGAGACCCACGTTCACCAGGTCACCCTTGTCTTTTTTTGAGCTCAGACAGGTAATCCAAAACCTTGCCATGTGTAAGCCCATGAGCTTCAGTGTGGAAGAAGAGATGCTGATGCTCTGTGCCCATTTCTTCACCTCAAACAGTGCGCTGGGGACTTAACTGTAATAAAGTTTGCAGCTTTTTTAGCCACAGCAACTACCTTTTTCAGTTTCATGGCTATCCCTTTGCTGCCAAAGCTTCCTGGTGAATTCACCAGTGTGCCAACATTGCTTTGGATGCAATAGACTGGATTGTAGCCACAAACCCACCTGTCATAGTTCAGGCACCATCGGTACTAATACCAATTACAGTGATGCCAGCCCATCAAGAATGGATTGTTGGAAGCATCAAAGTTTGTTCTCTGCTCTAGTATAACCTGTCAGATGACAAAACAGGAAGTCCTCGTATATTGCCCCTTCCTGCTTGTGCTGGACAAATGTTAGGTTGGGCAGAAGAAGACATAGTTTCATCCAGTTGTACTGAGAAGATCTAACAGCAGCTCTTCTGAAAATCTGCAGCCATGTCAAATTTATCAGCTGACATAATCATTGAAGAGGGGAATCACTTGGGCTTGATTGGCAGCAGCAGATCTCAAGATAACATTAGTGACATCTGGAACAGGGTATAATAAATGTTTCCTCAAATATGAGCTTTGGTGGCTTTCTCTAATCACAGGAACCCCAAGCATGATGCTCAGAGGGCTTTCATGTTTAAAGTATTGCCATTTAAAAAATCAGTCTTCTAATTTTGTAAACCAATACGTTTTCACTTGAAGAATTGGGTTTCTTCTGCAAAGAGAAGATGAATGCTTGGTCTTCAAATGGCCTAGCGCTTTCTCCTTCTATGGTTGTGTGCATGCTCCAGAATCCTTTTGCCAGCTACTGTGGCGGCTCCTTTGAAGTATTGATATAGCTGGAGAGCCTTCTGGTGCACATTTTGATCTGAGCCCACCAGAGGAAAGTAAGGCTCCGAGTAGTTAGTCTTTCTTCTCTCTCCTATAGATCTAATAAATGGGGATAATGCTCCTGACTGATCTGATGCCCATAACTGAAGGGAACATGCATCGTAACCCAATTAACTTCCCTTTCAGGACAACATTGGAGAATAGGAGGCAGATCCCAGCAGTGCAGTAAAACAGAACACAAATTACTGAGTGCCTGGCTGCAGCAAAATGGTGAATTCCATGGCAAAATGCTGAATTCTGTGGCATATTGGGAAAATTGGCCAATTCCGTGGCTGCAGAGTCAAAGCCAAAGTGAGATGAATGGAGCAGTTCACAATTCTTAGAGCAATTTTGTCGATCTGTCTGCAGATTCAGGCAGATACTTCTTCATCGGTTTATAGTTCATATTTCTGAGGTGGAGAATCTTCACAACTGTAACGGCTAAGAAGATAAATATATTTAAATGTAAGGGTAAGAGAGAGTGGAGGGAAGAATGGAGGGTAATCACAACCCTCCTGAAACTTGTTTGTGATATCACCCAGGAATTTATGACCCACAAATAGAGAACCCTACACTACGGGACAACTTTTGGTTACTACCAACCTGGGCTGTATTTAAACTAGTGACGTAGCAGTTAAACCAGAAATGAAGATGACCCTTAGCTAGCCAGCATGGTTTCCCCTTTCCTTCCTCAAATTTATTCCATAAGTGAATGGGACTATATTCACAGCTGATTTTCTGCTTTGATTTCACTAGACCCAGAGGTTGGCTGGCTGTGGAATTTGTAGCTGAGCTGCTTGAAACATGCTTTGGCTTCTAACAGAGAAACTTAAGGGGAATGAAGCCATCATCAGGAATTCTGTTTTCACTGTAGCCCCACTTGTGTGATTGATTCAGCCTCTCCTTCCCCTCACATTACGTAGTCACACAGCTAGTTTTTACTTTTAAAAACGTAATCCAGGACTAGATTCTCCTTCTTACATATCGGCACAGAATGCTAGATGGCAAATTCATTATTCCAGACTAGGACTCATGCCCTCAGAAAACATATTTAATGCACATACATGGCACCGCATGGCCATGCACTCATGGCCCATCTGTTTGGATGGCATAGTGCCTGATCCTTGGGGCATAGGATCCAAGTGATGATGGGTTTAATTTGGCAATACACCTCTATCCTGACATAACATGGTCCTCAGGAGCCACAAAATCTTACCGCGTTATAGGTGAAACCGCGTTATATCAAACTTGCTTTGGCCTCGAGTATCTCTGTTATTAATATAACAATAGCAAATAGCCCCGCCCCCTAGCTGATCCCCACCTACTTCCTGCCCCCTGACTGACCCCTTATAACCCCCGACCCATCCAACCCCACCCCCCCGTCCCTAATCACCCCCAGGACTCCCACGCTGAGCCACATGCCGCACCAGGACGGGCGCTAGGACCTGGGAGCCAGTGCATGGAAGTGCTCACACCTGCTCAACCACATCAGCTGGGGCGAGGGGGAGCAGGGCAGGCAGCCTCACCCAAGGTGCCCACATGTGCCTGGTCCCCACCCCATGCCCACGTGGTGCCGGGGGAGGGTGAGCCATTGGTGGGCAGCTCCTGCCATGCATGCCCACACTCAGCCAGTCTCTCCTCCTCTGCAGAGCCCCACGCAACCCGTCTCTGATGAGGATGCCGGGCCAGCTGCTGACCGGGGTGCATGGAGCCCCTGATTGTGAGCAGGTAGCGCGGTGCACTATGGACCCGGAAAGCCCACCCCGCGCTGCTGCGAGTGGGGCGCAGCCTGCCAGCCAGGCCCACTGTGCGCCGAGCCCTCCAGCGCCGGGACAGAGGCTCTTGCACGGTGCCATCTCCCTGCCCTGGATCCACAACTTCCCTGCATGGACCAGTCTTCCCCAATTTCTTGGCGCCGGCTGGAGCCTGTGTGACGTTCCCCTGCACTGCAGCTCCCCTCCTCGGGCTGTGGCTCCCCCCTGTCCCCTGACCACACCCCAAGACCCACTGCCCCTTATCCAACCCCTCGGCCCTGGCCCAGCACCCTTAACATGCTGCTCAGAGCAGTGTGTTGGAGCCAGACATGCTGACGCGCTGATCCACCAGAGTGTGCAGCTCCCAGAGCACTGCTTTACCACGTTATGTCCGAATTTGTGTTATACTGGGTCACGTTCTATCAGGGTAGAGGTAGATGTATGACGCTGCGAATACCATCACTTCTTCAGGAGGTACCTCCCTGGAAGCTGTATTGACACGTTAGGTCCTCATAGCCTCTTTCAACAGATACAATAACTTTTACATTTTGTGTATCACAGAAAGAGTAGCTGAGTGGTGGACAAAAGGGAGACACGGAGTTGAAGTGTGCTTGTTTTGGCTGCTAGTAGTGCAGGTTAGATATGTAGTTGTTGTTGTCTGTCAGGTAAATGAAGGCCTCATGGAGAATCAAAACACAGAGAGAGGTGATAATGGCCCCAGGGGACAGAACTACAAAGAAGAAAATCCAGCAGAGCCCTCAAAATAAATTAGTCACTTGCCCGCAACAGTAAACAACCTACAGAGTGAACATGATTCTTTTGAGTAGCCAATACCAGGGAGTGCATTGCACTTTCCTGTGTTTTAAAAGGTTTTTTTAAAAGAGATCTTCTACCTGATTGATCTGCTCTAGTATCATCCCTGATGGTTCAGAATAGAGTTGGAGGTAAAAGCGCATCAGTTACAGTCAATTATCTTGGTGTCTACGTCTGTTGCACTAAATCACCCTTCACCGATGGCGATGTATCACCATTATTTCAATAGAGATACCATCTTTTTAAATGACTTCATATAATAACAGTGCCACTATGGGTAGGATGCTGGGGACAGGTGAGAAATCCCACACAATCTAGTTTCTGTAGTTGAGTGTACATGTCTCAGTAAAGGAGGGAGAATAGTCCAATGGCTCGGGCACTACCTTTGTACTCAGGAGACCCAGATTCCATTCCTTGCTCTGCCACAGACTTCCTGCATGATATTGGGCAAGTCAGTTAGGCCGAGATTTTTAGAGGTATTTAAGCATTGCTGTGCTCAGTGTTGCAGTGCCTAACTTGTTTAGGAGCCTAAATCACATTTTCAAAAAGGTTTCAGGCATTTAGGAGCCAAAATTCCAGTTAGGCATTGCAACACAGAGAACAGCAATGCTTAAATACATCTAAAAATCTGGGCTCTGTATCGCTGTTCTCCATCTGTAAAATTGGAATAATAGCACTTCCCTAACTCTCAGAGGGGTTGCGAGGATAAATACATGAAAGATTGTGAAATGTTCAGATACTGTGGTAATGAGGGCTGTATTCAGTGCCTTAGGTAAACAGATGTGTGTGCAGATATTGAGCAGAAATGTATTTAGACTGGGGTTTTCAAATTTCCTTAGAGGATCTGCATGCCCAATTCCAGGACAAATTATTGCAAACTGGGTGTCCAAATTCCCTTCCCATGGCTTATTATTAATTTTGCCAAATGATGATACAGACATTTTAGGTTATCACACTTTTTTTTTAATTTCCATATTGAGAGATGTTACTGATTTCACTATTTTTCTTCAATGTTAAGTAGAATCTGTCATTATGATAGACACATGCACAGGTTGTACTTTAAAAAATTTCTACCTGATTTTATTTGGGGACCTTGTCCCTAGGTTTTCACATATAATATGTAAAATTCTGAACCCACCTATATTTGACAATGTCCCTTTAAGAGAATTCATTGAAAACTTCAGGACAGAAAAAGCAGATATGAAGAAAAGGAAATCATGGGTGACATATAAAAACCCTAAGCAGTATATTGGTTAAATATAAATCAGTGATTTAGCAACAGGCTAGTATTTCCACCTTCTCGCTGCTCCTTAATGAGTCTTTCAAAACTGATAACATTTTAATGTAATTTTGATTGCCTTATTCTGGAGGTCAGTCTAATAAGTGTGTTGCGTGATGCCAAATTACTCTTCTCAGAGGGAGTGAATATAATTAAAGGTGCAAGCACTCTGTTTTTGATAAAGGGAGTTGAAAAGAGTTTATTTTGTACTTAGAAAAATTGAGTTTCATGGAAATAACTTCAGGCTTGTTATGCCTCTATTTAACCCGTTCTTTGCCACGTAGTTGAGTAGATCCATGGCTGTTCACTGTGGAAAAGGATATCAGCAGAACAGATGCACATACTGCCTAATCCATAGAGACTTCTGGTTCTGAATGGCCTTCCTAGAAAGTGTGACATGTATTCCAATCATGCAGATGGTGGATTTCATAGGGATCGACTTGTAATGCAATACCCTTGTCTCTGTATTGACCAGTAACTCACTAACCATTTTAACTGTTACATTGCTATCTTCATCAGACATGTTTGCAGTAACTTTGCACAACACAGTTTGAACCAGTGGGGGAGGGGAAGCAATGAACTTCCCCACCCAGTGTGGATACACTTCCCCTGAAGCAATAATCTCCAAATATTTTAGCTTTTTAGTCAGCAGCAGTGAATGTTCAGTTACAACCTATGCAAGACCTCTGTGCCCCCAATACATTCATCCTGCCCCACCGTTCAAGCCCAGTGTTGCCATTTCTTGTGATTTTATTACAGATGTTTGATATTTTCCTCTCAGCCCCAGCTCCGGGAGTTTAACATTGCCTTTCACTACAAAAATAATAATAATAATAATTTCTAGCTGTCATGTAGAAAAGCTTGAAAATGTGACCGTAGTGCACCCCAAAGACTCAAATATCAGAAAGCGCCCCAAAGAGCTCATTTATGCTCTGGTTTGAAGTAGGATCGTGTTTCACTATTTATTCTCTCTTGCTATCACCACGTAACCCTTCTGTAATAGAGGATATATTAAACAGACATTGCTTTTTGTGTATCATCACATAATACATCTCTTATGTAAGCAAAGAGGGAGTTGGGCTAGTGGTTAGATCAAGGAACAGGGAGTCAAGATTCCTGGCTTTTGCTTCAGACTCAGTAACTGTCTCACTGTCTGACCTTTTACAATCAGGGTTAGTTGAAAAATGAGAATTATTTTCAGCAACAAATTGTGAACAAAATATTTTCATTTCTTTCAAAAAATTTTTGCTGCATTTTCTTTTCCTCAGTGAACCGATTTGAAACAAAACATTAATTTCATCCCAAAAATTTTTTTATTTGTTTTGAATAATTTTAGTTCAAAAAGCCATTTTTTGTTGAAAAAATTTGCAGTGGAAAACTTCAGCCACCATCACTTGCATGTCTCTAAATGTGTCTGTGCCTCAGTTTTCCACCTGTGAAATATGGATATTTGGGGCCAGATTAAAGCACAAGCACATGCTTTTGGCCCCAGCACCCAGTGTGATGTGATGACAGGATCTCGGCTTTCATTTAAAAATAAAGTTCCTTGTCCTCAGGATTGTGAAGGAAAGTTTGAAAACATGACTTGAATGTAACCTTTGCAGGGCATCTACTTGACTCCAGACAGCTGGCCACAGAGGGAGCAGCTGTAGCTAGGGAGGGGGCTGAATAGTCCCACACCCATCAGCAGTGCTCTAGGGCCAGTGCTCTCAGGAGAGTCACCTGCTGCTGCTGACCCCAGCCAGGAGGGAGAAGGAATCTGTTTAGATGGGGAGGTCCCCATGTGGAGCCCTGGATTATTTCAGGGTGCTGGGTGAAATTTTTCAACCAAAACTTTTTTTGGTGAAAAATGCAGATGCGGCAACACCAATACATTTAACACATTCGTGTTGATTTTGCCAAATTGTTTTGGTCAAAGAAAACCCTTGACCTTTCCTTTAAAGAAATTCGAAATGTTAACTGCTCGAAATAGAAACAAAAAGTTTTGTTTCAGGTCGAATGAAATGTTTTGTTTAACTTCAAATGAATTTTTTTTGACTTTTCAACGTGGTAAAATATTTCATTTTCAGTTTGACCCAAAACAATTAAAACTTTTTTTCTGACTTGCCAGCAAACCAAATAATCCATTATCAGTCCATCTCCAATAACTATACCCACCTCAAAAAGAGAGCACGAGGCTGTGATTGAGGAGGGAGGGGAATAAATCCCACCCAGGTTAATCAGGGGGTTAGCAGGAGCCTGAACCCAATTAGATCACAGGTGGCACCTGTGATAGGCATCAGTGATGATCAAACTCAGCTGTGGAGGAGCTTGGTAAATGGAGGAGTACAGAGCAGTGGGGAGAAAGGCCAGGGGGGCGATGCAGGTGAGAGGCAGCTGGGAGTGTCCTCTTTTGGGCTAAAGGCAGAGAGATGCTTGTGCCTAAAAGGTGTTTGAACTGAAGCTTCCCCTCAAACTGTGCGTTAGAGAACGAGCTTCTCCTGCTGGAACTTCAGGGAGCTGGTTAAGCTCCTGTGTGAGGCCTGAGGTAGCAGGGAGAGTCTGAACCCAAGAACAAGGATGGATCCTGGATGAGCAAAGCAGACAGGACCAGCCTTGGGGGTAGGTGAGCACGGCGGTTGCCCTGGGTGCTGCCAAATTCTGGAGGCACCAGATCAAGAAGCGGGAGTGCAACAGTACTCAACCTGCCTTTTTTTCCTTTGAGGACAGCCAAAAATGTTTTTTGTGCTGAATGGCAGAACACGTAGGGCCAATCCTGTGAACAGGGGTAGGACTTACAGGTGGAAGGCCTGGGGAGTTGAATGATGCAGGGGAACTCATTCACAATAACTCTAACATCATGAGGGTTGTCGGCAGGAGGAGACCATACCAGGACGGCAGCAGCAAGGAGTCTGGCAGAGGAGACCATACCTGCTCATTATAGGATCCCTGGCCTGGAAGCCAGTGTAGGCATTCCCCAGCAAGCCACTGGGAAGGTGGGGTGAGCTGTCTTAGAGAAGGGCAGCTGAGAGCTGCCTGAGAGAGGAAAGGAGGGACCCATAGGGAAATCGTGCAGTAGAGAAATGCGCTCCAACACCACACCAAGCCACAAGGGGGTACCAGTGATGGGTACATCCTTCCACAGAGACCTGCTGAATTAATGTTTGCAAAGCACTTTGGGATCCTCAGATGACCGATACCAGGGGCCAGATCCAAAGCACATTGGAGTAAATGGAAAGAATCTCATTGACTTCAGGTGGGCTTTGGGTCAGGCTCTACATGCTCAGTGTTTCTTCCTCCCATTCTATGGCTGATTTTGAGGTGTAGTTGGGGTATTTTAATACTTTTTTCCCCCTGCTAAGTAGCAGTTGGCCAAACTGATGTGGAGACATTCAGGAGCTGCTCATCTACCCATAATGGGGCGCTGCTACTGCAAAAGGATGTGTGTGTGAGGCTAAAGACCTTCAAATCTGTGCTCACGTCTCAGAATAATGTGCTTCAGACTCGCCAAGTGAGAGCAAATGAGTTAGGTCAGCCAACAAATCTAAATAGTAGTTTGAAGGTTAGAAGGGACTTTAAAGAGCTTTCCTGGGTGCAGAAATACTATGGTCTGCTTTACAGCTCCAGTAGGTTTGGAGGGAGCCAACAAAACAAAACAAAATCCTTTGTGGCTCTAGACCAGGGGTTCTCATAACAAAATTTTTGGTGGCCTCAAAGTGCAGCCACCAACTCTTCCTGGTGGCCGTGCTGACAATTTTTCTTAAAATACTTAATGAACTTTAGGAAAAACAAACAAATATGCACATACACATGCCCAAATCATTGTAATTTATTGACTCTTTGCAGACTGAATAATAAAAATAACGTACAGTTGTCTCTATTCTTTACTGGACCTAAACAGAACAGAAACACAAATATGGAGCTCTGCAGATTCTTGTCTTTTTTTTGTTCTTTTGTTTTGGTGGTCTTTTTTAAAAAGACTTGCTAGCTAGTAAGTCTGCTGCTCTGAAAAGTGATATTAACAAACATACAAATATCACTTTTCACAGCAGCAGACTTACTCAGTCCTGGCAAGCCCGGGGACAAATTAAGCCTCGGATGGGGAGGTCGGTAGGGGGGAAGTGGGGAATGAATGATCCCTGCTGGCGGGGATTGGAGCTCCTTGGCCAGAGCCTGCTGCCCGCTACCAGAGGGCTGGAGACTGACCCTACTGTCCCCAAGAAGGCAGGGAACTCACTAGCTGCTTGCTCCTCCAGCATGTGTATCTCGGGGGAGCTGAGGGTGAGGGAGAGGCAGGGTTGGACTACTGCTTTCCACCCCTCCTCCCCCATCGCTGCCCAGGAGGCTGTGGCCACAAGAAAATCCTCTGGTGACTGCATGAGGCCACGGTGGCCGCATTTGAGAAATGCTGCTCTAGCCTCTAGACCATGCACAAAAGGAGCTAAAAAGGGAGATCTCTTGTTCTTGCAGACTGACAGGGATTTCAATTTTTTGCGGCATGATTTCATTATTCATAGTTACCTAGATTTATTTTGTCCTGCTGGAGGCACTTATTGGGCACAGGGGCAGATTTAATTTTAATAGAGGTTTGGACCTGGCTGTAGTTATAGTTCCATTAGTCTGGGGTGGAGAAGGGAAATCAAACTGGGACTGCTGATTTGCCTCTTAGCTGAGAGGTTATCAGGAGGGAAATAAATTTGCAGTAATAAAAGCTGTTCTTGACATTCCCTTATGCAGAGGAGGCAAAGGTTGTGATTAAATAGAGGTTAAGCATTGAAACTTCACAGCCAAAGGAAGGGGAAAAGGGCAGGACTGGATGGCTATCTGTCCCCTTGGACACTGGAAGGTTCAGGTGAGAGGGTTATAATGGATTCTGAATAGCCATAAAGATCTTTCTTCTGCATTTAATTAGTAGAAGATGTGGTGTCAATTTAAATAATTTATTGCGGTCTGTGATTAGATTAGAGGTGAGATTATGGAGACATCCATGGCTACCTGTTGTGCACTGATTTAGATCTTTTCTTCAATCAATCTCTTTCAAGGCAGCAAGGTTAAATAAAGTTGCCTGCCAAAGCAGAGTAGATTTTCCTCCATCTAAGAGGCAGAGTTTCTAGTGGGTTTCTGAGGTCCTGTAGATCCTCCCCTCAGGCTGGGGGGAATCCCTTAGCATTGGGCGGGCTTAAAAAAAAAATCTAAGAGGCAGAGATTAGAAAGCATTGTGAAGAAGGTGAAATATCCTTTTAGTTTGTTGTCAAACTCTTCATTATTATTTTTTCAGTGGATTTTGTCATAAGGGTGATGGACTGTCATAAACATAAACCCAGCCTTGTTACTGTGGAAACTCACAGGGGAACACATTGATTCCACCCCATTCCAAGCATTAATTAATAACTATACACCCACATAAACTGTGTTCATTAAAGAAGAATATACTCTAGTGTGACTGGCCTGTACAAGGTCCTCTGCACTACTCAAGCCTTGAGGTCAGGCTTTGTGTGGGGCCAGAGTGACAGAGCAGGTGTTCATGCGGGTGCCCGTCTGTCCTGGCTCATCAGACACTAGCATGGAAGGTGAGGATGGGAAAGGGTTACAGGATCTACACCAGTGCCATTGAGGCAGTGATCTGAACTAGAGCTGGGAGACACATTTTGGATGAATAGATAATTTGCCAAAAAATGCAGTTTTGGTCGTCCCAGATGCAATTTGCAAATCTGACCCATTAGTTTCGTGCGGGGGAAAGTTTTCCCCAGCCAGCAGTCTCTGCGTGCACAGGGCTCTCTTCATAACAGTTAGCAGAGTGTCTAGGGCCCTTAGCTGGGATGTGAAAAACTGGGGTTTGAATCGCCCTTCTGTAAAGGAGGGACTTGGACTCAGCGAGGGCCCTAACCACCAGGTTATATCTTGGCTATTCTGCTTTCAGTCTCTCCTGTTAAAGCTATTCCACTTGGTACAAATACTGAAATATTCACTGGGCCAAAACAAGAGACTGACTCTATAGCCTGATGAATAAGGCACTACCTAATTCAGAGAAGGGATTTGAATCCACATCTCCTGCCTCCCAGACTAGTGTCTTAATCACCAGGCTATAGAATCATTTTCTCTCTCTGGCCCAATGAGTATTTATACAAAGTGTAACAGTTTTAAGGGGAGAGAGCAAGCAGTCCACCCCAGAATAGCCTGTAGCCCGCCCAGTGGTTAGAGTATTGAGCTGGGAAGTGGAAAATCAGAGTACAAGTCCATTGCTTCAGAGTGAGAAGTCAAACCTGGGTCTCCTGCATCCCAGACAAGTGCCTTAACCATTGAACTAAAGGAGGACAGAGAGAGGTTGGCCTGAAACACGCGTCTCAAATCTGCAGGGGCGGCTCCAGGCCCCAGCACGCCAAGCACGTGCTTGGGGCGGCATGCCGCGGGGGGTGCTCTGCCGGTCGCCAGTTCCATGGCTCTGGTGGACCTCCCGCAGGCAGGGAGGTCCACCGAAGCCGCGGGACCAGCGAACCGTGGGACCAGTGGACCCTCCGCAGGCATGCCTGCAGGAGGTCCACCAGAGCCACGGGACCGGCGACCGGCAGAGCGCCCTCCTGTGGCATGCCGCTGTGCTTGGGGCGACAAAATGTCTAGAGCCGCCCCTGCAAATCTGTCAGCACATTCTGAACATATTTTTAACTAAACCAAATATTTTGCCTGATGTTTTTCAGTTTTCTGGCCAAACCGAAAAATCACCTACTTATCCAGCTCTGGTCTGAACACCCTGCACAAGTAGCACGAAGGGGCACAGGGACTGGAATTCCAGTCAGCAGTGGTGGCCCCAGAAATGGGAACAAGTCTACAACCCTGTATGTTCACTACTTGTTGAGGAGCGGATAGTATGCACGTACACACACGCACACAGCCTCTGTGCATTTCACTGGCACATAGGAATGCTGTACTTTTATTTTGCTAATTTCTGATGTATATTTTTCTGTGAAGATCCCATGTACTATGCTGCACACTAGCCCTAAATTAGTCAGCATGACTCCTTGTGGTGTGATGCAAATCTACACTGAATGAGGCATGCTGGTGAGGCAATCGTTTGAAAATCTTTAATTTTGTTGAAATAGTTTCCCTTAGGTGCATTTTTTTAATTATGTCTAAAATATATAATGATTGTAAACGCTTTGTTTCCACTGTGGTTGAGCAATCCCACTTCTGCCTGACCTTGGAGTTATAGACTTTTGGCAGTGCTGACCGACTGTTCAAGTACGGATGTGCAGTGGTGTTTGAATTGCAATTTCCTTACTCTTTGAATCTCAAGACATTTATTATTTATTTGCTATTTGTCTTGCACCTTAAAGTGCTAAGAAGTAATTAAAAATAAAGGGATTCTCCATCTAAATCTCCATTCTCTCACTCTATCACCCTCCTCTTCTATGTTTGCCTTTCCCTCAGTTCTCCTTCCCTACTCTACACTCTGCCGATACCACAAGTAAAACTAGGGAGTAAGAATGGGACCTACCAGATCATCATAAGGTAAATAAAGGCTGATGAGTTCTGTCTATTCCATTCTCTTTCCATTCTGCTCCTCTACCCCTTAAGTGTTTTTTCTTTCCTCTTCTATTCCTCCCTTCCTTCTCTCTCCTGTCCTCCATTATATTCCCCTTCTCTTCCATTCTGCTGTGTTCACTCTCCTGACTCCACATAACCCCTGCTTTCTCCTGAATTCATAGGGTCAGAAGGTGAGGGGGAGCTGATAAATCCATCTTGTTACTGGTGGGATCTTCAGGAGAAGTGGAGCCAGCAGTGGAAAGTGAGCAGCCCCTGGAGTGGGAGAAGAGCGAACAGAGGAAAAGCTCTTTCTTTAAAGGAAAGAAAGTGGATAGGACATTTCTGTCTGGGACCCCTTTCCCCCATCCCTCCGTATGATACTGCTATTACTCCAATTACTGGTAGCATAGTTGATATCCTCAAAGGCCTGGTCGTGGTGTATTTCTCTTACTTCACATTGCCCCGTTTGGTGAGTCTGTGCTTCACCAGAAATAAAAAGGGAACTCTCCCAACTCATGGAGAGGAAGGGGGAGATTGCCCTTTACTAAAAGTAGAGGAGTTGCATACCCCTATGCTCCTGCCTACTGGTTGTGACACTGGCTTTGCCACCATTGGCAGCTGGCTGACAGGTGCACTCTATAACCCTACAGTTAGTTAGTACTAAGGACTCGTTCTTGACATGTTAGGCTCCAGGGATCAAAATGTTGAGGAAGCAGCCTGCAGTATTGACTACTGAGGCAGAAGTACTCTAAGCTGTGTGCTGCCCAATAGTCCCCTACCTGCATTATGGCTCAATCCTGAACCCTTTGCAATCAATGGCAATACTTTCATTGACTCCAAGAGGAGCTATTCCCCTATTGGCTCTTGAGCTTAGAGGCCACAGTTTGGCCAGAACTCTATGGCGTAGCTCCTTCCCCGTGGATTGCTACTTGGATTGGGGGTAGGGGGAAGTCATATACTAGCTTACTGTTGGCTCAACCTTGCTGTACCACATAGAGGTGAAGTCTGAGACTCGGTTTCACATCCCCTGCTGACATATATGCTAGATTATGGCGTTTTGATTTAGTCCACGTGCAATAGCAATTGGAATCTAGAACAAGAAAAATGTTTAAAACTATTTGAATCTTGTTCCCAGTGTGATAGTATTTTCCATGTTAATCTCCTATTAAACTATCCACAGGCAGCAGACAAAGGAATTAGAAACACATAAAGAGATTGAAATACAGCTACATGTCTGTCCTTGATATAGTTGATTTAGAATAATGGCATCATTTTCCTGTAGAAATCCCTTCCTTTGCTGAATGCTATTACCCTCAGTAATACCTTTTGTACCTTCAGTTAATATAGCCATATAACAAATGCAAATCTGTACTGGCAAAGGCAGACTGCTTGAACTTTAAAATATTAATTTTAAATGTAGCTATGGCTATTTTTAATAGTCATTTAAAATGATCCTAGAAAAGCACACGCTGAGATAATGAGATCTATAAATATTAGTTGGCATTATTGATTCACATGGATTGCTTCTGTGGATTATCCCTATTTACTACATTTCTTCTTGTGCCTCAACTAATCAGTAATTTGTGATTTTGAAAAGGTATTTCTTCAGGTGGGATTTTCACAGTAGCCTAAGGGATTGAGACACTCAACTCCCATTGAGTTTCAGTGGGAATTGTGTGCCTAACTCCTTTAGGCTCTTTGGAAAATCCAGCCTTATTTTTTTTTCTTGTCTCCAATTAAGTTTAGAATGGAATTTTCAAATGCATTGGCCTAGCTGCTCCTGTTAGTCAATGGTAAAATTCTCCTTGACTCTAATGGGAATTGAGTTAGGGTGGCACTCAGCGCTGTTGAAAATTGCATCCTTAGCGCTCGTTAGGCACGAAGGGAAAGAGCCTGAACGTATGCAGCTTCAGTGGAACACCCTTGCACAGGTGCCTGGGTGAACCTTCCTTATCTTTGGACACTCTGTGCATGAACCAGGGATGCTTGCAGTCTTTCTCCAGGGATTGCAGAGACTAATCCCTATGTCTCGAGTGGCTCATGAACATGGATGCCAACCTCAGGGCAGACTGTCAAGAAGCAGGGCACAAACTGCAAATTGTTTATATGTTCTCTAATTAGATTTCACCAAATCAAGTAGCAAGAGAGAACTCACCACGCCTTATAATGGCCTTACTATGGAGTCACAGAAAGTCCTCTTGGACACGGTGGTCTATCTTGCCACCCACCAAAAATCACAACAATATTCAGGTTATTCCCAGTCCCAAAGGTCCATTCACTTACTCCAAATCAGTTGCACCTCAGATCTCTCACCAAAGACTATGCTTATATCCAATCCTGTAATAACTAACTGAAGATTTATTAACTAAGAAAAGAAATGAGAGTATTTACAAGATTAAAGCAGGTAGCATATACACACAAATGAGTTACAGTCTTAGATTCCAAAATCTAATAGAAATTCCTATAATAAGCCAACTCTGTATGTCCTTTAGGGCTAACCCAGGCAAAACAGCTGGGGGTCCTTTGCTTATGCTTAGTGATTCTTGCCTCTTTAGAGTCCAAGTAGCAAAAAGAACTAAGTTTCTCTTTGTCAGGGATTTTTATCCCCTTCCCTTCAGAGGGAAGCTAATGGGATGAGTTTATGTAAATGTCTCCTCTTCCTGAGGGGGTGAGGAATGCAGTTAAAGTCTTTATTCTTTGATGTCTCATGATGTCTCATTTAGTTTCAAAGGCCTTCTCATTGGGCAGGACCTAACATCTTCTGTAGAAAGCCAGATTTGCACTGGAGAAGGCTTCTCTCCCATAGGCACTGACTCCATGGGTGCTCTGGGGCAGATTCCCCCACAGGGAAAAAATGGTGGGTGCTGAGCACCCACCAGCAGCCCCCCTATCAGCTCCCTTACCACCCCCAGCACCTCCCACCTGCCAGTGGGCCCCACGGATCAGCACCTTTCCCTCCCTCCCTCCCTCCCTCCCTGTGCCTTCCACCCAGGGCTGGCTCTAGCTTTTTGGTCACCCCAAGCGGCGAAAAAAAAAAAAAAGAGAAAAAAGAAAAACCCGATTGAGCTGCTGCCGAAGTGCTGCCGAGGACTAGAAGCGGAGCGATGGAATTGCCACCAAAGTGCCGCTGAACAGGAAGAGAGGGACTGAAAGACCCGCCGCCGAATTCCCGCCACAGACCCTGACGTGCTGCCCCAATAATGGATGGAGTGCCACCCCTTTCTATTGGCCGCCCCGTGCTTCCTTCGCTGGTGCCTGGAGCCGGCCCTGCTTCCGCCCACCGTGATAAGCTGTTTCAGGCATGCAGGAGTCTGGGAGGGATGGGGAGGAGCGAGGACACAGCATGCTCAGGGGAGGGGATGGAATTGGGTGGGAAGAGGCGGGTGGGGGTGGAGCAGGGGCAGGAAGAGGTGGGTTGGGGTGGAGAAGGGGCAGGAAGAGGTGAGGTGGGGTGGGGTGGGGCCTGGGAAAAGGGGTGGAGTGGGGCAAGGTCTGGGGCACCCCCGGGCACCTTGGAAAGTCGGCACCTGTGTTCTCTCCTGTTTGACGAGTTACACAGTTGCAGAGGTTTACAATGCAAACACTCATGGCTTGTTTTCACATACAGCTCTACAGAAGCATAGTTAATCTTTGTCCCCAAGAGGCAATAGTTGTGCTGACAGCAAAAGCTTGCTTGTTGACATAGCACTATTTACATGGGGGGGGGGGGGTTAGGTCAGTATAACTACATCAGTGAGGGGTGTCAATTTTTCACACCCTTGAGCGATGTAATTATACTGATATAGGTCTGTAGTGTAGACCTGGCCTCGGTAGAACTAACAGAGGTTATAAGTGAGATCAATACAGGCAGCATCCTACAAGCATTTCAACAAGTCTAAGCATTAAACACATTCTTAACATTGTTAGAGTAGATGTTAAATTGATAACACACAGGTAAGCCGGACTGGTTTCCAGCTATGCATTTGTCAGTGTTCAGTGAGGCCTATGGCCTTGACATGAACTGGCACCAGGTCATCCAGTGTCGTACCCTGTTTGCCCAAAGAGGTGTAAATCACACTAAAGGGAGCAGAGACATGCAGATTCCCCTGAGCCGCAGTCCCTCCCTGAGTTTTCTTCGGGCAGTTTGACTTCTCAGCATTCCCAATGCAAGGCCATGGGCAGTCTGCACAATCTGGCCCATAAAGCAGACCTGAACTATTTTAATTGTGTTACTAAGGACCTTGCTGATGCTCTAGATTGAGGGTGGTTTTGTGGTGGGAAGGGTGGGGAAGTACCAAATGAAATGACGAGAGAGGAGTAAGAGAGTTGTACTAAAAGGTATTGTTCTGAAGGGAACAGAATCACATCAGGGGAGAATCTGACCGATTGTTTTGAATGGGTGAAGCTTTTCTAGGGAATGCTAAGGACTGAATAATAATATCTAGCTCTTCTATAGTATATTTCATTTGTTGTTCTCAAAGCACTTTATGAAGGAGGTCAATATCATTATCCCCATTTTACAGATGAGAAACTGAGAATAGTTCTGTGATTTCTCATGTAATAAACAGGACAAAATTGGTACCATGTCTAAACAAGAAAGTTGCACTGTTTAAACCTAAGGGGAGATTTTAAATTGATTTGAATTTAAATTAAAACCTATTTCCACGTGACGTGACTTGAACAAAAATAAACCAGTCTAAGCTGAAATCAGTATCCACAGAGACCTTTGTACTAGTTTAACTGTATCCACTTTAAAACTGATTTAAGGCAAACCGGTGAAACTTTTCGGTGCAGGCAAAAGGCTGTCCCACACTAGGAAAACAGGTTTGTTCTTATACATGTTATCTAAGATGTGGTGACTAATATGGCAAAATCCTTGTGAGGACAAGTCAGTTTGTAATTGTCACGCATGTTAGCTGATCAAGATAAATTCTAGGGAGGATCCTATGATTCCAAATTTATTTGCATGTCACATAAATTTTATATAATCTCACTTCTATTATTTTAAAATGATGTATGCAGGAAGTGCTGAATTCTAAAATTGTGCCTATAGAAAGCATCCATTCACTTAAAGAAATGAACCAGATAATGTTTTAAGCTACCTGAACTATTTTTTTTACCTTTTTCCCACATTGTGGGCCAGATTCAGAAGCAAGCTAGTATAACTTACATCAACTTCTATGCCACTCCCCGTGTAACTAATTTAGCATAGACTCACATTCTCTCTCATGCTCATGATCACTTACCAATGTGTACTGTAACTTACATCCATTCAGAGGTGATGTATAAAGAAGTGTAAGTGACATGTCAGTAAATGGGTGTGATGTTAACAGAATCAAAGTCAATGTCTACACACACGGACTATAGCGGTGGGGTTACAGTACCGAAGCTATATATCCCCATGTGTAGATGTAACCAACAGTGATTGAAGGGGTTTCTCCATCACTGCCTGAACACCACCTCCCAAGTAATGGTAGGTAGGTTGACAGAAGCATTCTTCCTTCAACCTAGCCATGTCTACACCGGTGTTAGGTCAGCATAGCTTTGGTGCTCAGGGGCGTGGACTTAAAATTTAAGTGTAAACTGGGCCTGATAGGATATGTCTACAGTGCAATTAAAAACCCTCGGCTGGCCTGTGCTAGCTGATTTGGGCTCATGGGGCTCAGGTTAAGGATAGACATTTGAGCTTGGCCTGGAGTCTAGAACCCTGCATGATAGGAGGGTCCCAGAGCTTAGACTGCAGCCTGAGCCCGAACAGTAAACAGCCCTTTAACTAGAGCCCCGCAAACCCAAGTCAGCTGGCACAGGCCAGCTGTGGGTGTCTAATTGCAGAGGAGACATACCCATAAAGTCTAAGGGTGTGTCTACACTACGAAATTACTCCAATTTTACAGAAGTCGATTTTTGGGAACAGATTGTATAAAGTCGAGTGCATGCATCCACACGAAGCACATTAATTCAGCGGTGTGCATCCATAGTACTGAGGCTAGCGTCGACTTTCGGAGTGGTGCACTATGGGTAGCTATCCCACAGTTCCCGCAGTCCCCGCTGCCCATTGGAATTCTGGGTTGAGCTCCCAATGCCTGATGGGGCCAAAAATTTGTTGCGGGTGGTTATGGGTAAATGTAGTCAGTCAACCCTCCCTCCATGAAAGCAACGGCAGACGATCATTTCGCACCCTTTTCCCTGGATTGCCCGAGCAGACGCCATAGCACGGCAAGCATGGAGCGTGTTCAACCTTTTTTCACTGTCACTATATGTCTACTGGATGCTGCTGACAGACGCGGTAATCCAATGCTACATAGCAGCAGCTCCTTGCCTTTGCAAGTTAGCAAAGATTTTTTCCTGCTGCTTTCATGGAGAGAAGGGGGGGGGGGGCTGACGACATGTACCCAGAACCACCCACAACAATGTTTTTGCCACATCAGGCATTGGGAGCTCAACCCAGAATTCAAATGGTTGGCGGAGACTGTGGGAACTGTGGAATAGCTACAGTTTCAGTCGCCTCTCCCTCCATGAGAGCAACTGCAGACAATCGTTTCGTGCCTTTTTTCTGTGCAGACGCCATAGCACGGCAAGCATGGAGCCTGTTCAGCTCACCACAGCAGTTATGAGCATTGTAAACACCTCACGCATTATTGTGCAGTTTAT
The DNA here is from genome assembly GCF_016161935.1 of Mauremys reevesii. Lineage (NCBI taxonomy): Eukaryota > Metazoa > Chordata > Testudines > Geoemydidae > Mauremys > Mauremys reevesii. The sequence goes on along the minus strand of NC_052631.1, from coordinate 38,442,137 downwards.
GCAGAACCAGTAGCTGAAAAACCAGGTGAGGAGGCGACGGCAGCGTGGTGACAAGAGTGATGAGGACATGGACACAGACTTATCTCAAAGCGTGGGCCCCAGCAATGTGGACATCATGGTGTTAATGGGGCAGGTTCATGTCATGGAACGCCAATTCTGGGCCCGGGAAACCAGCACAGACTGGTGGGACCACATAGTGTTGCAGGTCTGGGATGATTCCTAGTGGCTCCGAAGCTTTCGCATGCGTAAGGGCACTTTCATGGAACTTTGTGACTTGCTTTCCTCTGCCCTGAACCGCAAGAATACCAAGAGGAGAGCAGCCCTCACAGTTCACAAGCAAGTGGCAATAGCCCTCTGGAAGCTTGCAACGCCAGACAACTACTGGTCAGTCGGGCATCAGTTTGGAGTGGGCAAATCTACTGTGGGGGTTGCTGTCATGCACGTAGCCAATGCAATCACTAAGCTGCTGCTATCAAAGGTAGTGACTCTGGGAAATGTGCAGGTCATAGTAGATGGCTTTGCTGCAATGGGATTCCCTAACTGTGGTGGAGCGATAGATGGAACCCATATCCCTATCTTGGGACTGGACCACCAAGGCAGCCAGTACATAAACCACAAGGGGTACTTTTCAATGGTGCTGCAAGCACTGGTGGATCACAAGACATGTTTCACCAACATCAATGTGGGATGGCCTGGAAAGGTTCATGACGCTCACATCTTCAGGAACTCTGGTCCGTTTAAATGGCTGCAGGAAGGAATTTACTTTCCAGACCAGAAAATAACTGTTGGGGATGTTGAAATGCCTATAGTTATCCTTGGGGACCCAGCCTACCCCTTAATGCCCTGGCTTATGAAGCCATACACAGGCACCCTGGACAGTAGTAAGGAGTAGTTCAACTATAGCCTGAGCAAGTGCAGAATGGTGGTAGAGTGTGCATTTGGATGTTTTGAAGGGTCACTGGCACAGTTTACTGACTCGCTCAGGCCTCAGCGAAACCAATATCCCCATTGTAATTGCTGCTTGCTGTGTGCTCCACAATCTCTGTGAGAGTAAGGGGGAGACGTTTATGGTGGGGTGGGAGGTTGAGGCAAATCGCCTGGCAGCCAATTACGCACAGCCAGACACCAGGGCGATTAGAAGAGCACATCAGAGAAGCTTTGAAAACCAGTTTCATTTCTGGCCAGGGTACTGTGACAGTTCTATTTGTTTCTCCTGATGAAAACCTGCTTCCTTAGTTGACTCTAAAATTCCCTGTAAGCAAACCGCCCTCCCCCCTTCGATCACAGATTGGAAATAAAGTCACTATCGTTTAAAAACCATGTATTCTTTATTAATTGATTATAAAAATAGGGAGATAACTTACAAGGGAGCCTGGGTGGAGTGGGGGAGGAGGGAAGGAAGAAGCCACTTCAATACCTGTTGAATGACAGCCTTCTGTCCACTGGGGTGGAGTGGTTGGGTGCCTGGAGCCTCCCCTCCCCCACCCCGGGTTCTTGGACGTCTGGGTGAGGAGGCGGCTATGGAACATGGGGAGGAGGGAGGGTGATTAAACAGGGGCTGCTGCAGCAGTCTCTCCAGCTGATGTTCCTGAACCTCCACCAGATGCCGCATCATGTCCGTTTGTTCCTGCAGTAGCCCCAGCATTGCTTTGTACATCCTCTGATCTTCCTGCCGCCACCTCTCCTCATGTTCACTGTCCGCTTTCCTGTCCTGTGCTATTGTGTCCCTCCACCCTTTCTGCTGAGCTCTTTCAGTGCAGGTGGCCCGCATGAGCTCAGAGAATATTCAATCGCACGTGTGTTTTGTTTGCCACCTTATCTGAGATAGCCTTTGGGACGGAGGAGGGAGGCTTGAAACATTTGCAGCTTCAGGAGGAAAAAGAGGGAGAGAAGTATTTAAAAAGATACATTTTACAGAACAATGGGTATACTCTTTCTCGGTGAACAACACTATTCGCATTACATAGCACGTGTGATTTCGGTACAAGGTCATTTTTTGCATCTTATATTGAGTGCCTGCGGCTTTGGTGTTAGAGATCAAACATGCCAGGCACATAATTCAGCTTGCAGGTGGCCATGGTAAGCCATAGTCTTTCGGCTTCTGCAACCTTCATAATGGCAGCACCCTCCTTTCCCGTTCCAAGCAAAGCCCGTTGAGTTGTCCATTTAGGGCTGCGGTTTTCATGTTAACGTGCAGCAGTAGAAACCAAACTACCCCCCACATCCTTTCCTCTGGGATGACCGCTTTAACCCTCCCCGCACCACGTGGCTGGTATCAGGGAAGATCCCTACTAGCCAAACGCGAGCAGCTCAGTGCCAATGCTGCCCCCCCCCTTTGGCTAACTGTGGGGAGGATTTCTTTTCAGCCACAGGCAAACAGCCCAGTAGGAACGGCCACCTATGAATGTCCCCTTAATTAAATTCACGCATTTCAACCAGGTTACCATGAATGATATCACTCTCCTGAAGATAACAGAGAGATAAAGAATGGATGTTGCTTGAATGCCAGCAAATACCAGGACCATACACTGCCAGGCTTTGTCATGCAATGATACCAGATTACTTGCTACTAGCATGGCGTGGTAAAGTGGCCTACCATGGAGGACGGAATAAGGCTGCTCTCCCCAGAAACCTTCTGCAAAGAGTACCTCCAGGAAAGCTTAATGGAGATGTCCCTGGAGGATTTCCACTCCATCCCCAGACACATTAACAGACTTTTCCAGTAGCTGTACTGGCCACGAATGAATCCCAAGTCCCCAGGGCAAATTAATCATTAAAAAACACTTGCTTTTAAACCATGTTTTATATTTACAAAGGTACACTCACCAGAGGTCCCTTCTACGGCTTCATGGTCTGGGATACTGCCTTGGTAGGGTTGGGAGGGTATTTCAGTCAGGGTGAGAAAAAAATCCTGGCTGTTAGGGAGAATGGTGTGCTGTGTGGTCTCCTCAACCTCGTCCTCGTCCTCCTCCTCCTCCTCCTCCTCATCTTCCCCGTCCGCAAAATCCTCAGGCATGGTGACTGAGAGTACCCCATCATCGGAGTCCACGGACAAGGGTGGGGTAGTGGTGATGCGCCCCCCTCCCCCAGAATTGCCTGCAGCTCAGCGTAGAAGTGGCATGTCTTCAGCTCCCTCCTGGAGTGTCCGTTTGATTCTTTGGCTTTCTGGTATGCTTGTCTCAGCTCCTTAAGTTTCATGTGGCACTGTGTTGAGTTCCTATTGTGGCCTCTGTCCATCATGGCCTTGGAGATTTTTTTCAAATGTTTTGGCATTCTGTGTTTTGGAACGGAGTTCTGATAGCACAGATTCATCTCTCCATACAGTGATCAGATCTAGTACCTCCCATACGGTCCATGCTGGAGCTCTTTTTTGATTCTGGAACTGCATGGTCACCTGTGCTGATCAGCTCTCCATGCTGGGCAAACAGGAAATGAAATTCAAAACTTCACAGGGCTTTTCTTGTCTACCTGGCCAGTGCATCTGAGTTCAGATTGCTGTCCAGAGCGGTCACAATGGTGCACTATGGGATAGCTCCCGGAGGCCAATACCGTTGAATTGCATCCACACTAACCCTAATTCGAACCGGCAGTGTCGATTTCAGTGCTACTCCGCTCGTCAGGGAGGATACAGAAATCGATTTTAAGAGCCCTTTATGTCGACAAAAATGACTTTTGTTGTGTGGACAGGTGCAGGGTTAATTCAATTTAATGCTGCTAAATTCGACCTAAACTCATAGTGTAGACCAGGCCTAAGTTAGTATAGCGAGCAGGAAGAAGGTATAAGTTATACCAGGCTAGAGTCCCCTCTGAATTTGGTTCTGTGTCACATCTGGGCCTTGGCAGGTTGAACTACTTACTATTACAATATATGCTTCCCTTTCTTCAAGTTTAATCTCAACATAATACAAGAAAAAGCAAAAGAGTGACAAATTTTGTGCGCGTAAGATGAGACATCAGCATTTTGTCTTATCGGAATTGGTGATTCAGTGTATCGCTAAAAGCAGTTTTAGAGCATAGGAAACAGCATCATTGATCTTCAGGAGTCTTGTTGCCAGAAAATATATTAAAAAGTTTAATACTATGACGTGCAGCTTCATACTAGCAATGTTGCCAAGATTTTTCCAGAAATCAATGAGTATGAGAAGAGTTTGAGGGGAGACAGTGTTGGTGATTTTTCAGAAGGGTTGGAGGTGAGTTAGCCATTTGTGACCTTTGTGCAAGCTGAATTTCTATGTGCTGTTTGGAAAACGTATTCCTTCACATTTTCAGAATCTCTACAGTAGTCATAGGGAGACAGAACTGTTTATAATATATTAAAGCCCCCACCCCCCGGGTTTGCAATCAATATGCAGTGTGTGTGTGTGTGTGTGTGTGTGTATGATACATCTATATAAAATATACACAATCACATACACACTCCGAATTAAGGCAAAGGAACTGATGTGATTATATGCCAAAATTATACGCCATCATCCTCACTGAAGCCAATGTCACCAGCATTGAAGTAATGATCCTCATGCACCAACTTTGCTGGGCTGGACATCGTGTGTCGGTGCTAGACTCTCGCCTTCCAAAACAAGTCCTCTTCTCTCAGCTCATCCATGGTCAGAGATCCTGTGGTCAGAGGAAACACTACAAAGATGCACTGGAAGTGTATCGTAAGAAAACTGATGTGGACATCACAAGCTGAGAGGAGCAAGCCACGAACCGACCTCAATAGCACCATATCCTTCATCAGGCAGTGGCCTGCTTTGAGGAGAAGCACCTTGACCTCAAAGCTAAAAAAGAGAGAGAGAAGGAAGGAAAAAGAAAGCACTTTCTCTCAGCAGGCAGCTGGCCTGCCACAAAATGTCTGTACCTACTGCGGGCAGATTTGTGGTTCCAGGAACAGACTCCTGAGTCATCTGAAGACCCATATGTAAGTCCGTGGGATCGCCAGTCAGTAAGTCTATTAAGGCCGGTAGAGTTGCTCTGAATATACACTGGTGAAATTGAGATCAGAATTTGCTCCCACTTTTCATTTGTCTAGATATTTACTTGAGGAAAGGATTTTTTAAGTTAGGAGTTTATGAATAAATACTACATACACATGTACTGTCTGCACACATATTAGGATTATATTTTTGCAGATATCAATTCTGAGCATCTATATACCAATGTGATTTTCTATTATTTATTATTCAAGTACTGACAGTGCACTTAGTGCTGTATAATATATATATTTTTAAAGTTCCTGTCCCAAAATGCTTGCAGTCTAAAAGCAAGTTTATTAAAAATTTGAAAGCAACTAGTGACTAGGAATCTAAACCCCATATTCAAATATTATGTAGAATTTGTCTTCACAAACAGCTACCTCATGACAAGCTGGGATGTGACTTTATCCTGTGCTAGCCTGCCGCAGACTAACTGATGGTGTGAACCGTGGTGACATGCATTAACAGTTCATTAATGTGCTCTGATCTAGGCCCATTTCAATGTGGACTAGATCGTTTTTCAGAATGGGACTGGAAACCTCATGAAAGCAACTCTGCTCCTATTGTATCAGCACCGTTGCTTCCATCTCCAACCTGGAAGTGCATAAAGGTGTATGAAGAAGAAAAGGGATGTGGGGGATGGGGTGGAAATGTTAACTGAACTTATTCAGACCTTACAAACAGATCAGTTCAGGCCTTGAACAAATGTATAGTGAAGTGTGTGTCCCCACCCCCCCATGGGTTTGCTCATCTCTAACTGTTCATTCATTGCTTTAAAAGCCAGTGTGATATGCAGGGGCAGATCCCTTAAGTGGTATGACTCACCCTATTCCCTACAACATGCACCCATCTCTCCTTCCTCAAAGCTACAACCCAGCTGGAGAACGTTGGAGTCTGAAAATATGTCTGCTCCTGAGTGATTCCCAGTAACCACTGTGGTTGTTATTTGCAGGCAATAACTTAGATGAGAATTATGCTCTATATGCGTCAACTCTCTCTCATTTCTATTGATACAGAAAAATATGTATTTCTAATAATAATTAGAACTCCCCCAACTCCTCCCCCACCCCAAAGACCTTAGATCAGACCAACCGCTAAACTTTGGAGAAGTTTGAATCCTGATTCAGATTTTGCAGCTTGGTCCTATCTCTATTAATACGTGAATATGTTCCACAACCTTGTCAGCACCAATCTGTGTTTGTGGAATGGCTGAAGTGCAGTGGTTACCAGGAATTCAGACTATGTCCATTACGGACACATCTGAGTTAGAGAACCTAAGGCTTCTCCCTGTTCTGGTTATAACACAATTCCAGATGGTACTATGGACAGGATTTTAAGGGTATTCCATAACTAGGCTAAAGTGTGGGACATGACTAACATCCCCATATGAAACAGACTCATCCCTTAGAGGTATGGGTTAAAGTGCTTTCATTTCAGTGGGAGTGCCGAAGGCTTTAGCCTGGTTACAGAACACAGTTTAGGTTCTGTCTATGCTACAAGCTGGAAATGTGATAACTACGACCTTGAGGATTTTGCCTTGAGATTTGTAAGCTCCAGAGGTGCCTTCTAAGTGTCCCCCATCACCTTTAAGGTGGTTGGTAAAGGGAGGAGTGGGAAGAGTTTCAAGTCCTCCCTGAAATAACATTTAATGGAGTTGAGAGTATTTATTAAGAGAGAGATTTGTGCACGTTGTACGCAGCCCGTAGCAAGGGGCAGTGCAAAGCCATCCCTCCCTACAGGGAGCACCGATTGCCTTTCTGGAGTGCAAATTACCAAGTGCCATGCAGTCTGCTGTAGGAGATGTAGGTGGGACTGAGCCAGTCTCAGTGCAGTCAGAGGCTGTGCATAGCATAGAGGCTGCCGTTCTGGCTAGTTCTCGCAGTGGCTATGCACGTGGGGTGGAAAGCCACTTATGGCTGCCACTGAGAAAAGAGAATAGAAAAATATTAAGCGCTTAGAATAGATAACACCTTTTCAAGCCCTTATACATTTGTTAAGTGTGATGAGTGTATGTATGATGCAAATGGTACTTCAGGACAACCGGTGCTCTCAGCTGTGCACTGATGTCAGTGCATTAGGATGGTGCGGCACCATAAACTGGTGTGCAGGGCCTGCCTTACGGGTCAGTGTGAAGGGAGGATGGGCTCTCTCTCCCTTTCAACTCCTTTCAGGCAATGTGCACTTCTGGGGGCACATGGAAGGAGCAGTCTTTGAGTTCCTCGGAGTGCCTGGAATGTGATTGTGACTGTAGGAGGCAGGGCTCAGTTACAGTCTGAAGCATCTCTTTTTTAAAATGTCCCCTCTGCTTCTGGTACAATTCTGTCTCCTTTTGTTAAAACTGACTTCTACCAAGCTGCCACATATTTCCTGCTCCCTCGCTAGGAGGATGCCTATAAGATGGGTTTCAATGTAACCCAGATTGTTTTACTGAGATCCTTTCACAAGTCTTAAAGGGCTTTACAGAATTACAATTATTTAACTCCCAACTGTCAGTTCCAGTGAGATTGACAGCATGTCAATTCACAGCTTGTTCTGGGATACCGAGGCATGGTGGGGTGATTAGATAGGGACTTTAGTAATGGCCTAATTCTGAAAAGTACTGAGCACCTGTAGTCTCACTGACATAATTGAAGTTGAAGTGGAAATTTTGGAAGGTGGACATCGCTGAAAATCAGGCCACTTGCTTTGAATTTGAATTCCCTAGCTTCTGGAATAGCATTGCCAAGTGATTTTTAAGGATTTAGCTATTCAGTCACTTTCCATTAGCGTCAATGGCTAAATCTGCTGCACCTATTTAATAGTTTTACCTAGATTTTTAGAAGAGGCTACAATTGTTACAGATGTGATTTTTTTTTTTTTTTTTTTGCTATTTCATTCAATAGTGGCTACAATTAATAATAATGAGCAGAACTGGGTGGGAAATGGTTTTCCTACCCCAAGAAAAATGTTGAGAGTTTGTAAAAATGTTCCCATCCATAACTGGGTAAAAAAATCAAAACCTATAAAATTTTCACAAACTGAAAGATCTGAAAAACAAAACAAACAAAACTGCACAACCAACATTTTCATTTGGGTCAATCAAAATAGCTTGATAATTACAAAATTTATCATTTTGGTTTTTGACCTTTCTTTATTAAATCAACTATAAATTAACTTAAGTTTCCAAACAAAAAGTCATTTCAAACTGAAAAAATGGAACATTTTTTTCAAAAATGTTGAAATGAGGTTTTGAGAATTTTGAAACTTTTTTGCAATTTTTTTTCAGAACAGGGAATTCATTCAAACTTACACTTGCCATCAGAAACATGTAAGTGCAAATTTTTGCTGGTGCAATAACTGTCCCAAGGGGGAAAAAAAAGTAGCAGAGTTGAAGATCTGAACATATGAAAGGGAATATTTTAAATTGTTCTCAGTTGTTCCTGTTTTTCCTTCACCAGTTAAGCTTTTATTGAAACAAAATAGTATAAATGAAAATTACTACTGCTGCTTAATTCATTACAGTCTGTGTGCGTAAAGCACCTTTTATGTTATATTGTATACTCAGTGATCCCTGAGTGCATTACACCTTGTGTGTTCTTCACTTTCAAACTGTTAATGTTTTACCAAGTCCAAGTGAAAATGTAAATCTCTGGGACATTTAGTGTGTGTTGCCATTTTTACAAGTTCTCCAGTAGAGGAAAGCTTAGGTGTTTCTAATGGCACTCACAATTGTGTGGGTATCCAAATGGGTACAGTTTGCCCCTAGAACCAACCCATAATTCTGCCACCCACCTACAATCTGTGAGCAGGCTTGCTCTGGTAGGGCAGGATTAGTTGCTGTTACATTAAACACCCTAATGTTATATTTACCATTCCCCTTGATGACGGTAGAACTGTGAGTCCTGCATGGATATGGAAGGAGAGGTAAGTAGACACAGTTTTGAAGGACAATGTCCCCTCCCCCAGCAATTAAATTCTTATGAAAATGAAGGAGATTTCTTTGTGGGAACTCTCTTCTGATTAATTCTTTACATGACCCTCCCTGCTGAGATATTTAATTATACAGCTTCAGACTTATAGACCTGAAGCTCTTGCAACAGGCTTCAGAGAGGAGAGAGGGCCATGGTTCTTTATGCATTTTTAAGCAACCGTAATGCAGAGAATTAGCAGCTTTTGCAAACATGAGGCGAAATCAGTAAAGGGCTTCAGGCAGGCATCATCTATAAGGAATTCAAAGTCATTTTCAGTCTGTGAAATAGCTAGGAAGTATGTGCTTGGTAGAAATGAACGGAAATGGAGTTCTACTTGCACAGTTTCAGAAATAATATACCAAAAAAAGATGGCAAGGGAGTCTGAAGAAGAAATTAACAGTTTAACTGGAACTTATGTCTCACTATTATAGAATCATATTCAGTTCAAGGGAAATCAATTATGGTGGATTTAACAGATGAGGTAATTGACTTGCTTAATTATCATTTTGAGATTACTGAGAAAAATGCTATATTGGAGTGAAGTGGTATTATTATATCAGTGGTTTTCAAACTTTTTTCATTTGCAGACCCCTAGAAAATTTTAAATGGAGGTACACACCCCTTTGGAAATCTTAAGACCTAGTCTGCAGACCTCCAGGGGTCCACAGACCACAGGTTGAGAACTACTGCATTAGATAGTCGTTTTGCCACATTGGATGTTGTGATTACCTGACATTATAATTGCACAGCTTTTTTTTTTCAAATGGTGGTCTAGATGCTGTTCAGTCTTTGAGCCTAGTTATCATCCAGTACTTCTTTAACTTTCTTTCAACCTCTTCCTCTACATTTCCCTTACAGCACTGGTGCTTTGGAATGGTCTCCATTTCCTCTTCATTAACAATAACACTTATATAAATACACACAAGGACTTGATACACAGTCATTTTAGACCAGTGTAACTTCTTTGACTTCAGTAGAATCACTCCTGATTAATTCTGATGCAAATGTGAGCAGAACCAGTCCCAAAATCCAACTTCCTTTCTAAAGGCATGTCTATGTGGCCCCACCATTTAGACTAGGGGGAACAGACGCTGACATTTCCTTTTCCCTGGGTGTGGTCAACCCCAGCTTTGCCCCAAGGCCCCATCCCCATGCCATCCCTTCCCCCAAGGCCCCGCCTTTGCTCTGCCTCTTCCTGCCCCTGCTTTGCCCCCTCCCACAAGGCCTTGGCCTTGGTCCGCACCTTCCCCAGGGCCCCGCCCTCACTCTGACTCTTCCTGCCCCCACTCTGCCCCCAAGGCTCCCACCCACCTGCCATTCTCTGCCCTCCCCCAAGTCCTTTCCTGAGCCGCCAACAGCCACCACCCCCTATCAGCTGTTTGACAGCAGCACAGTCCTCATCAGCTGTCAGATGGCAGTGGTGGTGCCCCCGCATCAGCTGATGAGTGGAGGTGGGGATCAGCTGTGGCTGGTAGGTGCTGAGCACCTACTGTTATTTTTCCGTGGTTGCTACAGCCCGGGAGCACCCACGGAGCTGGCGCCTATGCTAGGGGGTGTAAATTGAAGTGTGCGCTAATGTGTAACTGTCCCATATAGACCCTGCAGTCGCAAGCTGAACAGCACCTAGTTTGCAGGCAAGACAACATTAGTGTGAACTAGGTACCTTTTAGTTTGCATTCACAGGGTCTACACAGAACAGTTACAGCGCAGCTCACTAGTGCATGCAGTAATTCATCCCCTCCCGGCATAGTTGGAACTGCAGGACTGTGTAGATAAGCTGTCAGTTTCAATGTGGCAGCACTAGTGTAAGTAAAGAATCTGGCAGCATGCATGTATGCAAAATGATTCTGTTTCTTGATGCTGCAGTTATCCTTAGGTAAGTACTTTAGGGAGATGCTGTCAACTTAAAAAAAAAATCGCACTGTGTGAAGTGTTTTTCCCATAGTACTATTTTCCTCTATTTCTTCCAGTTTGTTTTCTTTATGCATTGACAGGGCTTTGGGCATTGTCAGTTTACTTCAGTTGGGACTATAGATGCTCAACACTTCTGACAGTCAGGCCCCAAATGTCTTAAGTTAGGCACCCAAAAAACAGAGGCATCCATTTCTGAAAATGGCGGCCTGAACCCTTGCACTAGACTCTACTTGTTGAAGTCTGTGTAACCCAATAGGATTATAGTCCCAAGTCTTGAACTGATAAAAGTACACTGTTGCTAATTTCTTATCAGTTGCTGCCTCCATGTAAAATGCCAGCATTCCAGAGAATATTGATTGATGTTTTCTGCTGCACTCGTAACAAATTTGACTTCAGCCAACAAATGCAAAGAATTCAGAATTACAGCTGAAAATCTACCAGCTCTTTTACTTTAGCTTACTCTTCCTGGTAGTGCCGAGTTTCCTATATCTAGAAGTGTGACAACTTTAGCTAATGTATATATCAGACACATACCATGTCACTCAGCTGCACCCACTCATGGTGGATATCAGTCATTTTGAACTCTGTTATACCTACCCCTCTCATAAAGAAACTGGTGCTATTTGGTCGCTTTTTACTATACTGTATTGACATCAGGAATTCTGAATCATGGAACAGAGATTATGGAAAATGTAGTAATTGTTTTAAATGGATCCCATTTAATGTATTAATAGCTACTTCAGAATAAATCAGAATGATTCTGCTGAAGTCAAAGGAGTTACAGTGAATTAAAATGGCTGTGAGATCAAAATCGGATCCTTTTGGGTAGTGATAATGAAAAGGAGATCTATGGATGAAAAGCACTATATCCATAGATCTCAAAATGCCTTACAAGGGAGATCAGTATCATTATTAACATTTTATAGTCAAGGAAGCTGGGGTACAGAGAGGTGAAGTGACTTGCTGAAAGTCACTCAGTAGTTCAACTGGGAATAAAACCCAGGTCTTTGAGTCTGAGCCCAAAGCTCTATCCACTAGATCACAGTCCTTTTCTTCTGTCTGTGGGGGTTTTGAGTTCCCCGTATTCCCTCAGTTGGGGTGAAATCCTGTCCCGATTGAGGTCAATGGCCTAACACCACTGACCTCAGTGGGGATAGGATATCACCATGAGTCTTTGTCATGCCAGTATCATGCATTTGGGTCTTGGTAGACTGAGATCTGTGGTGACAGGCTTTGAAAAAATGCTTAACTGCCATGTAGTCAGCAAAATAAAGTGGCCAGATTTTCCCATTGTTTTCAAAGCAATAAATTACGTCAGGGGTTCTCAAACTTTTTTTTTCTTTCTGAGTCCTCACCCCCTCACCCCCGCCCAACATGCTAGGAAAACTCCAGCACTCAGGAGAGGGGAAGGGGCGACTCAGGGCTCCAGGCCAGGAACCCTTGGGCATAGGCCATGGGTGGCAGGTGAACTGCTGGCTCGGGGAGGCTAGCCCCCCAACCCAACTCCTTCTGCCCAACCCCTCCCCCCTGGAGCCCAGCCCCCACTGTGGCTTCTGTCCCCTGCCCCCAGCTAGCAGCCCCAGCCCTTCGGAGTGCCGTCAGGCTGGGCAGCACAGCCCGAGCACCAGTCCCAGCTGGGGCCATGGCACAGGGGAAGAGCCACCTGCAGAGCGGGAAGCAGGAGGAGGACTGGGAGCAGAGTGTGGGCAGGGCCACACCTGGATGTTTGGGGAGGCTCAGCCTCCCCCAGCCTATGATACCTGTCACCCATGGCATAGGCATAGTTTGCCTTCTATTTGGGGCACCACCATTCACTTAATAATGACAACCACTGTGTAAGGCATAAGAAAAACTATTTTTGATTTGGTTGGCACCACCAGAAATCATTTGGGGAAGGCATATTTTGTTCTTGAGAGATTTATAAAACAGAAGTTAGAATGAACTTTCGATCAATAGAATTTGGATGCTCATCAAAATTGAGCCAAAACAATGCTTTTGCAAATCACTCATCACTAGCTTAATTTAGCTATCACACTTGACATATAAGGGCATTTTATGACCATACAAAAACTTGGGCTCCAATTCTCCACCTCAGGCTGTGACTACAGAAAGCCAGTGACAGCTCCCACATTACCCTGGCAGAAGTTAAAATTGCACAAAACTTATGCCAGCAGAGGATCAGATACAGTGGAGCTTGAATTCACCATGCCCTTTCCTCTTCCTTGCTCACCAGAGACCCCGTTACTTGCTCCTACTTACATCACTGCATTCCAGGTTACAGTCCCCCATCTCAGAACTGTGTCTACATTCTTTATTCAAAGATGTATGACTTTGCATTGGATTATTTTAAAATGCATGTTCAAATGAGCCTGCCTTACCAAGCAATCAAGGTTGGCCTGTATAACTGACCTTTCACTATATATCATTCCACCAATTTTTGTTTCCATCTGCAAATTTTATTAGTAAATCTTATATTTTCTTTCAGATCATTTATGAAAATATTGAATAGTATAGGGACAAGAATAGATCCCTTCTTGACTCCACTAGAACCACCCTATTGGATGATGATTCTCCATTTGCAATTACGCTTTGAGATCTACCAGTTTTTAATCTCTTAAATATGGGCTACATTGATTTACAGCATTTTTTAAAATTAGACTATCATATGGAACAAATTTAAATATCTTAGATCTAACTATATTATACGTTACATATTATTATCCAAATTTATGATCTCCTATGAAAACAACAAGTTTGTGTTACAAGAACCATGTTAATTGACATATTAACATCATTTAATTTTGTACTGATTGCATCCCATATCAGTCTTTCCATGATTTTGCCTTGGATTAATGTCCGGCTAACCAGCCTATAGTTACCTGTGTCATCCTGGTTACCTTTTTTATATATTGGAAAAAATTTAGCTTTTTTTTAAAGTCCTCTGGAACTTCTCCCACATTCAAAGACTGTTAAAACAAACAATGATGGTTCAGAGGGCTCCTCTGTCAGTTCTCATAATACTCTTGGGTGTAAGTTATTCAATCCTGCAGATTTAAAAACATTAAACTTTAATAGTTGCTTTTTAACATCTTCCCTGTTCATCAGTGGAATATAAAGTATTTCCTTATCACTGTCACGTATCAGTACATCAGCCAGCTTCTTTTCAAATACAGAACGGAAATATTTATTGAATACTTCTTCATTTTCTTCATCCTAATTGATAATTTTGTTATTTTCATCCTGTATCAGGCCTACACCCTTGAGGACTAGTAGTGATGATAAGGGAAACTGTACAAGTTGTGAGGCACAGAACACACTTTTGTGAGCCATTTCAGTGTTTGTCATGTAATGGGTCTTTGGTGAACAAAGAGACTGATTCTGATCTCACTTCCACCAGTGTAAATTGGAAATAAATCCATTGAAAATACTGGAATTATTCCAGTGTAAAACCAATGTGGCACAAATCATTCTGTACAGGTGACGATGAAAATTGTAAATGCCTTACACTAAAATGTAGCATTTTTGCTAGCTTATTTAAAGGTATTTGCCACCAGCTGGATCAAGAGTTTCAGATTTCATTATGTCTAACAGCTGGTTAAACTGACGGGAGTGACACACAAAATTCTCTTTGATAAGTTTTGTCTGAGCCACAGTATTAGCAGCCAAATTTTCCTCCTCCTTTTACTTCACTCAAGGCTCCTTCTAAGTGCTACATGGCATATTGAGCCACTCTTAGTGATAGATATGTAGGTGTAAGCTTTTAGGAACGTTGGTTCTCTTTGTGGGATAAATAGGTTCCTCAAGGCCCGTCAAACAACTGTCATTCACATAATCCTTGTTGTCTTTAAAATATGATAAAATTCCTCCTTGTCACATCACACAGATCATAATGAAAGGGAAAGATTAACCTCCTGATTACCAAGGTCCATTTGCTACACCCTCAACTAAATGATAATCACTACAAATCAAAGCAAAGAGCATTATACACTTTAGCATGGTACATTATAACAATGATTTTGCTTAACAGATGTGCCCATTAGCACCTTAATCTTCAATCAAGTGTGAGCATGAGAATACTTGTTCAACCCACAGTGAAGAGGTACTGATGGCTAACATATTTTCTCATTGCAGACAATGTATTTTCATTAAAATTCTAAATTGATTTATTCATTCTGCTTACTAGCATTTGATTGACACTGACTTTATGGGTTCTCACGGGATGGGACTGTATCCAAGCAACCAATTCAATCCTTAAAACACTCCTTTAAAAAAATACAAGTATATACAAGTTGGTATTTCTTTTTCTTTTCTAAGGTATTTTCTGATACTTTAGGCTTTTGGATGGTGATGTCATCATTAAAGCACAGGCAGGAAATTCTCTTTCCATTTTTTTTCTTTAGGGAAAAAATTATCTATAATCAACCTTGACTAATGCTGGCCAAACCTAAAAAGGAAAGTTTTTCAAATAGAATTTTTGTGTGAGGAGTGGAATTGGGGGGGGGGGGAGGGGATATTTAATAAAGATCAGGAAACACACAAAAGCTTGGAAAAGAGGTTTTTTTTCCAGATGTGGTAATGTGAGGAGGCTGCAGGGCAAATTATTTGCTGAAAGTCTCCTCTTGCTATTCTCACTGCTTTCCGATGAGGCTTGTTTCAATGGTTTCTTAAATCTCTTTTTTATTAAAATGATTCACAGTTAAATGTCATCATTAAACCAACTATAAATACATTGAAACAGGAATAACACAATGTAGTTATGAACATCAAACTGAGTAGTAAACATTAGTTCTTACTATCATATATTCCTACTTACATATTCTCTGCATGAAGTGGGTCAGATTTCACTTGGAAGTCCCTGGTCATTGCTGTGTGGCAGTGCACAGCCACACTGCCCCAGGTGGCTCTCTAGGAGTGACTGTGCCTCAGGAACAATCCCTCTTGGAGTTGCCGAGAGCGTAAGAAGAGAGGAAATATGCTGGTCCCATCTTCCATGGTAGTGAATGAGCTCTTGTGACACAGAGGCCCATTTGTGGTTCACTACTCTGCCAGAAACTCTTGTCAGGCCTGACATATTCGCTACACCTAACACACTGTTGTCATGATATATACCCAAAAGGTGGCATGTCATTTATCATTGGAAAACTAATAACTCACTGATCATTCATATTCTTGTATAAAGTATATTTGAGGTGTGTACAGAGAGCTATATGTCATGAGCACTCTGGCCCCTGAAGCAGTCAGAATTGGGAGGGTACAAAAGTGGCCTCCCTCTGGGCTGTGAGTTCTGTTTTTCACCTCACCTCACCATCTCCCTCCCACCCCCATCCCCCGCATGCCTACACAAGGGTCAGACACTATCTGGACATAAAGTAAATAAAACTTCCCTGAAAAAAAAGACCCTGTTAAATTCTCAAACATTAAGAAATGACCAAGTTAAGTGCAGTAGAATATAATATCAAGTTTTTAAAACCTTATATACATGTTGTGTCTTGAATTCTTTCATCACGTACATTATCATAATGGTCCATGATCTGTTTTATTAACTTAAACATGTCTAATTTATTTTCAGCTAGAAGCACAGCACAGTCTCATTTGACATTGGGTGATTGGGCTATTAACAAAGGAGCTAACTTTGCCTCAGACTTAGGGGGCTGACAAATGCCAGCCAATTTCAATAATACTCCTTTTTGTTATACTTAATCTGTGCTACGTTGTGTAAGAACAGTTTTCTGTGTTCCCTTCATATACATGATTTTAATGGATTCTCTTTTGCCTGGTAAGAACATAAGAACATAAGAACGGCCGTACCGGGTCAGACCAAAGGTCCATCTAGCCCAGTATCTGTCCACCGACAGTGGCCAATGCCAGGTGCCCCAGAGGGAGTGAACCTAACAGGCAATGATCAAGTGATCTCTCTCCTGCCATCCATCTCCATCCTCTGACAAACAGAAGCTAGGGACACCATTCTTACCCATTCTGGCTAATAGCCATTTATGGACTTAGCCACCATGAATTTATCCTGTTCCATTTTAAACATTGTTATAGGCCTAGCCTTCACAACATCCTCAGGTAAGGAGTTCCACAAGTTGACTGTGTGCTGCGTGAAGAACTTCCTTTTATTTGTTTTAAACCTGCTGCCTATTAATTTCATTTGGTGACCCCTAGTTCTTGTATTATGGGAATAAGTAAATAACTTTTCCTTATCCACTTTCTCAACATCACTCATGATTTTATATACCTCTATCATATCCCCCCTTAGTCTCCTCTTTTCCAAGCTGAAGAGTCCTAGCCTCTTTAATCTTTCCTCGTATGGGACCCTCTCCAAACCAGTGTATGCATTGTAGTTGTCAGTCCTACAAGATGCCATGCTTGCATCCAAGAGTATAGGAAAAAGTATGACATTACACTGTATTATTTGAAATATGGTATATGATCATGGAATTCAAGAAAGGGCCATAGCTAAAGGGGGAGAGTTAAAGTTGTGTGTGTGCAGCTTTACCTTTATAAATGACTGTTGTTTGGGCCCTTAGCCATATAACCCTGACATTCTTTTAACAAATGTTTTAGTGGAATTTCCTAGAATGTCTTAAATGAAAAATGCAGAACAAAAATATTCCATAATGTGGAACAATTCTGACCAAACACCAGTGGAATGTCTATACATTGCATCTTACCAGTCAGCAGATGAGAACACACAACTTGCTTCCCCCTTCTAACAGAAGTCTGACCTAAGGCACAATGTCATGTTGGGGCTTTGTGCCTTAGGAAGGGAAATTAATACCCTCCCTGTGTGACACTGTCTACCCTCAATCTTGCAGGGATAGAACAGCACAAGGTAATGCTGATCTAATCAGTATTATCTTACATTTCTTTCTGCTGTGTACATTGAAATATGCCTTGTGACAGAGGAACGCATGAGAGCCCAGCTTCCCTGTGCTTTCAAGGAACAGGGAATGTGTGGAAGTGAGTGGAGGCACTGGTCCTCTAGTGCAAATGTCTCAGCCATCTGTGGATGTTCAGTCCGACAGGGAGACAGCAACAAACCCTGAGCTGTGTGGCAGATCTCCAGGAACCTGTGAGAGGCACAACTCATTAAGCTTACTAGGTTCTTCTGTATACAGAATGATGTAAGATTAATCCTTTCTGTGAACTGTAAAATTAAATTTAAAAAAGTAATGTAGATTAAACAAGCAGTGAGTTTAATTCTGAATTCCTTACGTAAAACTGTAATCCTGAGGGATAATGTGACAATATCATGGAAACACAATGTCAAAGCAGGGAGAGATGGGCTAAAATTGAGCATGTTTTCCTCTTGTGGTTTTTCCCCCCAAAGGTTGTGACTAGTGAATAAAGCTGCAGCAGGACTCTTAGAGCTACCTTAAGCGACAGTGTGCTTAATGAAACCAACAGAGTGAAACACAAGTAAAACAGTCTGACAGTACAGTGAAGTTAAAGCAAGTTGCTTAGGCCTGGTCTAAACTAGTACTTTAATTCGAATTTAGCAGCGTTAATTCGAATTAACCGTGCACCCGTCCACACCAGGAAGCCATTTAATTCGACCTAGAGGGCTCTTTAGTTCGACTTCGGTACTCCACCCCGACGAGGGGAGTAGCGCTAAATTCGACATGGCTATGTCGAATTAGGCTAGGTGTGGATGCAAATCGAACTTACTAGCTCCGGGAGCTATCCCACACTGCACCACTCTGTTGACGCTCTGGACAGCAGTCCGAGCTCAGATGTTCTGATCAGCCATACAGGAAAAGCACCTGGAAAATTTGAATTCCTTTTCCTGTCTGGCCAGTTTGAATCTCATTTCCTGTGTGGACATCGTGGCGAGCTCAGCAGCACTGGCAGCGATGCAGAGCTCTCCAGCAGAGGAGTCCATGCAATCTCAGAGTAGAAAGAGGGCCCCAGCATGGACTGACCGGGAAGTCTTGGATCTGATCGCTGTGTGGGGCAATGAGTCTGTGCTTTTGGAGCTGTGCTCCAAAAAACGGAATGCAAAGACCTACGAGAAGGTCTCCAAAGCCATGGCACTCAGAGGATACAGCCGGGATGCAACGCAGTGCCGCGTGAAAATCAAGGACCTGAGACAAGGCTACCAAAAAATCAAAGCGGCAAACGGACACTCCGGAGCCCAGCCCCAGACATGCCGCTTCTACGAGGCACTGCATGCCATTCTCGGTGGGTCTGCCACCACTGCCCCACCAGTGACCGTGGACTCTGAGGATGGGATAGTGTCGACGGGCAGTTTCTCGGCGATGTTCGCCGATGGGGAAGATGAGGAAGGGTTTGTGGAGGACGAGGCAGGCGACAGCGCTTACAATACTGCTTTCCCCGACAGCCAGGATCTCTTCATCAGCCTCACAGAGATCCCCTACCAACCCTCCCCGGCCGTTAACCCGGACTCCAAATCAGGGGAAGGATCAGTCGGTAAGTGCTATAAACATGTAAACATTTATTTTTTAACAAAACAGGAATAAAAACTATATAAAAAGAAGGTCAATGCATATAGGGATCGAACAGAAATCCTCTTGGGACAGTTCCACGAAGCTCTCGTAGAGGTACTCGAAAAGCCTCCGCAGGAGGTTCCTGGGGAGAGGTGCCTTATTGGGTGCTCCGTGGAAGCACACTCTTCCGCGCCAGGCCATCCTGAGGTATAATGGGAGCATCGCCTCGACCAGCATGGCAGCATAGGGCCCTGGTCTGTGCAGGGATTCACGCAGCATTCGCTCTCTGTTTCTCCTGGAGACCCGCCTCAGGGTGATCTCGCTCAGCGACTGCTGCATCTAATTAGGGGAATTACTTTAATGTTAGTATTGTGAATGCTTGACTTTTCCTTTGCATAACAATGACCGTCGTTTAACAGCCACGTGTTGTAGGCTGCAGAGGAAAAGCATACAGGGATCTTTCCCGGGGACAGCCGCGAGGGGCTGGAACAGGGTCAGACTTTATGCTTTCCAGATTGCCTGCAGCAGGAGGGCACTGCTATCCATTAACTGTTAAGCAGCCTAAAGTTTACGGCTTACCAGGCCTGGCTGCTACACGGATTCTGCTGTCCTGCCCCGCTTGTCCGATCTCCAGTGCAAGACCCCAGGCAATGAAAGCGAATGCCGAAAATTCGAACTTGTCCTGAGAGCACATGAGATTAGGTGCCCTGTATGGTCTTGTTCACAGAAACTGAGTAGACTGTGTTCAGTGTTCGCAAACATGTATCTTTGGAAGGAAATCACTTCCTTTTTCCCATCACAGAGCTGCGGCTCTTTCCCGAACTGCCCCGGCATCCCCCTCACAGAGGCTGGCACAGATTAGGCGGCGAAAGAAAAAGACTCGGGACGAGATGTTCGCTGAACTGATGGCCTGCTCCAGAGCCGAGGCGGCCCAGCAGAGCCAGTGGAGGGAGACCCTCTCTCAGCAGCAGCGCTCACACAGCGAACGGGAGGACAGGTGGCGGCAGGAAGACCAGCAGGCGACTCAAACGCTGCTTGGACTAATGAGGGAGCAAACGGACACGCTCTGGCGCCTTGTGGATGTTCTGCAGGACCGCAGGCAGGAGCAGAGAGCCCCCCTGAACTGTATCTGCAACCGCCCTCCCCCGCCACAAAGTCCCATACCCCCCTCACCCAAAATCACAAGAAGGAGGGGCGTTAGGGGCCGTGAAAACTGTCACTCCACCCCAGCAGAGCGCTCATGTACCAAACAGCTCTCATTCCCTAAAGTATGAGAATTGCTTGCCTTCCTGGCTCACCCGATCCCAAATCCCAGTTTCATCCCCCAACTGTGTAGTTGAGTATTAAAAATAGTTTGCTGTTCATTACTGTTTCCGTCATGTTTCTTTGCAGAAGATTTTGTGTGAAGGGGGGGGAGGGGTTTGTTAATTGCATAGGACAGCCACCATTAACAGGGTACAGACATGGGGGCAGAATCAACAGCAGGTCACACACAGAGTGCAGTCACTAGGCACCCGGGTCACTCTGCGAGGTGTCTGCTGCCCCAGGTCAGTCTGGGAGGTGTATGTTGCCTCAGGGTCCGAGCGCCTGGCATCCACAAATGGCAAGGCAGGCTGCCCTTACCATGCCCTTCCACCCTAGCCATGAACCTCTCCGATGCCCTGAGCCCCAGCCAGAGCCATCATCCCCCCACACCTACTCACCCTTCCCACACACCCCTCACCCCTTCCTGCAAACCCACCCCTTCCTGCACACCCTCCGGTAACCGTCCTCCCCCCAGAGACCGCTGTAGGAGCAGGAGCCTGTCATTCCTCGAGTGTAGAAGCGGTCTGTACATCACTGCACACCGTACCCACCACAGTCTGCGTCCCTGTTGGAACCCTTGAACGAGAATTCGTTAGTAAAGAAAACTTTGTTAATTAAAAATGTTCCAATAACTTTATTTTTAAACGTCTGTTGGAAGGGGGGAAACCTGGTGAACGGGGTATGTAACCGTTGAAAAAAGTCAATAGTAACTGAAACAGGGGCAGATTCAGCTTCTCTGTAAAGAGACTGGACAGTCATAGGTTACCCTGCTCTCTGAGGAACCTAGCTTTCAAAGCCTCCCGGATGCACAGCGCTTCCCGCTGGGCTCTTCTAATCGCACGGGTGTCTGGCTGAGCGTAATCAGCAGCCATGCGATTTGCCTCAACCTCCCATCCCGCCATAAAGGTCTCCCCCTTGCTCTCACAGAGATTGTGGAGCACACAGCAAGCTGCAATAACAATGGGGATATTGGTTTCGCTGAGATCCGAGCGAGTGAGTAAGCTCCTCCATCTCCCCTTGAGATGTCCGAAAGCACACTCCACCACCATTCTGCACTTGCTCAGCCGGTAGTTGAAGAGCTCCTTGTCACTGTCCAGGGCGCCTGTATAGGGCTTCATGAGCCAGGGCATTAGCGGGTAGGCTGGGTCCCCGAGGATCACTGTAGGCATCTCCACATCCCCAACACTTACTTTGTGGTCCGGGAAGAAACTACCTTCCTGCAGGTGTCTAAACAGACCAGAGTTCCTGAACACACGCGCGTCATGAACCTTGCCCGGCCATCCGACGTAGATGTTGGTAAAACGTCCCCTATGGTCCACCAGTGCTTGCAGCACCATTGAAAAGTAGCCCTTTCGGTTAATATACTGGCTGTCCTGGTGGGCCGGTCCCAGGATAGGGATATGAGTCCCATCTATAGCCCCACCGCAGTTTGGGAATCCCATCGCGGCGAAGCCATCTATGACGACCTGGATGTTTCCCAGGGTCACCACCTTTGAGAGCAGTAGGTCAACGATTGTGTGGGCTACTTGCATCACAGCAACCCCCACGGTAGATTTGCCCACGCCAAAGTGGTTCGCTACTGACCGGTAGCTGTCTGGCGTGGCAAGTTTCCAGAGGGCTATGGCCACTCGCTTCTGCACACTCAGGGCTGCTCGCATCCGGGTGTCCTGGCGCTTCAGGGCAGGGGACAGCAAGTCACACAGTTCAAGGAAAGTGCCCTTACGCATCCTGAAGTTTCGCAGCCACTGTGATTCATCCCAGACCTGCAGCACTATGCGGTCCCACCAGTCCGTGCTTGTTTCCCAGGCCCAGAATCGCCGTCCCATAGCATGAACGTGACCCATTGCCACCATGATCTCCGCGGCGCGGGATCCCGTGCTTTGTGAGAGGTCTGTGCCACTCTGACACTTCATGTCCTCACCGCGCTGCCGGAGCCTCCTCGCCCGATTTCTCAGCAGCTGACTGTGGAAGAGGTGTTCGATAAGGTGTGAGGAGTTGACAACGGCCATAAGTGCAGCGATGATCGCAGCGGGCTCCATGCTCGCAGTGCTGTGGCGTCCGCGCTGTCACTGACCAGAAAAGTGCGCGAACAGAGTTCCCGCCGGCGCTTTCAAGGAGAGAGGGCGGGAGTGACGGTTGAATGACGACAGTTACCCAAAACCACCCTCGACACATTTTTCCCCCAGAAGGCATTGGGGGCTCTACCCAGCATTCCAATGGGAAGCGGGGACTGCGGGAACTGTGGGATAGCTGCCCAGAATGCACCGCTTCCAATGTTGACGCTTGCTCCGTTAGTGTGGACTCACAAAGTCGAATTAGTGTCCTTAGTGTGGATACCCAAATTCGAATTCATCAGGTCGAATCCACAAATTCGACCTAAGTTAAATCGAACTACTCTTGTAGTGTAGACATACCCTTATATGGAATGTGGCTTTTAAAAAAAAATTTTTTTTACTCAATGATTTATTTTGAAAGAGGAACGATCAGATGTACAGACAAATGACACACTTCATCCACATGAAGGAGAGTGGCACAAGATGATATGCTCAAACAGGTTTTTAAAGGTTTTAGATGTCAAGGGTTGAAAAACATTTTACAGTTGATTTGCATCATGTGGTGAGTGGTCCTCTGTCCCTAAGATGGTTAGTGTGGTCTTGCATAGGTCTGGTTGAATTACACTATTTGTATAAATCATTCAATGAATGTAGCCCATTTTTAGTTGGCAAATTATTCACAAACGGATCTTGATTGCTACTGTAACCCTTCTGCCTGTCTGAGTTGGCAGCAACAAGGGCCGGGTTCAGTATCTAGGGGTTCCATTTCAATAACACAATGCAAAACTGGCTCAAGCCCCCACCCAGTGACCTGAGACAATTACATACCACCTCCCGGGTGCCTCTAAGAGGCAATACTTCCCCACTCGCAAGCACAGAGTCTGAGGGTACATCCAGACTACCCGCTGTATTGGCGGGTAGCGATCGATTTATCGGGGATCGATATATCGTGTCTCATCTAGATGCGATATATCGATCCCCAAAGCGCTCCCCGTCGACTCTGGAACTCCACCTGTGTGAGCGGCGGTAGCGGAGTCAATGGGGAAGCTGTGACCGTCGATCCCGCGCCGTGAGGATGAGAGGTAAGTCGGAATAAGATACGTCGACTTCAGCTACTGTATTCCCGTAGCTGAAGTTGCGTATCTTACATCGACCCCCCCACCCAGTGTAGAGCAGGCCTGAGTATAGCAAAAGCCTTTTAATAAAGGAGGGAAACAATGTGGCATTATGTTGGGGAAACACCACAAACAGGATTCAGAACACAAACCATGAGCAAAAGACCCACCCCAAGTAAGTTGGGCAGTGTCCTTTTCCCCTCAGGGTCTTACATCCAGCAACCCCCAAAAAATCATCCAAAGTCTCAAAAGTCCAACACCCTAAAAGTGTCTGTCCCTGGTCAGTGCAGCCCCAGAGTTCAAAAGTTTATCTGCAGAGTTTTACCTCCCAGCCTGGGTGGCAATGAGGGAGGGGGTGCAGGGGTGTTAAGGTGCACCTTACGTGGTCCGAGACCAACTGCCTCTCCAGGGGATTCTGCTGCAGCCTTCATCTTGAACCACTCTGCCAGCTGCTCTGCTTCACACAGCCATCCCATGAGCCACTCCAGCCATCCCACTATACTTTACTCACCTAAGTTACAAATCATTGCTTCTTTTCTCTGATTGGAGAAGTAAAACTTTTTTTTAAAATGGGAGAATAAGGAATGGTCCTTTATAAATAAATAGCAAATAAGAGTAAGTCATGCCCAGAAGGAATTTTTAGAAGAGTAATTGCTTGTTCTAAAACTGATTTAGAAACATTTTTTTCCACACATGTATCAGCATGAAATCTAAATAGTCACAAACAACTGATCACTCCAGGAAAAATAGTTAAACAAACTTGCCACATTTATTCCTGAAAATATTTTTGAATCTGTTTTTATATTAAACAGCTGTTGCACATTTACATTGCTTAGGCACAAAACTGAATGTCTTCTGTAGATGCAGAAATCTTCATAATCACAAAACAGTCTTACTGAAATGGAAGAAATAGCTTCAAATGCTCCCTGTATAATTTGTACTTTCATTGTTTGTTCCTTTTAATAAGAAACCTTCTAAGTCCTTGGACTTGAATAAATGAATATCTAATTCCTAAGTAGGACTGTAAACTCTGAGTCATTTGGATATAGGGTTAGCCAGAGGTTACGAAACTTCTAAAACATCATTGTGAACCCAGATTATACCAACAATCTTCTATTTAAATAGTATGACCCACCATATAAAACCAATATGAGACCAGTAGTTTTAGATGCCCGTATCTTTAACTCAGGAGCTTAATACAACTGCTACACCTATTGCACTGATATAGAAATGCTATGGAAGGTCTTATTAATCCTTATTACAAATTAAAATGAATGGATGTGTCTTACGTAGAACACTTACCTTTTTATTTCTCTCTTTGATCACATCATGCAGGTGTCCTAATGTTAACAGTGCAATACCCCAGCTTCCCTGTCTGTCACTGTAAGAACAGGATATATGGTAAGTGAAAAGTATGGTGCAGAGTCAAACAAAATGGTTGTTCAGGGGAGAAGGTAGAAATGTTTAATTGGGAGGGAGCTGGCAGCAAACCACTGTCTTTGCTCATCTATGCAGGGAGATGAGCAGTCTCCCTGGGTCTGCTACTCCCCTGCCCATCTGTGTAGGAAGGGAGGGGACAGAGATGTGATCAGAAGACCTGTGCTAGTGTTGAGGAGGAGGTAATCTGCACCATGTGTACGGGCTGGTATACATTATGCCTCAGATAATGGGGTCAGTCAGTGACTTAATTATGAGTGGGTCAGAGTTGGTTTCTGGTCTACTCCTGGCAACAGTCCTGTGAGAAATAAAAAAAAAATTACGCTCGGAAGTGAATTCCATCTGAAATTATTGCAGGAATTTGAGTATGTAGAATGTAATAATCTGCGCAGCAGTTCTGCTAAGCGGAGTCTAGAATGTGCAACAGAAGCCAAGTCCTAACCACATTTTCCTGATATTCTATCAATAGGGACCTAGGGATCCTCATTTAATAGGCTCAAGTTCCATTATGGCATTTCTTGGTTACATAACATGGTATCCTATTGTATGTCTTAAACTACCAAGAGCAATGTTATCACACTTCTCACATATGGACAAAACACTTTTCAGTGAAAAGTGGCTTTTTGTTTGAATTTTTTCATGGAAATTTTCCATTTTGGTAAAAATGTACAGGGCTGTGATGAAAAATGAACTTTTATATAAAAAACTGAAAAGATTGTGGTTGAAAAACTCAGTTTTGGGCCTCTGAAAACCCAAGATTACCCCAAACTATACATTTTTACACAAATATGTTTAAAATTGATTTTGGTTTATTTTTTTAAATCTCAAATATTAATGGAAAATTGGGTGGGGGGGGCTAAATTTTTCATAATTTCTCAAAATTATAATTGCTTTTTTTGGGACTAATTCTGCTTATAAGCTGATGTGAAAAGGGTCAGGGACCTGGCTTATAGCTCATTTATTTTTATTTATATCCAAGTTGTACCAAATGTAGCAAAAGTCTATTGATTTGTTAAAAATGTATATGGGCCTAAGGTGGTAACTGGAGATATACCAATCTCCTAGAACTGGAAGGGACCTTGAAAGGTCATTGAGTCCAGCCCCCTGCCTTCACTAGCAGGACCAATTTTTGCCCCAGATCCTTAAGTGGCCTCCTCAAGGATTGAACCCTGGGTTTAGTAGGCCAAATGCTCAAACCACTGAGCTATCCCTCCCCCCCTAGTTTTTCCTAGATTCATATCCTGTCAACCCTGTTGATTCCTTTGGAGGAGAGGGAATTGCATGGCTTATAAATTAGGGCAAAATGTGACTCTATATTTTTATAGCCTTGAATTAAATAGTATAGTTCAAATTCGGTTGTCAGTTGGAGTAACCCTACTGACTTCAGTGAAGTTACTTTCTATTTAAGCCAGAGTGACTGAGAATGGGATTTGTCTCCATGTGTGACTGCTCCGGCATAGTAAAACTAAAGAAGTTCCATTTTCATGAGTAAGCACACTGTGAATATTTGTGTTTATGTGAGAAATATCACATCATACAGCCTCTGAAAACTCAGAAGAAAAAAGCAGTACTGTCTAGTTATTGAATGGATTCATCTTTTATGAGTTCTGTTGTTGAGATAATATACTGAAATAAAAAATAACCCCTGCAAATAAACGTATAGATAATTAGGTGACACTGGAACAAACAACACCTGCCCTTTGTGAATTGTATGTTGTTATTTCAGTTTAGATTCTTTTACCTGCAAAGGGATGAAAAGCTCTTCTCTATCACTTGGCATGAGGAGACAAAAACATGGTTCAGAACTTTGTCATGAGGAGACAAAGTTTTATCCCATTTAGTCCAGAAAGCTTTCTACTCTGCTCCTCACATCCTGCCAATCAGATGGTTTGATTAAAGTCTCTACTCTGATTTTCTTTTGTTGTGTGTGAAACATGGATGGTAAAGAGAGCTTCTAATCAGCAGAACCTGGCTGGGAGGTAAATCCCCTTAAAGGATTGGAGTCTTGCATTGTCACTGCTTCTCTGTGAGATTACAGGGGAATGATGTTTTGGATGATTAGTCAACCTTCACAGGTCTGTGGTGGAGTTGGTCATAGTGTCTATTTCAGAAGCTCAGCCATTCCCATTTAATTCTAAACACGGAGACCATCCAGAGATACTCTATCTGAAACTTGATTTCAACCTGTTATGGTTTCATGCACATGTCAATATTCTCTGCTCTGTAATGGTAATCAATAGCTAAAGAAAAAAGTAAATCTACACGGAAAATTATTTATCAATATGTTTGTTGTACAAACTGTTCTTTTCTGGGCTTGCATCCTCCAATTACATAATATTCATTGGCTTTAATTGGATATTTATAGTCTGCATTCTAGGCAATTTTTTTTGCCACTATCTTCCTCTGTATTTGCTTTTCAAATTGAATTTTCTCTACCAAAGAGAGCTGAGAAGGATGATATTTAACACAGTGATATTCATTCAGAATACAGATTATATAGCATATTTTCCATCCCTCTTTTTGGATATTTAATTTCCTGACAAACTATGAAAGTTATCAATAAAAATCATAAAATATATCAGTAACAGACAGGTTGCAGGGTTTGTATTTGGATAAAAAAAATCCTCTTTTTAGTTGCTTTATCATCACAAAAATGCAGAAATTAAGACTGAAGGCAAAGAGGGTGTGTGGGTGTGCTTTCTCCCCAAATGCCTCTTTAGATGTCTTGATTTAGTTATTTTAGCACTATAAATAAAATGTGTTACTTGTAAATATTAATTGACATTAATGGGATGTAACTGTATTACACATGGCTCAAGCTCTGGTACTAAATTAACATTTACCCTCCAGCCATGAAATTTATTGGTGCACAGGCCCAGCCTTATAAACTCAAATGCAATTAGTTATTTAAATTCCAAACATGGAATATGAAGATAAAAGTGTGGGTAGGATTTTTCATTCCCTGCATCGATAAACAAAATTCTTCCCTGGATGTATAAAACATTTAACACCGCAAAGGAAATGTTTTTAAAATGTAGGATGGATGCAGAAATGATAATTTCTCATTTTTCTTACAGTGACATTGTGCTCTCCAAAGGACAATATCATAGGAACCTTTGCTCCACTAGATCAGACAATTAGCTTCAGCACTGGTTATAAGCCCTGCAGAAATGCCAAGACCTCTCTTTCTCAAAACAAAATCCAACCCCCCTCACCAACTCCTGTCCAAAAAACACTAACACAAGGCCAGATTCTGCCTGGGCCTTACATAGATGGGAGGAATAGGGGGAGCATGCAAAGACTTCATTCTCTTCTCTCACAGCTCATATAAAGCCCCAGCAGAATTTCATTTCTTGGTGTGTGCATGGACTCCTCCCTCCCTATTATCTGCATGTATATGCTATCCCAAAGGGGGGGGGGAAGAGAGGATCAGGTAGGAGGTGGAGCTATGATCTCCACATCCACCTTTGGCAGTAATGCTTTCAGGATCAGGCTCTTAAGCTTTTCACATGTAATTCAGTTGCTCTAGTATATTTGAACATAAATTCCAATCATTTAGATGATATGAGTCATGTCCTTTTGCTATAGAAGTGGCTCAATTATAAACTGTTTTGTATTAGGACATGACCTAAGAAGAAAATAGGCAAAGTTCATTCACTGGAAATAAGACAGACTACATTCCTTATTCATGCTACCAGAGATCCTCCTTGTACATGATCTGCTACTTTGTGCTTAATGTTTCTTAAAATCCTTTTATATCTCAAAGTGAGGATGAAACAAATGTACAATTGCTGCTACTAGAAGAAATTGTATAACTGGTAGAATTTAATCTGTTAGTTGTGTTTTACTTTTTATTATACCTTTATATCCCATGGTCTCCAGTATAAACTGTGCCTGATTGCTTTTAATGTAGTTACACTGGTGTAATTGTTTTATATCTATGAGTGTTTTTTGGTATGGGTAGTAGCCAGACACCAAGACTGACACTTTTCAGTTAATGTTACCAGTTCAGATGCTGCATCTCTGTTCTGCTACTTACTCCTATTTAATTATAGGGTTAGAGAGGAGATGAGTAATATTCCAGATTCGTTTCTTGCAGTATCGTAGGGTATATCTTGCTATACACCAGGGGCGGGCAAACTTTTTGGCCTGAGGGCCCAGCCCCACCTCCTATCTACCACCCACCCCCCGGCCAGGACTCCTGCCCCATCCAACTGCCCCATTCCCTGATGGTCCCTCTGGGACCCCTGCCCCATCCACACACACCTGCTCCCTGTCCCCTGACTGCCCCTGGGCCCCTGCCGCCCCATCCAACCCCTCCTCTCATTCCTTGCTGCCATTTCTGGTGACTCCTGGTAACTATTTTTCTTTGCTTAATTTTGTTTAGTGGAGAAGCACCTTTTCTGTGACTGGCTCCATCTAGTGTTGAAACTGAGAAGTGCAACAGAGTTGACCATATTCAATTATATTTTCAGAATTTGCTGCTATACACTAACGAGGAGGGCTCTAAGTTACTACAGAGTAACTCTTTCCCAGGTATCAGTGGGGTAGCCGTGTTAGTCTGGATCTGTAAAAGCAGCAAAGAGGCTTGTGGCACCTTATAGACTAACGGACGTTTGGGAGCATGAGCTTTCGTGGGTGAATACCCACTTCGTCGGATGCATCAATATAAGGTGCCACAAGACTCTTTCCCAGGTGTCTGGCTGGTGAATCTTGTCCACATGCTCAGGGTCTAACTGATTGCCATATTTGGGGTTGAGAAGGAATTTTCCTTTGGGTCAGATTGGCAGAGACTTTGGGGGGTTTTCGCCTTCGTCTGCAGCATAGGGCATGGGTCACTTGTAGGTTTAAGATAGTGTAAATGGTGGATTCTTTGTAACATTAAGTCTTTAAATCATTAACTCAGTCAGAGGTTAGGGGTCTATTAAAGCCGTGGGTGCGTGAGGTACTGTGGCCTGCAGTGTGCAGGAGGCCAGACTAGAACTAAATGATCATGATGGTCCCTTTTTCCCTTAATGTCTATGAGTCTGTATAGAAGGTTGCAGGTGAGGGGATAAGAGAGAGGATTCTATAGAGGATGAGTTGCTCTATCTGTAGGGAATTTTGCTAATTTTCTAATTTTTCTTTTTGAGTGAGCGATATAAACAAGTACATGTTGTCATGTAACAATAGGAAAAAATCAGGGTAACTTTCTTCTTGCACTGAACAAGGAACTTAGAATGAGGAAAACAGTTGAATCTCTATAGCTGCTCTGTTTGCCACTGTGGAGTGGCCTCATAGAATCTTCCATGGCTTCTCTCCTACCTGGTGTCCTGCTGCAGATTTAAAGAAAGAGTACAGAAAACCTCCCATATGTATGCTTAAATAGAGATAACTGATTTTCATATCATTTAGATCGTGAATAATCAAATCACAGTCCAGCTGATGTGGTTGTATTGGAATGAGATATATTCCACAGTATCCCCAGCACCCTCTAAATCATTAGAGACAGTTACAATTTCAACATGAGGAGCAAATGATTAAATCCACATGCAAAAATTAAGGTAGGAATATGTTTGAAGGGTAGATGCCAAAAATTGTTTAACTGTTTGGTTTGACTCTTTGGGTATTAATGGTCTGAAGACACTCAACTAAAAAAATTACTGAAACTAAGGGAGGATTTGAGCAAAAGATTCACCCGCTAAAGGTCATGTACAAAGAGGTTTAGACAGAAGTATCTTGTATAATACAAAATGTATCAAGCTAAACCTAATCCATGTGGATAACACATTTAGGCCTCTCACTGACAGCAGGTCATGCGCCATCTGCATTTGATTGAATAACATTGTATCAAAGACAACATACGCAGGGCATACCAGAAGTTATCAGAATTATCATTTCAATTAAACAGATGGCTGAGGAATCAAATGAAGAGCCTTTGAGTGATGGGCACAGAATCAATAATGTTTTTCTGGGCTCTACTGATTTATCTTTGTCCAGGCAGTAGAATTGATTTATGTCCGCAGCTATATTTTGATAAGTCAGTGTTAGCTCAACTATTCCTAAATTAATGTCCTCTTTTCTTGGGGCTTACTCCCCTCTCCCCCTCAGTAGAGGGGAAAACTTATATCAAGCCAAACTGATTTTGCTAAGTAATTCTGTGGCTAACAACATCACATAAGTCCAGTTGAAGGATGGTCTCTGTAGTGTTGCATAGGGTGGATGTCTTAGAATTGTGTCAAAAATATTTATTTGTTGCCACTCTGGTGGTAATGCACATTTCCTCTTCGTTGCCAGCATACTCAGCCTACATTTGTAAGCAGGTAGGATTCTTGTTGTGAAGAATGCAGTTGTGGGAGGAGTGTAATCCCCTTCAATAAATAACTTTTGGAGGGGGGGAGAGAAAGTGAGAGACTGTATATGAGAGAGAGGGAGGGGAGAAAACCATAATTTTTCTTCATAGACAGGGTTCTATTTACACATCATGTATTTCAAATGTGAGTTAAATTATACAACCCATTGAATTCATAATCCCCTGTCTTGTGTCTAACAGCACCCAAGGTGATAGTATTTTGCTTGTAATAATGTTAGATCTTTCTGTTGCCAGCAGCCAGTTTTGCCATTGTTACAATTGCTATTGTTACAAGTTCACCGAAATATTGGACAAAGTTTTACAAGCACTTCATGGGATGTTGACTGCTTCTTTCTTTTATAGTGTGCACCCATTGCTATCTCTGGGAGCATTGGCATGAAATTTAAAAAAAAGTATAAATAAAAACAACCCCCCTCCAAAAAGAAAGAATAGGAACCATCTCTACTTTTTCTTCCCTGACTCCCAAATACTAAACCTATTCAAGTAGCTTACTCACAAAGTTTGAGCAAATAGGACTTGCTGATAGCCCAGAATGTAAAGAAATTTGGGCATGGCTGAGCCAAAAGGGAATTATGGTTAGAATTATGCTGATTATTATTACTATCTGATACTATATTGTGGTAGCTCGTAGGGGATTCAACCAAGCTTTGCCCCCAGTATGCTAAGCACTGTACAAACATGCATAATTACTAATCCTTACTGTTGGGCCTTCATACATCAAATAAAACATACCTGCAAATGTTTTCAAAATTTTGGAGTTAAAAGAGAAAAATCCTTACCGTTGATGAGAGAGTGAGTTTGGGAGATGGTGTCATGTAATAGATGAGATGGGGAGGCAGGAGATCTGGGTTCTAGTTCTGGTTCTCACACTGACTTGTGGGATGAAATTGGGCAAGTCGCTTACTTCTCTGCCTTTACTTCATTAATCTGTAAAATGAAGCCTCATGGGCAGCATCAGGTAGGGTCAGGGCATGCAGACCTTCACACGTTGATGGAGAGTTTGAAAGAATGGTGAGCTGGGGTGTTTTTGTCTGTCCTGGTGACATGGCCAAAAAGCATGCAACACCGCTTTTCAATATAATGAGTGCCTGAAGGAAGGTCAGATCTCTGCAAAACCATACATTTCACACAGAGGCAACCCATTTTATGCTCAGAATTTGGTGCTGACATCACACATGGAATGTCCCTAGCCACTCCAAATCTGTCTGTAGGAAGGTCCTGGTTTCTGACCTGGGGACTGGTAGGAGCTATACCAGGGGTCGGCAACCTTTCAGAAGTGCTGTGCCGAGTCTTCATTTATTCACTCTCATTTAAGGTTTTGCATGCCAGTAATACATTTTAATGTTTTTAGAAGGTCTCTTTCTATAAGTCTATAATATATAACTAAATTACTGTTGTAATTTAAAGTAATGTAAAGTAATGTAAAGTAAATAAGGTATTAAAAATGTTTAAGAAACTTCATTTAAAATTAAATTAAAATGCAGAGCCCCCCGGACCGGTGGCCAGGACCCGGGCAGTGTGAGTGCCACTGAAAATCAGCTTGTGTGCCGCCTTCGGCACGCGTGCCATAGGTTGCCTACCCCTGAGCTATACAAATGCAAAGTATTGTTGTTATTGGGAAAGGGAAAATGAAAAAACAAAATTCACCTTTGTGCAGAGAAAAAGTATGAGACACAAAAGATCAAATGGTAAATTTAAAAAGAAAATGTTATAAGTGCCAGGAAACCAGGAGTTTAGAATAAAAGCACCCTCTCAACCAAAATATGTAACTATTCATCCCAGCCATCTTTTGAATCTTTTGATGATTGCCCATCAGTAATTACCATCATTAAGCAGCATTTGAAAGTGGTGTAATCTAATATTCCAAATCAACTTTTCCATCAAAGCATAAACAAATAACCCCAATCAAAAACATCTGAAGCCAACGTAAACTGTAGATCAACCTGATTTTTTTTCTTAAGCAGTTAGTGTTCTGTCACTACTTGGACATTTATATGCTAGATACAGTCCCTTAACTATTTTAAGTAAAACTTTTTTTTAAAATGTTTCTCTATGAGATTTTGGTCATACCAGATTGAATTAATGATAGCAGAAAGTCTCTTTAGAGGCAGACATTACCTAAAGGTAGAGTTGACCTTGCTGGTACTTTGTTCTTGGCTGCACTTCAGAACATTTAATGCCCAGTGGAGTCCATTATCTGATGATAATGCCTTCCTCCCTTGGTGTTATAGAACACAAAATAATGAGAGGCACTTAGATATCATTATAAGAAAGAGAACCATTTTCCCACTTGTACAGATAAAATAAAGGGATTTTCTTCAAAAAGCAAGTAAAATGTCACCGTAAAAACTTTTGGTTTTATTATAACACTATAAAATGATTGGTTTATTTTATTATAGTAAAGCTATGTGGTCTATACCATATGTAGAAACATTACAAGAGAAGTATAAGTAGAATTTATTAAGATAAAATCATTACAGTGTTACACCAATAGCAACACTTCAGTAAGATTTTCAGCATCATAAACCTGGTGCTATGGTTCAGTAAGTCAAACCATCACTTCTCATTAGCATTTGCATAGTTACTATTGTTTTACTAAAACAGCTGTCATTCAAACTTCTGATGGAGTGGGTGGCAGACACTCCATAGTTACAGTTGCATTTTATTAAACAAAGGAGACATTTACTGGGATGATTTCCCCCTACCTCCCATCCCCCCTTAGTCTGTTCAGTTTGAATTCGGGGAATCGTGAAAATACAATAAGTCATCTTATTGGAGGTATTGGAGAAGGGAGAAGTATGATCATTAAGATGAAAACCGCAATAAAGAAAAGTTTATAGATTAAAAACTAAACAAGAACGGTGTAAAAGATATGGATGTAAAACAAAACTGCAGATTTTGGACTTTTCACCAGTTTCATGAAGAAACTAGATACTCGCCCCTCCCCGTCATACACCAGATATAAATGCAAAACTCTGGGTTTCATTCATTAGTTTCTTTAGCTATACTCAAAGGGTAATTTTCATAACTCCCCCCCCCCCCCCCAAAAAAAAACCAACCAAAAACAAACGAACAACACTTGTGTGATGCCAGGGAGAATATCCCCCCCCATTAATTTCATGATCAGCTATGCTCAGAATCTAAGGAGGGAAGGGGGCTTGGATAGTTCAGATGATTGGTAGTGGGTTACAGTGTCACCAGGTGGTTAGTGGCTGACTGTCTGATGACATATATGAAATAAGTTAGTGATCTCAGTCCAGTTCTTACTGGACTGGTGTCTACACTGCAGCCTTCCTCGGTCACAACTGGCAACCTTGTTGGAGGGGAAATCATGGACAGACAGGGCAATTCAACTACTCTCTCCGGGGCTGCCCAGAGGATTCAGGGGGCCTGGGGCAAAGCAATTTTGGGGGCCCCTTCCATAAAAAAAAGTTGCAATACTATAGAATACTATATTCTCATGGGGGCCCCTGTGGGGCCCGGGACCTGGGGCAAATTGTCCCATTTGCCCCCCCGCCCTCCGGGGCAGCCCTGACTCTCTCAGAATCTGTCTCTTCCACCAAAGGTGGCTGTTCCAGATCAAGAGTCAGAAATGTTACCAAAATCATCTGTGAAAGTCTGAAATCCCTGTACGGTACCTACTCAGCAAGGATAACCTAACTGAGGATGTGGTGGGGATGTGGGCACTCTGGGATAGAACCTTTGAGAAATTCTTATAAAAATGTACAAAAGCAAAATCTTTCTGACAAGAAATTTCCAAGTTTTACACATCTCTAGATACTAGAGTACAGTCAGAGAAATCCAGTGTGCAAACAGAGGTACTCTAATGATCCTCCCAAGGACTTTTCCCTGTGAGGAAGTTTCCTTCCACTCTATTTCCTGTGACAGATCAGTTCCTCCCAAGATAGTTCCTTTTCCCAAATCAAGCTAAACTGCTCCTTGTGGCTTTCTCTCGGTTACTGGGTGACACTCTATATCAGTGTTTCTCAAACTGGGGTCGCCGCTTGTGTAGGGAAAGCCCCTGGCAGGCCAGGCCGGTTTGTTTACCTGCCCCGTCTGCAGGTCCGGCAGACCACAGCTCCCACTGGCCGTGGTTCGCCGCTGCAGGCCAATGTGGGCTGTTGGAAGCGGCAGCTAGTAAGTCCCTCGGCCCGCATTGCTCCCATTGGCCTGGAGCAGCGAACCATGGTCAGTGGGAACCACGATCAGGCGGACCTGCGGACGGGGCAGGTAAACAAACCGCCCTGGCCCGCCAGTGGCTTTCCCTACACAAGTGGCGACCCCAGTTTGAGAAACACTGTTCTATATACATCTACTTTGATTGATTTTCCAATGCAGTTCTGGTTCACTATGAACCTTGGCTATTCCAGATTTAAACTGCCTTGGAGAACCTTAACATTCTTTCTTTCTTGAAGAGAAGGGGTGTCTTGGTATTTACCCTGAAGGGCAAAAAATCTCTTATACTGCAACCCTGGGAGGTTTTATGTGAATAAGGACTGTGGGATCGGGCCTGTTGTTCATAGTAATCTGTGCACAGTAATCTATTTTGGTTATAGTTTTCATTTGTATTATTACATTTTTGATGGCATGAACCACTCCCATCCAATCACTTTTTTAACTAAAAGCATAGGCAGGGTGTACTACAGAGGATTTTCTCCTTCTTCATTGCCCGATACATAGCTCATTGAAGTAAGTGGGTGCTTTCCATGATGTCAGTGGCTTTAGGATCAGACCTTCACTCTATAATTAGGTAATATCTTATTTCCCTTACTGTCATAAGAGATACTACTTTATGGACTGACAATATCCACAAACAATCTCTGGTACCATAACACAGTGATTAAACATTATTTTCTTTCTGAGAAACCAAAATTGCTTTCAAGGCAGTGCTTTTTATTGAAGCCACCTGAAATCAGAATGCTCTCCTGACTCTCTTGAACAAGTCTCTTGTAGGAAGGCAGTTTGAGGGGAGTGGTTAATTTGCAGTAACTTTATCCAAATTTCATGAGACAGCAAAGTATGCCTGGAAGTGA
Organism: Mauremys reevesii; assembly: GCF_016161935.1. Lineage (NCBI taxonomy): Eukaryota > Metazoa > Chordata > Testudines > Geoemydidae > Mauremys > Mauremys reevesii. Next base: position 38,405,554 of record NC_052631.1, on the reverse strand, counting down.
TTGCCTGAACAAACTAATGTTTGGACAAGATGGAAGCTTAAAGGGATTGGAAAGAAACGGCCACAATGCATTTTAAAATGAGGTCCGAGCTTTACAAAATGTGTTATTTGAGAACCCTGAAACACTAATATTTTGAATGGAAGGGTAATCTCAAATGGAAAAATGTTACCAATAATTACTGTATATACTCAATCATAAGCCGGTTTGTTTATAAGCTGACCACCCCCCAAGATGGGTAAGTAAAAATGGAAATTTTTTATAACCAGTTCATAAACCGACCCTATAATTCAGGGGTTGGTAAACTTTGGCTCCCAGGCCATCAGGATAAGCCGCTGGTGAGCCGAGATGGTTTGTTTATCTCCAGCATCCGCAAGCACAGAGGTAAACCTAAGTAAACAAAGTGTCCTGGCACACCAGCTGCTTACCCTGACGGGCCAGGACAGCAACTGGTGGGGACATTTTTTGGGGGGGAGAAGCTGGGGGTCAGTGGAGTAACCCCTGTGACCACTCCCCACATGACCCCAACCCTAGCCTGGGACCCCCACACTCTCCCCATCCCATCCCTTCCCACCTTATCTGGGGAGGGCCAGGGAAGGATGTCTCTGACCTGGCTGGAGCTGCTTCGGCAGGCTGGGCAGTGCGGCTGCAGCCTGCTCTGGTGGGCCGGACCAGGCGGCGCAGCCGCAGCAAGTTCCAGCGGACTGGGCCGAGCGGCATGGCCACAGTGTGCTCCAGTGGGCCGGGCAGCCACAGCCTGCTCTGGGGGGCGGGGCTGACCAGTACGGATGCAGCCTGCCAGCCAGGGCTGGCTTTAAGACGATTCACCCGATTCCCCGGAATTGGGCCCCATGCCGAAGAAGGCCCCATTCCGGGGGTCTTCTGCGGCATTTTGGCAGCAGGGGGTGGGGGGGTCCACTCCCTGGGGTCTTTGGTGGCATTTCGGTGGCATGGGGTCCTTCGGTGCCACGGAAAACCCGGAGCGGACTCCCCGCCACCGAAGTGCTGCCGAAGCCCGGGACCGCCGCTGAGTATTCCAGTCAGGCCCCGCGGGTCATAAAGCCAGCCCTGCTGCCAGCCCCAGAGCTGCAGCTGCTTTGGAGGCTGCGGGGAGAGCTGTGTGGCCAGAAGCGGAGAGACTCTGGCCCTGCCTCTTCCCTTCTGTCTCTGCTGGTTGTGCTGCCTCTCCTTGCTCCCTCTGTTGGGGGGTGAGGGGCTGTGTCCCACCTCTCCCTCTCTATACCCATTCATAAGCTGACCCCCTTCTCTGGTGCTTCCCTTTTTTACTAAAAAAAATTGGCTTATGAACCAGTATATACGGTATATGTCTTTTCCTGGATGAATAACTGCAAATATTTTAAATGTTTATAAATTAAACACTTGACAGCATCCATATGTGTTTTTGTTGTTGTTGTTGTTTTTTTGCGAGGCATTAGAGGGTTGATCCAAAGTCCATTGAATCAATGGTAGTCTTTCCTTTGACTACTATGGGTTTTGGATCAGGTCTAACAATTGAAGCTAGATAGCAGACATATTCTTGGGGTATGTTTCACGACTTATATGAATTTATAATTTAAAAAGATAAATGGGACTCCAAGTTTTAGCTGAAGCCAGAAAGATAGTAAGATCCTAGACGAGAGGGAGGGGGTGTATAATGGAAATGGAAAATGGAGATATGCATAGATTCTGACTTCCTAAAACTGAATAAATATGGACCCAGTTTTGCTAATTTCACTCTAAGGAAAAAGCAGTTCACTATAGAGCAAGAGATTAAAGAATATGGTGCTCTGCCTTGCTCCCTTTGAATTCAATGTGAATAGGTTTGGATCCCTACCTGGCATTTCTACATCTACAAGAGCCAGCCATTCCACTACACAAGGGAAATCTGCCTCTACCCACTCTGGGTAGCTTTTCTCCTACAGGGGCAGATGTGGGCCCAGGATCTGGCTCATATCTTCAGCTACACCAAAGGCAGTTCCTCGGTGGAGCGTGTTTTCTGTATCTATGTTTATGCTCCCTCCCTGACTTTCTTCATGTTTATTTTTTACAAATCACTGAATGTATATTACCTTTGTGAACAGTACTGGGCATGTTTACCAGTTTCTCTTAGCCTCAAAAGCAATAGGAGAATGATTCCTTTTTGGCATGGTGATGGTGGTCTCATTTGTGTAACACCAAATACATTGTACCAATATGATGGGACTTAGCAGACTCCTGTGGAATCAATTGCATTTCCAGTTTTTTTGCATGGCTAGTTAGGATTGGATACCATGTGACATGCCAAGAAATAGGCTATTTCTCATGACAGTCGTTGGTGCGTATTTTTTGTATACACAGGATCACAGACATGTAGAATTGGAAAGGAACTCGTCAAGTCCAGCCTCTTGCACTGAGGCAGGAGCAACTATACCTAGACCATCCCTGACAGATGTTTGTCCATGAAAGCCTCCTGTGATGGGGATTCCACAACCTCTCTTGGAAGCTTTTCCAGCACTTAACTATCTTTCTGATTAGAAAGTTTTTCCTAATAGCAGATTAAGCCTATTACTTTTTGTCTTATCTTTAGTGGAGATGGATATTCTCTTTATATCAGCCCTTAATATATTTGAAGACTATTATCACATTACACCACTGTCTTCTTTTCTCAAGAATAAACATGCAGTTTATTTATACTTTCCCCATAAGTCAGGTTTTCCAAGCCTTTTATTATTTTTGTAGCTCTCCTCTGGATTCTCTCCAATTTGTCCACATCTTTCCTAAAGAGTGTTGCCCAGAATTGGACACAGTACTCCAGCTGAGGCCTCACTAGTGCTGAGTAGAATGGGACAATTACCTCCTGTGTCTTAAATACAACACTTGTTAATACCCCTCAGGATATTAGTGTTTTTCAAGACTGCCTCAGATTGTTGATTCATATGCTAGTTGTGATCCACTATAATCCCCAGATCCTTTTCAGCAGTACTACAGTGTAGCCAGTTATACCCCATTTTGTAGTTGCACCTTTGATTTTTCCTTCCTAAATGTAGTACTTTGTACTTATCTTTATTGACTTTCATCATGTTGATTTCAGACCAATTCTCCAATTTGCCCAGATCGTTTTGAATTCTAACCCTGTCCTCCAAAGTGCTTGCAACCCCTCCCAGCTTCGTGTCATCAGCAAATTTTATAAGTGTACTCTTCACTCCATTGTCCAAAAATTGAAAAATTTACTTGAATAGCACTGGATCCAGGATTGACCCTTGTGGTACTCCATTAGATATGCCCTCCCAGTCTGAGAGTGAACCATTGATAACTACTCTTTGAGTATCATCATCCAACCAATTATGCCCCTACCTCATAGTATATGTGTATATTTGAATATATATCATACTAATCAGTCATTATTAAGGTATGTTGTAACCATTCTTGGTGATACTTCCTGAAGTAGGATAAATATACATTATGGGCATGATTGTCCTATAATTTAAACCAGTAATAGAATAACCCCATTGAAATAAATTGAATTATACCAGCATAAAGCTGGTATAAATGGGAGACTCAGTTTCTCTTTCTGCCCCACCCCCTAAAGTGTGAGTGTGTGTGACAGAAAAAAACCCTTAAAGGCAAAACTATAGTTGTGTTATACAGGTGCACTAGTAGAAAAGGCTGCTGGGAGCTACTTCTTCCCCCTCCTCCAGTACCTCAACACAACAGTAAGGCACAACAAGGACCACAGAGGTGTCAGCCTGGAGGGTGGCCAGGCTCCTGGCCCTCCTGCAATCATCTGCAGCAGACACTGTTGGTGGGAGGCACCTGTTGCTCTTTTTTGGATCAGGAGCAAGGAGTGCTGCTGTGTGCATTGAACCTTGGCCCCGTAAGCCATCCTGCCTGATCAGGGTTAGGCATCCTCTGCTTGGCCACTGCTGATTTATTTCGTTCTGCACGAGTCTCATAGCTGGAATGCAGATTGAGATGTATCAAACAAATGCAGTTTGGGCTGAGGCTGCCAGTGCACTTTTAGCTCATGTAGCTTAGGATAGTCTAAACATTGCTACACATCTGGCATGTGAGCTCCCCCAGTGTCTGCAGACAGCATGATATAAGAGAATATTTTTAACAAGGCCTCAAGGCTGATATGCGCTAGTTTCCCATCTGATGTCATTTTAAATGACTAAGATATGAAAGAGGAATAGGCAGGTTAAATTTATTGGCGTTTAACTTTAGCTGGGATTTTCAAATGGCTGTAAGGGAGTCAGGTGCCCAAATCCCATTGAAATCCAGCAGAATTCAGATATCCAACTCCCTAAGGATCCTCTGAAAATTCCCAGCCTTTACTATGACAGTGGTACTGATCTTGACTTCTGGCCCATATCATAGAATATTCATTTTCCAACTGCTACATTCTAAATAGATGATCCCCTTAATCCAATGTTTCTCAACCTGTGAGTTCTGAACCCTCCTTCCCCAGAGAGACCACGAAAGGGGTGTGTGTGTGTGTGTGTGTGTGTGTGTGTGCTCAACACATTGAAAATTTTATTATAATCCAAAGAAAATCAAATCTCACTCCCCCCACAAATTTGCCCTTCAAGGTCAAGTATTCTCTATCAATTTATTGAAACAAACACACACATACACATTTGGGTTTATCATTGTTGTCATTAATATATTTTTTTCTCTTACTTTTATTGTAAATGTGAAGGGCTTGTGAGTAAATGTAAAGGGTTCATAGACATTTTTCTTTTACTTCCAATAGGGAGTTGCCAGCTTGAAAAGATTGAGAAATATTGCACTATCCCAACACATATGATTGTCTGACTGACAGACAATGCACAAGCACGAAAGAGTGCAGTGTGTATTACATCTTGTCATTACTATTGTTTTGGTTCCCTGGTCATAACAAAAAAAAAATGTTGACCCTAAACAATTATTTTTTTAAATCTTTGGTGAACTGAAAAAAAATAAATCTTTCAGGTCAAATGGAAAATTATTTCAATTTGAAACCAAATATTTCATTTTGGCTTTGAATCTTTAATTTTTTTTATTTTTAAGTAAAATTGAAGGACATTTTGAAAATAAAAGTTGTTTCTAATTGAAAAATAAAAAGGTTTTGTTTTGAAAATGTCAAAACATTTAGATCTCTTTGGGTATATTTTTAGGGGTGTATGTATGTTTTTTACCAAACAATTTTGGAAATTTGACATGAGTTCACAAAATGTTTAGGTTCACCCACGTCTGCATTTTTGGCAAAAAAAAAGAAAGTTGTGGCTGAAAAAGTTTGTCATGCTGTAATCATAACATGCTGTGTTTTGCACTCCTGTGTTTCCTTAATCTGACATAAAGTTGTGTTTCAGTGCTTGGAGCAATATTGTTCCATATATTTATTGATGATCTGGCAGGTGAAGAGGAAGGTAAGAAAATGTAATTACCTTATTTATATTAGAAAAGTCTAGGAAGAATTTACAAAACACTTCAGAAATTCCTAATAAAAAGCCAGATTTTAAGAGCTGCTGTTCACTTGTAGCTCCTATTAACTTCAATGGGAGCTGAAGAATGTGGCTCAAAAATTAAGAAACCAGGCAAATGAAATGTATTGTTGACTAATGAAAAAGAATGCATATTGGAAGGAACAATTTAAACCACTTCATACAGATTGTTGGTTTTGAATTAGTTGTAACTTCATAGGGAAAGAATTTAGGAATTATTGTGGGCAGCTCAATGAAGAGGTCAGCTCAATGTGCAATTGCAACCATAAAAGGAAATAAAATGGTAAGATGCATTAAGGAGGCCATAGAAAATAACATGAAAAATATTATATAATTCAATGCTACAGCCTTACCTTGAACACTGCACTCAGTGTTGCACTGCCTCATCACCAAACGAGAGAGAAAATAAAAAAGGATCAGAGATGGCAAAGGGAATAATTAAAGGTATGTGGAAGAAAGAAGAGAAAGAAGTTCCCATTGGGCGAGAAATGAAAGTCTAGGACCCCAAGTGTATGTGCCCCATTCCTGTGACAAGAGGAAGTGAACGATCTTTGCATTCTATTTATGTCTTGGCTAAAACATCTGCCAGATGAGAATAGATGGACCACAGTGCATTCCAGCCACACCACAATGTTTCACAATCATAGAACCATTCCAATGGCTCCATGCCAGCTGGAGAACCCTCTTATGGGAGAGGCAGTTCCCCTTGGCTCATTTGTAATGCCTATACAATTTCTTGGTGCAGCTGGAGCATTGTGAAGGGGTTATGGCATAAGTCAGGTCCTAGAAAAGAGTTTAGTTTGGAAATGAGGAGAGCAAGAGGAAACTTGATAGATGTATATATGAACAATGAAAGGCAAAGACAAATTCCATTTGAGTACTCCAATATACCAGACTCTGCTATACAAGAAAAAGTGGTCACTTCATGCATTCGAAAGGCAACTAAGGAACAAAGAATACTCACAACATACAATTAACATATGGAACTTCCTGTCTCAGGACATTTTTGAGGCAAATAACTTAGTTAGATTCCAAAAAGAATAAGATACTTGTATATGAACAATGTTCCGTAGATTTTTTTCCTGGAAAGTATTACACATGCAATATCTATCAAAGATTAGGGTTGAGGACAAAGGCAGATTGCCAGCTAGAGTCAGGAATAATTCCTTCCTCATGATTTACTAGCATTAGAACAACTAGTTAAGTACATTGTTGTCTTTTTGCCTTCCCCGGGAACATCCAGTATAGGCTACTGGCAGAAGTAGTTGGACCACTAGTCTTTTGCCTTCCCCGGGAACATCCAGTATAGGCTACTGGCAGAAGTAGTTGGACCACTAGTCTTTCTGTATGCCCAGTCTCATATTTCTATGGACTGTAGTCAAACTAAAAACCTAAAATAGTCTACCCTTGTCTAGGTCCTTTTCAACCATTTGTGGCAGGACATTGCCAGTGACATTGCCAACACTGTTTTGAACAGAGTATTTTGGTCACATAAGAGTCACTACAAGTCCCTTGTTTCTAGTTAGCACATACAATGATTAGTTATGTGCATGGGTTTGCCTCATGAATGATGTATAAAAAACAAATGGGAAATGGAGGAGGAGGAGACTTCTTATGAGATCACTTGTTCTTTGCAGATTCGGAGGGTCCTGCTTTGTGTGTTGATGGAGGCGGTTTGAAAGTTGCGTATACGATGTATCTACCCATGAGGTGGCAGCCTTTGCTAATTGGGTATAATCACTTGTGGTGCCTAGCCACCAGCTGGCAAACACAGCCCTGTTGTTACTTCCTGCATTGAGGTTTCAGGCCTCTTTTCTACCTGAATCCTGACAAGTCTGAGCTCAGGCATTGCACTGCAGTACCTGCACCTGATGTGTATTTCTTTTCCTTTTTTAAAGAAATCTCTGGAGTTTACTGACTGCTGTCTGGGCAGATGTTTGTCACAGTGGTTTAATTACATTTACATCCCTTTTTGATCTGCAGACCCTCTTGTTATGAACTCATTTGGATCTACTTGAAAGGTATCAAATATTTCTTTCAACAACACGTCCAATAATCTCAAAGGGTTAATACTGGCTGCTGTTTCACGGCTTCTCACAACAAGACAGGTTCATTGCTGTGTCTTTTTGGTGGCTTGCAGGCAAGTAACTCTGATTAGGGATTATATTTCTAATTATCCCCTTGATTTAGTTAGAATAAAAGCATCAGTGACATTGCCAATGACCCAGATGTTTGAAAAAGCCTTAGATTAAGCTATTGAGGCCCTTTCCTCCAAATCTCACAATATTACATTAGCGCAAGCTCAGAAGCTGCAGAATTGGATTTAAATCCAGCACTTGAACCCCCTCTGTAATCTCATTTTGTACTTTGAGTGGCGAAAATAACGGTAATGCAGCAGCCACAAAAGTGACTGTGTGAGCATTTTTCACATTAGAAAGGCTTTTAATAAAGTGAAAGTGCTTTAAGTGCAGAAACATCTTCCCTTATATTCTTTCAACCTGGATAACGATGAGAACATTTCAGAACAATGTAACCCCTGGTGACTGGGAGATTTAGGAAAAAGGGACATAGTTCTCTGACTCATAGTGTAATACAGGCTCCAGATATTAAGGCCTCATTAAAGATTGATGGTGTTTGCATTGCTCGTGGTTACTTTCAATTTTTGTTTGCACATTTGGTTGTCAGATGGCATTACTGATAAAGATGGGAGGGCAACAGCAGAGATTGCATCAGTCTCTATTCTTAAATGCCTCCTAGAAGAAGAAATATATATATATAAAGAAATCCTTAAGTGGGTTAGCATGCAATGTATTGAAGCTCCTCTGGCTCTGCACAGGGCCATTAATAAATATAAAGGCAGTGGTTTACATCCAAGGCCATTTTTGTCAGATGCAAACTTGGCACGATCCTCATAAGGTTGATGAATGGGCACTGGTGCAAGAGAATGAGTGCAAAACTGTGCACCACATGCATGCTACAAGAGCAAGAAAGAGTGCTAAACCAGATACTGCTTCATTGTGACTTACAGGACTGATTTACCTCCTGATGTTAGAATCAGCAAATGCTGTTTCCAGTACAGGTGATCGTTTTCAATGCTAATTTACCATCTGCTATGAGCAGGTGGTGTTTCCCTTTGAACACTTTTTCTATAGCACATAAAATGAAGTGATGAATTTCCATTCCAGGATGTTTTGTTCCAAGAAAGTTAACAATCTGCATATTTTTCAATGGGGTGCAGGAACTTGTCAGAGGATTACAGCCTCACTAGAGAAATAGCTCATTTACAAAAATGACTTTTTTTTCAGAAGCAGACAAGGCTTTCGAGGTGTTCATGATAGATTCTTTCCCCCAAAGGCTGTCAAATTTTTTGGATTCTTGTAGACTATGATAAAATGTTAGAGCCACAAGGGGGCCATGTTTCAGAACATTACTCCTACGATTAAAGAGGCAGTTCTCTTGCACTCTGTTGCTGTAATTTTGGGTTGTTGTATAGCGTGTGTATATCACGGTTAAAGGTCATCTGTGCATTTAAGAAGGCAGAGCTCCAAAGACAGGAAGCCTGAGAGGGATTGTCAGTTTACTACAGGCAGCTAAGACCAGCTGTCCAAGTAAAGTCTTGCGAAAGCAAGTAAATTATTGTACAGGCTGCCTGCCATAACAGTGCGCTGCTATGGTGCATCGATTCCAGTGCTTACTGAGGGGAATATCCTGTCGTCTCGTGTTAAGAGCTGCAGAAAGGAAGCCATTTGCAGAACATGGCAGCACCAAGTTTTACAGGTCCTACAAAACCTAGGAACTATGAGACACATTCTTGAGCACAATGAACTGGCACTTTATCACTTATGTACTTACATATGTACTAGGATATAGAGAACGCTCTTTACAACCAGGGGCGGCTCTACAAATTTGGCCGCCCCAAGCAATCATGCCCGGGAGGCGCCCCCGAGCCGCGGGAGCAGCGGACCTGCCGCGGGCATGACTGCGGAGGGTCCGCTGGTCCCGCGGCTCAGCTGGACCTCCCGCAGCTGCGGACGGTTCGCTGATCCGGCGGCTCCAGTTGAGCTGCCGCAGTCATGCCTGCGGGAGGTTCAGCCGAGCTGCGGGACCAGCGAACCGTCCGCAGTCGTGCCTGCGGCAGGTCCGGTCGTCCCGAGGCTCCGGTGGACCTCCCGCAGGCATGACTGCGGCAGGTCCACCGGCCCAGCCTGCCGCCCCCCTGGGAAAGGGCCGCCCCAGGCGGGTGCTTGCCCCGCTGGGCTCTAGAGCCGCCCCTGTTTACAACATAGAGGGCCTCAGACATGAGTGAACCTGCACAGAGAGCCTGTCCCCTTGTTGGCTGGAGAACCCAGCTCCAGTTGTACTAGGGCTGATGAAGGAGGATTCCTTTTGTGACACATCCCCTCTCCCCGGCCCCCTGGACACCAGTCTTGGGCACTCAGGCTTGAAGTGAGGCAAGGATATAATTTTGTGGCAATAATACAATGCAGGCCACACAGCTATTTTGGGGCAGTATTTTGATTTTGTTCAGACCTTGTTAGCTTCCTGCCATGGGGGCTACACTTGCATGTCTTCACTATGATCAAGGTTGAGGCTAGAATGCCTTAGGTTCACATGTGGTTGCTGATGCTTGGCTCGGTATTGACATTTCCCCTCTGTCTGAATTAGTAGATGAACCTGTTACAATCATTAAGCATCTAGAGCAGAGGCTCTCAACCTTTCCAGACTACTGTACCCCTTTCAGGAGTCTGATTTGTCTTGCATACCCCCGTTTCACCTCAGTTAAAAACTACTTGCTTACAAAATCAGACATAAAAATACAAGTGTCACAACCACACTATTACTGAAAAATTGCTTACTTTCTCATTGTTACCATATAATTATAAAATAAATCATCTGGAATATAAATATTGTACTTACATTTCAGTGTATATGTAAGCGGGGGAATGGTCCCACTATTGTGGGGAACTTTCCTGGCTTCTGCACTACCCCGGTGAAATGGGCTAGCGAAAGGATCTGAGTCCTCGCTCTCACTTCCTTTACTTAGAGGCCTCCCTGCCCTTGAGGACTCCCCTTCCACTCCCCTGTCTGGCAGAGTCCTTGTAACCCCGAAAAGGCTGGGCCCAGGACTCCTGGGGGGTTCGACCCCCAACCTTACTGTGGTTACCTAGGACAGGGGCTAGGGTGTCCCCACTCTGGGGTACTCTCTCTGCACTGGACACTTCCCTGACCCACTGATCATTTCATACAATTTAAAGCAAATACAATTTATTTAATCAACAATTAATTAAAAAAAATAAGGAAAAATGGGAAAGGTTAAAGAAAAACACGTCACCTCACTCTGTGGCAGGGAACATTACAAACAATGTCTCTAGAATGTCAGGGCAATTCACTGTCTGTTCCTTGTAGGTCCCAGGCCTCCTTCTTAGGCCCTGGCCGTGCTGCAGGGATGCTGCAGGTTGGACACTTACTCTGGTGGTGGCCACACACCTCTGGGCTTTGGATGGTGGGACCCCATCAGGTTAAAATCCCCCTCCCAGTCTGAGCTGCAAGAACCCTTGGCTGGAGGTGTCTTTCTGCGCTGGGCCCTTTGCCCAGGGTCCTCCTTTGGCTGGTGCCAGTTGCTCACTGCACCCGGTTCCAGACTTCTCCAGCTCCAGTCCTAGCTCCATTGTTCTAGCTCCAGCTCTGCTCTGCCTCAGCACTGCTGCTGCTGCTCTGCCTCCAGCCCCCGGGCTGCTTCTCTGGCCCCTCTGGCTCTGTGGCTGCAGCCCTGCTCCCAGCACAGGCCTGCTCTGTGGGCTGCTTCCGTGACTGTGCTCCCAGCTTTGACCAGCTTCCTGGGCTGCTTTTCTGGCCCCTCTGGCTGGCACACAGGGTCATCCTTACCCATACGCAAAGTACGCAGCTGCATAGGGCACCAGGAAATTTAGGGCACCAGGAAATTTGGGGCACCAAATTTCCTGGTGCCCTATGCCGCTGCGTGCTGCTCCAACCCCTGCTCCGGCTCTTTCCCATGGCCCTGCCCCTGCTACACCCCACCCGAGCCCCCATTCCCCTGAGGACTCCAGAAGTGGTGAGGCCTGCACTCACCAGTAAGTAGAGTGACCCAGCCCCAGCCTGCTCCGCTCCCCTGGCTCCCAGCCGTGCCGCTGGGGCTGGCCAGTGCTGGGGGGCAATTTCCCCCCTCCCCCACAAGTCTGGGAGCCAGGGGAGCAGAGCAGACTGGGGCCAGGTCATTCCACTTCCCACAGGAAGTGGCCAGCCTCCCCGCAGAGACCCTGGGTCAGGGCCTCCCACAGCCCTCACCACTCCTCTCCTCTAGGGACGGCCCTACTGGCACAGCTCTGTTCCCTAGCTCAGCTTGGGCCCCTGCTCTCTCCTTAGCTTGGCCCCACTCTGTCTGACCCAGGCAATTCCAGCTCACACGGAGGACGGGACTCACCCCAGCCTCCTGACTCCCTGATTAGCCTGCCTGCCCTGACAATCAGGCTGACCTGGAGCATTGGCCTCTCCCCATTCTTTTAGTACTGGGAGCTAGCCAACCAAAACACTCCCACTGAAGGTTAGTGTAACCCCTTTGGGGTGTAGAGAGCATGGCCCCTTTAAATCTTTTTCCTAGGGCGGACGAGGAGAGTGAGAAAAAGAGGGAAACTCCAGGGGGTGGCTCTGAAGCTCAGAGGGAGAGAGAGGCAGCAGCTGGTAGGCCCTTGCAAAGGGAGCACAGAGAACCTGCCTGAAGCCTGGGAAGGACAGGGCGGCCGATCGGGGACACCCCAGGACAGGAGCCAGGAAGAGCCCTGTGCCAGGGAGGAATTACCCAAGAAGGACAGGCTGGAACTGGACCCAGTATCATAGCTGCCCAGAGCTGCATGGGGCTGTGAGTACTGGGGCTTGTGAGTCTGCATTGGGAACGAGGAGGAAAGTTGCTAGATAGTTAAGTGGGGAGGTGATTGCTCTGTGTGGCTTTGCAGAGAGCGGCACAAGAGGGCACCGGAGGGGTTTGTTGGCGAAAAGTTCACTGGCGCCAAAGGTGACCAGGAGCACCCAAGACTCACCACTGGACTGGAACTTTGCTCATGACTCCCAAACTCTGTGCAGACACATTGCTCTACGTACTCTCGGGGGTACATGTACCCCTCGCTGAGAACCACTGATGTAGAGGAACCCCACCTCAATACTACAGTTGGAACCATAACTCACTAGTGGTTGTATGCTTCCCATTTACACGTATAGGGCCAGATTCTGATGTCCTGCTGACCAGCACAGAGCACATCTCAAGGGAGTGTGTGTTCACCTTTGCACTCCCCTGATCCTGATACAGCCTCTGTTCATGGCTGGTCTCTCTGTATTTGAGGAGTGTGGATTTAATGCCACAGCCCTGAATACGGTGCACTGGGGACCTGGACAAGGAAGAGCACGAGAGGGATTATGCCTCACAGAGAGGCACTCTCTGTTGGGTGTACTCCCTGTTCTTCTCACAAGATATGTGCACTTTATTCAGCCATAAATCTTGCCTCCTTCTGCCTCGCCAACCCCTCTTTGTGGTCTGGTGTATAGAAGGGGTGTGTGGCCATTATCCTGACCCTCCCCTCTCATTTTTTGGCAGGAACAAGCAGCAGAGCCTGCATTAGAACAACATAAGGTTGTGTGTGTGGTGGGAAAGCTTCTTGCTCACCCCTGTGTAGCTAGTCGGGAATACTCACAATCTAGCCTTAAGAGAACTACATCCAGTTTATAGAGAAATTGTTTTATAAATCATTTAACTAGAAACGTAGGGGCAAACTTTGGTCTGGGTTCTACCTATTTAGTGCCACTGAACTCACTGAAGTTACTCTGGATTGACACCAGCTTCTAGATTTTCGTTTTCTTTTTTAAAATCTGGGGGTTAAGTTGAAACTAACATTTGTTTCTGAACCGCTAATACAGATGGAAATGTCATGCACTGTGGCTTAGTCATAAATGTTTAATTCTTTGTGTTTGAGAGTGATTTGTTTTTAATAAAAATGGTATGGTATTGACTTTTACACCTCTCTTTCCCCTAAGTTCTTTTTTGCAGTGTTACAGATGGTTTCAATTACTGTGTTTTTTGAGTTGACAATTAATTAAATTTATAATAGCCCACCAAAATGTAATACCCACTTTTAAGTCTTTCAGTCTGGTTATTTACCCTGTACAACTTCATCAACATTTTCTTTTGTTTCAATTTAATGTGGCATTTTTATCCATCTATTAAATAAAATACCACACTTTGATTAACAGTAACTGAATTCTTTATTTCCCAGTAGGGCAAGATGTATGACATCCTATTTTTAAAGATGTAAACCATCTTCAATCCATTTTTCCAGAGTTATTCTTCATTGCTGACCATGTGTCACAGGTGCTGGAACTAGGGGTGACCAGATGACTCCCTACATGTGATGGCTGCAATCTGGGCTAACACAAAGGGATTGAACCAGATACCTCCAAAGCTGAAAGCACACTGATGAAAGTTAAACATGTGGAAATAAGCTAGTGCATTCTGTAGGAATATATACAAATACTGTCCATGTATAGCAAAGTCATAGAAATGTTAGGTGTGATCAGGCCCTCGGATAGCATTTGACTTTAATAGCTAAAGCACTGTTCCAGTCCCCAGAATTAACTATAGTTATATTCCATTCCGATTTCCAGTTGTATCACTTTCAGGGCAGTTCTTCACAAAGCAGCATTGTGTCTATATAAATATCAGTCAGGTTGGCAAAATAACTTAATAACAAAGGCAATCTAATTGTTAAGTATCAAATTCAACTCGTTTTACTTTGCAGATCTTCATATGCTCAATTACTGTTGTGGCAAAGTTCCTCCTCTCCTCTAGTAGGTCCTGCGCTTATTGGAGGATTTCCTCCCCTCAGTGGTCTTCCCCTTGGATGAAACCCACAGTCTGGATCAACTCCTCCTATGTCTGATTAGGAGTAGCGAGGCTTGGGGGGAACCCGGGCCCGCCCTCTACTCCGGGTTCCAGCCCAGGGCCCTGTGAATTGCAGCAGTCTCTATAGTGCTACTTGTAACCACTGCTTGACCACTACAGCTCCCTGGGCTACTTCCCCATAGCCTCCTTCAAACACCTTCTTTATCCTCACCATAGGATCCTCCTGGTGTCTGATACTGCTTGATTGTATGGTGTTTCCTCAATCCTCCAGTAGTACACCCTCTCAGTTCTTAGTTCCTTGTGTCCCTGGCTCCCAGCTCCTCATACACACTTCCTTCCTCTGGCTCCTCCTCCCTTGACTGGAGTGAGCTCCCCTTTTTATACCAGGTGCCCTGATTAGCCTGCCCTGATTGGCTGCAGGTGCTCCAATCAACGTAGCTCTCTCCGGTACCTTCTAGAAAGTTCTTAATTGGCCCCAGGTGCCTTGATTACCCTGGAGCAACTGCCATTTTGGTTCCCATGGTACTAGGGATTTGCTTAGCCTGGGGCTAACATACCTGTTCCTCAGTACTTTCCTGTAGCCATCCGGCCTTGCTCCATCACATATCCCCCCTCCCCTCTGCTCAACACCATAGGGTTGGGCAACTTGGGATGCCAGGCAGTGTGCTCGTGAAAGACCATCAGCATTGCCGTGGTGGCATCCAGCCCTATGCCGTATGCGGAACTGGAATGGTTGGAGGGATAAGAACCATCTGGTGACCCTTGTATTCTTTTCCTTATTTCTCTGCATCCATTGAAGGGGTGCATGGTCCATCACAAGAGTAAACTGTCGGCCTAAGAGGTAATAACGCAGTGTCTCCATGGCCCATTTGACAGCAAGGCATTCTCTCTCGACTACTGCATACTTCCGTTCTCGTGGGAGCAGCTTTCTGCTTAGGTAGAGAATCGGGTGTTCTTCATCTCCAATCATTTGGGACAGAACTGCCCCCAACCCCACCTCAGAGGCATCTGTCTGTAAAATAAATTCCTTGGTAAAGTCCGGGGCTATGAGTACGGGGTCATTACAGAGGGCTGTCCGAAGGTCTACAAACGCCCCTTCTGCAGCGTCGGTCCACTTCACCATGTCTGGATCTCGAGCCTTCACGAGATCTGTTAGAGAACTTGCCCTACTGGCGAAGTGGGGAATAAACCGTCGGTAGTAGCCTACCACGCCTAGGAATGCACGGACCTGCTTCTTTCGGGTCGGCCGGGGCCAGTTTTGAATCGCTTCTAGTTTATTAGTTTGGGGCTTCACTATACCTCTTCCTACAATATAGCCCAGGTACCTAGCCTCTGCTAGTCCTATGGCACACTTAGCAGGATTAGCGGTGAGGCCAGCCCGCCTTAAGGTGCGTAGCACTGCCTCAACTTTCTCCAAGTGGGTTCCCCAGTCTGGCGTATGGATGATGACATCATCTAGGTATGCAGCTGCATAACTAGTATGGGGGCGCAGCAGCTTATCCATGAGGCGCTGGAATGTGGCTGGGGCCCCATGTAACCCAAAAGGGAGGACAGTGTACTGGAATAGCCCGTCAGGGGTGGAGAACGCTGTCTTTTCTTTCGCTTCTTTGGTCAGTGGAATCTGCCAATACCCTTTTGTCAGATCCAGTGTAGTCAAGAAACGGGCGCTACCTAGTCGGTTAACCAGTTCGTCGATGCGTGGTATGGGGTATGCATCAAACTGGGATACTTCATTCAGTCGGCGAAAGTCATTACAGAATCTCGTGGTACCATCAGGTTTGGGCACTTAAACAATTGGACTGCACCACTGACTGTAGGATTCTTCGATAACGCCTAATTCTAACATTTTCTTTACTTCGGTCTTGATTTCTTCTCTTTTGGCTGCTGGGATTCGGTAGGGTCTCAGTGTTATTTTGGCTCCGGGGATCGTGCGGATATGGTGATAGGTCTCAGTCGTCCGCCCTGGTTTTGTAGAGAATACATCTCGGTTACGATTAATCATGTCGACTGCCTCGATCTTTTGGATTGGCGTCAAGTCGGGTGATATCTTCACTTGCTCATGTACGTTATCCTCCTGGGGAAAAGTCTCCCGGGTGACTAAGCATGCCTCTCGATCATGCCAAGGTTTTAGAAGATTGATGTGGTAAATTTGCTCCAGTTTCCTGCGGCCTGGCTGCCGTACCTTATAGTTTACCTCTCCCACGGCTTCAATCACTTCATAGGGTCCCTGCCACTGGGCCAACAGCTTGCTTTCTGCTGTGGGCACAAGGACCATTACTCGATCCCCTGGATGGAACCGTCAAAGCTTTGCTTGGTGGTTATAATGGGTCCGTTGGGTCTCCTGAGCTTTTTCCAAGTGTTCTCGTACAATGGGTGTAACTTGGTCTATCCGATCCCTCATTTGTAGTACATGCTCAACTATGTTCCTTCCAGGATTTGGCTCCTCTTCCCAGGCTTCTCTGGCTATATCCAATATGCCTCGGGGGTGGCGCCCATATAGTAGTTCGAATGGAGAGAAACCTGTGGAGGCTTGTGGAACTTCCTGGATGGCAAACATGAGGTAAGGCAATAGGGTATCCCAGTCTTTCCCATCCCGGCTCACCACTTTTCTGATCATGGCCTTGAGGGTCCTATTGAACCTTTCTACAAGGCCATCTGTTTGTGGGTGATATACAGAGGTCCGTAGGGCTTGTACATGGAGCAACGAACAGAGATCTTTCATCAACTTAGACACGAAAGGTGTCCCCTGATCAGTCAGCATCTCCTTGGGTAGCCCAACCCGGGAAAATATCTGTACTAGCTTCTTAGCTATTGTCTTGGAAGCTGTGTTGCGTAGGGGGACAGCTTCCGGGTATCGGGTTGCATAGTCTAGTACAACCAGCACATGTTGGTGGCCCCGAGCTGTCTTCTCTAGGGGCCCAATCAGATCCATGGCTATGCGTTCAAATGGTACCTCTATTATTGGAAGAGGTATCAAAGGGGCCCGTAAGTGTGGGCGAGGGCTATGTAACTGACACTCTGGACAAGAGGTGCAGTATCGCCTGACATCTTCATGTACTCCTGGCCAGAAGAACCTCCGCAGGATCCTGGCCTGGGTTTTCTCTACCCTGATTAGCCTGCCCTGATTGGCTGCAGGTGCTCCAATCAACGTAGCTCTCTCCGGTGCCGTCTAGAAAGTTCTTAATTGGTCCCAGGTGCCTTGATTAACCTGCCCTGATTGACTGCAGGTGCTCCAATCAATGTAGCTCTCTCCGGTACCTTCTAGAAAGTTCTTAATTGGCCCCAGGTGCCTTGATTACCCTGGAGCAACTGCCATTTTGGTTCCCATGGTACTAGGGATTTGCTTAGCCTGGGGCTAACATACCTGTTCCTCAGTACTTTCTTGTAGCCATCCGGCCTTGCTCCATCACACTGTATACACTCCTGTAAATATATCCATTACGCACTATTCACCATGCTCTGCCTCTGGAACCAATACCTAAAGCAGTGCATGCCACCACTTTGGGTGTTCAATCAGCATAAGGGTATGTCTACACAACGGACACTATACCATCGTAATCCAATAGTGTAGATCAGTGGTACTCAACCTTTCCAGATCACTGTACTCCTTTCAGGAGTCTGATTTGTCTTGCATACCCCAAGTTTCACCTCACTTAAAAACTACTTGCTTATAAAATGAGACATAAAAATACAAAAGTGTCACAGCACACTATTACTGAAAAATTGTTTACTTTCTCATTGTTGCCATATAATTATAAAATAAATTGATTGGAATATAAATATTGTACTTACATTTCAGTGTATAGGATGTAGAGCAATATAAACAAGTCATTGTCCATGTGAAATTTTAATGTGTACTGACTTCACTAGTGCTTTATATGTACCTTGTTGTAAAACTAGGCAAATATCTAGATGAGTTGATGTACCCCCTGAAACACATCTGCGTACCCCCAGGGTACGCCTACCCCTGGTTGAGAACCACTGGTGTAGATACAGCCTAAACCGATGGACAGTTTTTTTCCATTGGTATAGGAACACTGCTTCCCCAAATGACAGTAGTTATGTCAACAGAAATATTTGTCCGTTAATACAGCTATTTCTACACTGGGGGTTAGGTCAGCGTTGCTACACCAGTCAGAGGTGCAGATTTGTCACACCCCTGACTGATATAGCTGTTAACTGTTAAGTGTAAAACAGGCCATAGACCATGCTGGCTCACTGGCCAATGATGTGACATAACTCTCAGAAATGGCACCTTTCGAGGTATCACTTACAAGTGTTACAAGTCTGTCTTATTTGTGCACCAGATAGAATTGAGTTTTCCAGTCATTCATGAGAGCTGTTTTTTGTTAGAGCTCTATTGTATGGTCTTCTTAGTTATTTGTCAGGAACATTAGCTTTTGCTAGCTGGTCAAAGAAAAAGGCTTCCTTTGTAATGCTGTAATAAATCCATACCCTCTTAGGATTTCACTATTATCACCATAGCTGCCTGATCCACAGAGGATATGAGTTTTTCATGGCCTCAGCAAGGGAGCCTTGGCTCTTTAGCTTTAGCTGTACCAGCCCATGTTCAGAACTTCTCAGCAACAGTGACACTAGAACTCAGATAATCCTGCTTCCACCGCATATACTAAAGGAGAATCCATGTTACATTAGATGCTGATTGTATTGGGCCTATGACGCACAGTTGAATAGTTCTGTTTATATCCCATAGAGAGCAATAGTACCCATTCACATTAGCCAGCTCATTGCAGTATACAAACATATAACCATGATTAAATCACGTTCCCTGAAACTCTAATATAGTTACTGTAGATAATGCCTATTGCCCAGCATGTGACTCACTGGTACTTCCATGGTGAGGCTGGTAGGTGTTCCATCATAATGAAGATGGAGATATTGTGAATATGTAAGCAGTTTTTCAGCATAATGAAACACAAGGCTGGAGATGTTGTAAACATGCAAAACCCCACTGTGACCCTCTAAATTATTTGATATCTGCCTTTGTCTGCAACTCATTGCCTTCCTCCAAATAGAAATCTTCTCTATTGCAGTAAAACAGTTAAAATTTGAGAACATGATGTTTTAGAGCAGTATCCCTGGTCTCTGAGTGAATCTCATCAATTCTAGTAGCAGACACAAGTCTGATGAAACAAGATAATGAACAATAGTCATACTTCCAGCTACTTTTAGCTTCTCTTCTACAACTTCAGTATCTGAATCTCCATCACTGATAAATGTAAGTGAAAGCAAAAGAAAACTCTCTGCTGTAAGATTTTTTTTTAAATAGAAGTTGGCAAAATATGAAATGCTTCACAGTTGCTTTCGCCTTTGGCTTTGTATGCTAATGTACTTGCTTGGACACTTTGTTGCAAAGTACAGTGGCATCAGCTGAAAAGTGTGGTTTGTTAGCATTTAGGAAACCCTGCAAGGGCATTCTGGGAGTTTTTTGCAAGATGTTGCAAAGCTTTTTATGGTAAATGACTGTAGGAATTTGCACTCTGGGTTTTACCAATTGGTTGTACTTCTCATTTGACACTGTTTGTCCTTGTAAGGATGCACTCAGACTTACTGTTTAGGGTAAGTCTTAACCCATTAATCTTAACCCATTAATATCAATGGGAGTTATATTACTGACATGTAGTTTGAGTGACAGACTGCCATGCTTTTGTTCCTGCTTTTCCCTTGCTCTGTAGTCAGTCCTCTTCCTGGTACAGATGACTTTTCCCTTCTGATCCAGTACATCTGCAGAGGCGTTCCAAAGAGGATGGAACTAGGCTGTTCTCAGTGGTGGCAGATGACAGAACAAGGAGCAATGGTCTCAAGTTGCAGTGGGGGAGGTCTAGGTTGGCTATTAGGAAAAACTATTTCACTAGGAGGGTGGTGAAGCACTAGAATGGGTTACCTAGGAAGGTGGTGGAATCTCCTTCCTTAGAGGTTTTTAAGGCCTGGCTTGACAAAGCCCTGGCTGGGATGATTTAGTTGGGGTTGGTCCTGCTCTGAGCAGAGGGTTGGACTAGATGACCTCCTGAGGTTTCTTCCAACCCTAAGCTTCTATGATTCTCTGATATCAAGGCACTGTGTACACTGTATACTCCATGTGTACCTCTGTGGGAAGGAGAGTAGCATTTTTTCCGTGGCTGCTGTTCCTCATCTTGTATTGTGACTCACAATGAACATAGCAAGCACAGGGGTGTATGTGTGTGCTGGCCACAAGTGAGACCAAGAGAGCAGCATAAGGCCCTTACTTTTAAATAGCAGTGTTTAGACAAACAGCAACATGTATCTTTTTTGCCCAGGCTGGTTTATTGGATCTACCAACTGATTTGTCTTTATAGCTAGAGTGCTGCTATGGAATCCTCTTTGCAATGAAGGTAGTTTTCTAGATGTGTTAGTGTAAAAGTTTTCTATTTGGATTGATTTTTGTTTCCCCTTTTGTCACCAGTTCTTCCATTTGGATTTTTTTTTTTAAATCTTTGCCTGGTTCTTTTAGCTGTTGATTTCTAGAATGTGCCAAACTGTTAGTTAATATTTGATGTAATTTTTTTATATTATCCCAAATACTTAATTAAGATGGAGGAGGGGGCGACACCAGGGACAAAGTTCCAAGCCTGTATTGGTGGGTCCCGTGCTTCTGGGCGGATTCAGTGGCCTGAGAAACTCAATAAAGCCCCAATGTGACCTCCCTTTCTCAGTGTAGTGGCAAGAGTCACAACCTATTGAGTTACTTTCATTGCCAGCCAGTATGGGAGATGGGAAGGGGAAATACCCCACAGTCTCTGTTGCTCTGTAGAGCTCAGTAGGCGCAGTTTGGCCTCCTGCCTGGACCGAGTCCTGCTTCCCTTCTCTGGGGATCTCTCTAGAGTGTGTGTGGGGGAACCTGGGCCCGCTCTCTATTCCGGGTTCCAGCCCAGGGACCCTAATGGCAGCAGCTGTTAGCAGCTTTCCCTTCACCACTGATGCTGGTTTGATTCCCTGGGCCACTTCCCCCATGATCCTGTTTTCCTAGCTTCACCCTTATCTCAGGATTCAGCAATGCTTCCTCTCCTCCAGCTCCTTTCACCTCAGCTTTCCAGAAGGCACTGGAAGGAGACCTTTTAAACAGTATAAGTGGGACCTGGATTGCTTCCAGCTGTCTCCATTAGCCTAACAGCCTTAACTAGTTAATTGGCATTAGGTGTCTTAATTGGTCTGGCATAGCTTTTGTTTGGCTATCCAGGGAACAGGGACCTGCTCATTCTGAGGCTGATATACCTTTCTTCCACTCTTTTGAGGCCATCCTGCTGACCAGTTGTCCCCCTGGCTACTGCTGCTTTGGGGAGGGCCCTGCTAGTGTGACCCTCCTTCTGTTGCTGCTGCCCCTGGGGTTGCCTCATTTTCCTTTTATGAGGGCCCTTGGGAGGAGGTTTTTGTTTTTTCCCTCTCTTGGCCCATCTAGGTCTGCAGTTCTCCCTCCGCCATCGTCCCTAGTGCTGAGTGATGAGTCGGGTGGTGTGGTGCCGGTGGGACAGGTGCACGGTGGGGATCTGATCCCTGCTTGCCTGTCTCGATAGGTCACAGTGCTGGTAGGGAGATGCTCCGGGGTCCGTGACCCTGATCCCCACTGTGCAGTTGATGGGGTTGGTGTTGCATGAGCCGGAGGTGCGGCTGGTCCTGGTGGCATATGCCAACAATGTGCTCCTCGTGGTCCAGGACCCTGAAAACCTGGTATAGGTGGAGGCTTGCCAAGCTGTTTACTCAGTAGCCTCCTCTGGCTCGAGTCAACTGGGTCAAGAGCTCTGGCCTGGTGGTCGGGGGCAGGTGAGCTCCCTCTCACCCACACTTCAGGCGATCCAGTGGAGCGCGGGTCTGCTGCTCTATCTTGGTGTTTACTTTTCTGCCACACATCAGTCTCCGCCGGAGAACTGGCACGGTTTAGAGGGCAAGGTGACTGGGCAGTTGCGGGGCTAGACAGGACTGCTCCGGTGCCTCTCCCTCCGGGGGAGAATGCTGGTGCTTAACCAATTGGTCCTGTCCATGCTCTGGCACCGGCTCAACACCCAGTGCCCATCCCCGGTGTTCCTGGACAATCTCTAGAGGTTGGTTCTGGAATTTTTTTTGGCCGGGAGTGCACTGGGTCTCTGCAGGGGTTCTCCATCTCCCCCTGGAGGAAGGAGGACAGGGCCTGACATGTAGTCGCATGCAGGTCCATGTCTTTCGCCTCCAGGCACTTCAGAGACTCCTTTATAGTGCAGGTGGCTCGGCGTGGAGCATATTGGCGCATGCCTTCCTCCGCCACCTGCGAGGGCTCCGATATGGCTGGCAGCTCTTTTTTCTCCATCTGAGGGAGACGGTCTCTTCTTCCACGAGACCTCGCCCAGCTGCTGGTCTTCTACTAGGACCTCCTCTGGACCTGGAGGCTGGTTTCAGCAACCAGGTCCTTTGTGGCCACCGAGGGGGTAGATCTCCTCGTGGAGCCCCTACTACACAATCCTCATCTTTGTGTGCAGGTGGCAGAGTCCCCCTTGGTGTGCCGGAGGTTGGTCCTGGCAGGAGTCACCAAGATTGGAGACCTCCTGGACCACAACCTGGGAGATGGATTCCCTGGCGCTCAGTCGGCACATTGTTGCTGTCCTTGCTGCTGCTGCTGCTGCTGTTGAAAAGCCTGTTACTGCTGCTGGAGCTGACAATTGAGTGGAGGAGGCCCTGCTTTGTGGAGAGTTTTTTTAACATCCTTCTGTGGTGGTAGGAGCCGCTGTGGGGAGCTGGGGGAGTGGTGTGGAGCCCTCCCCCTGGTCTGTCCGCTCCCCTACTGCCACCACCACCCATTTCACCTTCCCAATTACCATCTGGCTCTGTTCTCTGCTCCCCAGCCCAGCAGTTTGCTCTGTCCTTTTTCCCATCTTGGGACAGTAGCAGCAGCGAACAGGCACTTGTTTTTCAGGTGCCCATGGGTATGCATTTCCTCTTCCCTCTCTTGGACTTACCCTCCCTCCCCTGCTGCATTTGGCTGGTGGGCTCCCTTTTCCTCTGCTTCGCCTTCTGCTCTGTCCTTGCAGCTGTTTGCCCCCTTTCCCTTTGCTGCCTGCCCTGCCTGCTCCCCTTCTAGCCACCCTGTTTGCTCTGTTTTGCCCTGCCCTGCTTTTTGTGGGGTTTCTTTCTTTGTTGGTCCTTGGTTAGTTTGCCCCGCCCTTGTCCCACGGTGCAGTCATGCCAGCCCAATTTTTCCCTCTTTCACTTAGGTTGCTTTTGAGCCTACCCTGTTTTTTGTTCCTTGCCTGTAGCATACTCATGGTTCCCCGCCTCACCCCTTCATTCCGGTCACTTGTTTCTTGTCTCTCCCTCCCCCAGTTTACCCTCTTTGCCTGCACGCTCACATTCCATTTTCAGAGCTTGAGATTCCCCTCCCCTCTTTGGTTACTGTCTTCACTGACACACACTCCTTCATCATGGTTTAGTTTTCCTCCCCCTCCCCTTTCCTTAGTGCAGCTGGGGGAGCCGGTTTCTTCATCCTGTGCCAGGAGTTGTTCCTTGTTTTCCTGTGTCCCTTTCTGTTGGCGCCCCTCCACCCTGCTTTCGGCCTAGCAGGTGGGGCGTGGTAGCCGTTTCCCTCCCCTTCCCTCTCTCCAACCCCTCCCTTTCCTCTGTGGCTGTTCCTCTCTCTCCCTTCCTGTGGTGGGTGATTCGGGGGGCGGGACTTCCCTGGACACCCCTGTTGTTCTCTTTTAGTCTCCCTTCCCGCCCCTCTCCCCTTGCAATGGCCGCCTCGACTGCCGTTGCCGGGTTGACTGCCTTCACTGCCGCTGAGGCACTGGTGGCAGTGGGCATGGATAGAGACTCCTGAGACTCTGCTGCTGCTGCCATGACCTCTGCACCTCTGCTTCCAAGACCTCTCCCTTAGCTGGTGGGAAGGGCCGAGGGACAAAGAAGGGCAAGGGCTCCACCTGGAAGGCGAAACCTCCCATGGCGGTGGTTCCTTCTTCTGCTGCAGCCCTGCTGATGTCCGCAGCCCCGCTTTCTCCCCTACCTGTTGTTCCCTCAACCAGCCTGGTGGTGGTCCTTCCTCAGCTCCCAGGGCGTACACCCAGGTGGCTGCAACCCCTCTGCTTGCCACCTTACCATCTGTTCCAGCCTCCTCCCAGAATACCATTCCTGGCGGCTGGGGCCCCTTTCCCTCCGGGTGTTGGCCTCGCCCCATGTGGAAACCTACCTGTGGGTGGTGGGGCCTACGGCCATGGTGGCAGCTTCTAAGATGTTTGGGAAGGTGGTGTTCTTGCTGGTGTCGGAGGCTGCAGCCCAGAAGGCAGTGGAGAGGGGCTTGGCAGTGGGGGCATTCATATCCCCCTCGAGCCTTTGGAGGGCCTGGGTGTTTGGGTGATGATCTCCTCTGTTCCTCCCCAATGCCACCCTTCTGCCATTCCTCTCCACCCTGGGGAAGCCCCTGTCCATCCTCAGCCCCCTTCCATTGGGCTGCAAGGACCCCGCCCTTCACCATGTTTTATCATTCCGCCAGCAGGTACAGATTCAGGTACTGCCAGCAATGTGTGACAGGGAGGCTCTGGAGGGGTCCTTTCAGGTGCCCCACCAAGGGGCCCCGTACCGGGTTTACTCTTTGGGGGAGGCTCGGTGCTTTCTCTGCCTGGTGGCGGGGCACATCTGGAGGTACTGCCCCCGGCCCGGCTTGGAGGGGCATCTGGGATCCCCGATACCCAGAAGGGCATCAGCCCTCTCATCTCCGGTGGCCCTGATCGCCCAGTCCCTGGTGTCGCCCCCTCCTCCATCTGTGACCGTTGTCAACTCCGCTGAGGTCCCAGGGGAGGCGCCTCCCCACCCAGCATGCCCAGATGAGTGGGCCCTGCTGCTGTGGTGGGTGGTAGACTAGGGCCCGTGGAGGAGAGGGTGGCAGGGCCAGTGGCAGGAATCGAGTGGGGCTTGCCTCAGGGTTAGTTTGTCCCTTTCTCTGCTGCCCTGCCCTTGTCTTCCCTTACCCTCCCATCATCGCCCTCACTCCCTGGCTCTGACCTGGCTGGCCAGCCCCACTCTTTGGGGAGCTTGTGTGCGGGAGGTGCTGTGAGCACGGGCCCAGCAGCCCCTTCTTGTTGGCAAGGGGGAAGGGACCCCCTGTAAAACTATGAAGGGGGTTGCTGGTGCTGGGTCTTCCGTTGCCTCCCCTGTTGATGTTCACCAGCTGCAGCTGAGGTGGAGGATGGAGGACAAGGCCTGACGTGCTTGCGCACACAGGTCCATGTCTTTCACCTCCAGGCCCTGCAAAGACTCCTTTATGGTGCAGATAACTCGGCATGGAGCACGTTGGCACACACCTTCCGCCACCGCCTCCAAGGGCTCCGATATGACTGGCAGCTTTCTTCTCCCCCATAGAGGCCTTCTGCAAGACCTCTCCGAGCTGCCGGTCTTCTACCAGGACCTCCTCCGGATCTGGAAGCTGGTCTCGGTGACCAGGTCCATGGTGGCCACTGGGGGCGGGGGGACAGATTTCCTCACCGAGCCCCTGCTATACAATCCCCATCTTCGTGCGCAGGTGGCGGAGTCCCCCTTGGTGCGCTAGAGGTTGCTCCTGGTGGAAGCTACCAGGATTAGAGATCTCCTGGACTATGACAGGGGGACTGGGTGGATCCCTATGCACTCGGTAGGCGCATGAGGCTCTCTGCCCTAGGAACCCTCCCACACGTAATTCGAGAGGTGGAGGCAGCCTTAGTGTCCATTTCTCGGTCTTTCCTCGAGCGGGTTCTGCGAGAGGGTATCCCCTGCCCACCTGTTACCCCAGGCCCTCTGGATCTTTTCATCGGGCTCCCACCCCGTGAGCCTTCTAGGCCCCCACCCCTAGGTACTCCAAGCCGATTGCGCAATTTGCAGCCAGTTCGTTTCTGAACTGCACAAAGGGACCATCTACACGCTCGTGCTCCACACTCTTCATTTCCCACCCTTGTGTCCTGCCCCAATACTAAGTGGCAGGACCTTTTACCAGCTGCAGAGCATGGGGGACGCTGGTGGGCCAGCCTGTATTCCATTCTGATTCCACAGCCTGCCGGGGACATCAGTTGGTGGTTCCTTCATGGGGCCGTGAGCACGTGCATGTACTTGGTGCAGTTCAACCCTCTTCCTGATGCTTGCCCTTTTTGCAGTGTGAGGGAGACCCTGGCACATGTCTGTCTGCAGTGCGCCAGGTTGCAGTCCCTCTTCCAGCTCCTCCAGAACTGCTTGTTGAGGTTTTGGTCCACTTTTCCCTGCACCTTTTTCTATATGCTTACCCCATCTATGGCCCCACTAAGTCGCGGGACCACCTCGTCAACCTCCTCCTAGCCATGGCCAAAGTGGCCATTTATAACACCAGGGAGAGGAGGTTGGCTGAGGCAGGAGCCTGCAACTGTGAGGCCTGTTTTTGTTCTTTCATCCGCTCACGCATCCGGGTGGCATCCGCTGGCTCCTTGGATGCTTTTGAGGAGCAGTGGGCGCTGTCCAGGGTTCTCTGTTTGGTGTCCCGTTCCCTAGTTTTGGCCCTTTGACCCCCCACACCCATCCTGTTTTTTCCTTCACTGTCCCACGATTTTAGTTGAGATCTGGTCTCAGTTGCTCCCCGCCCCCAGGCTGGGGGAGGGGCCTTTAGCTGTGGGTGGGCTTCTGCCCGCCCACTTCCCAGTACCCGATAGGACCACTCTCTTATATTCTTCTGGCCTGAATCTGTCACAAAACAAAGCATTAATTGTTATTTGTGATTCTGCACTGTGTACAAGTGTAAAGCAATTCTTATTTGTTTAATTTAACTATTTTTAAAGAAACCTTTTATCTCTTTTTCTTTTCCTCACAGCTGATCAGCTCCAGATATTAGCTTTTCTTTACTGTGTGTTAATTTATTTCCTTTACAGTAAGGGATAATTTTACCAAAAACGCATTTGGATCAAGGAAGCATACAAGCAAGACAAGCCATGAAAGTCATGGGTGCCATTTGTGAAATGTCTCATAAGTGCAAGGAGCATAAATGTAAGTCTAGGAAAGACACTGTATGTACAGAAAATTCAAGATAAAGTCTCTGCAGCTCTGATCCTAAACCTATTTAAGTCAATGTTAATCCTTCCATTTACTTCAATAAGTTTTAGATCAAATGTACAGTGAAAGTTTTTGGATTGTATTTCAGTGCTGGCCACATTAATTTGCTCTTAGGCTTAGAAAGATTAACATTTGTTTTTTTTCCTGTCTTATTTCTTTTTATTTCATCTTACTGCGATTCCTCCTGGAAAGGGTTGTCCTAAACTCAGGCATATTCACAAGGGAGGTGCAAGCAGGGACATCTCCCTCCACCAATAATCGGCAGAGACTGAGAGCAGCTCCGGCCTCAGGCCACAGTGAGGGCACAGAGCGTTCCTCTCCAAAATTGGTCAAATTTAAATTCCTGTGCAGGCCCCTGCTAAACTACTGCGAGTAGAATACAGTTGTAGCAAACCCCACTGCTAATCTCATGCAAAGGATGTTATAGAACATTTGCATGAGCCAGTACACAGATGGCCTCTTCATTTACCACACTGGAGAATTGTTACATTTTGTATTTTTTCATGGGCAAATGGATGGAAATTTAACTCCTTTAAGAGATGTATCCCTTTAAAGGTGCTAATTTAAACTCTGCCTAGTACTTTCACTATCTGAAGAGGCTATATACAGATTAAAGTCATTAAATTATTCATTGGAAAGAGTTATTCTTTATATCAGATATTTATTGATTTAGTTCCCTGGCATGGTACTGACCACTTTTTACTTGATCCTTAGCTACCTTAAGCAAATAGGGTTGCTCTGTACGCTTATAATTCATCCATCTTTTCCAGGTTTTGTGTGTCTCTTTCTGTTCAAATGCAATTTGCTTTCCTCTTACTGAGGATTTCTTTTCAGCTTTGAAACTCGTGCCCCATTTTCTCAACTGCAGCAGGATGTTAATGAACTCTTCTTGGCAAGTCAGATCTAGCTACTTTGTTTTACGGTGTGCAAACCAGTTGATAAAAACGAGACTCCTAACCCTCCCTACCTCACAGGAGTGTTAGCAGGACTAATAATTACTTAATCTTTGCATTAGAGAGAGTCAAGGTGGGTGAGGTAATTTCTTTTATTTGACCATCTTCTGTTGATGAAAGAGACAAGCTTTCGAGTTTACACAGAGCTCTGCTTCAGGTGTGGGGAAAGGTACTCGGTGTCTTTGTATAGCAGTTCTACAAATGTGAAATGCTTCATGTGTTTAGAAAGAGTTTGGCTACCTGTAAATAACAACAACAATAGCAGTAGTTCATCAGTAGATCTCGAAAGCACTTTACAAAGGAGGTCAATATCATCCCCATTTCATGGATGGGGAAACTGAGACAGAGCAGTGACATGACTTGCCCACACTTACCCAGTGGGTGACTCTGATACAGCTAGGTTGGGCGTTTCAACTATTCAAGGCAACATTAGGAAACTACAAATATACTGTATTAATCATGTGAATATGTGATTCTGTTTCTCCATCTCACTTGGGTATCTCTAATATGCTCTGCTCCCTTCTAGTTCATCCACCGAGCCTCCCAAATTTTGCCCTATAAACCATAGTACCTACTTTCTCTTTTTTGAAAATGTAATAGTGACTTGGTATGTCCTTTATATTACCTTTTATTTATGTTTAGGCCTGAACATGAAATATTTAGAAGAAAATGGGTGTGCAAGTCTGTGTGGGATTATACACAAATGTGTAGGAGACCTGTACTGGCCCAATTGTGTATAAAAGTAAATAGGAATCCTATGCAGTTCAGAGCCAAATATGACCAGCATTAAAGTGGTGTGTGTGCATGTGTGTTTAAGATGGCATAGTTTATAGGTGAAGTGAAAAGGCAAGCTTGTAGAAGGGAAACCCCTTCTAACCTGCCTGAAACCAGAACATATTGGAAATATCTTAAAAGTTTTTCCGTGAAAAAACTCCCAGCCAGATTTCCAGCATAAAGTGGTTAGGATGAAGGAGGTAGCTCCCTACCTTTCAAATGATTATTTGAACTAAATTCTTTATCACAGAATCATAAAACATCAGGATTGGAATGGCCCTCAGGAGGTCATCAAGTCCACCCCTCTGCTCAAGGCAGGACTAATCCCCAGACAGATTTTTACCCCAGTTCCCTAAATGGCCCCCTGAAGGATTGAACTCACAACCCTGGGTTTAGCAGGCTAATGCTCAAACCATGGAGCTATCCCTCCTCCCCCATCTAGCACTAAATATTACCATAAGTATCTGGTAGTTACAGTCCCTTTCTGCACTATGTCTAGTTGTCATCAGGTTTCTGTTTTTCTTTTGTGTCTATAGTCTGTTCACTTCATCTTTCTGTAGAATGATTTCTTCTCTTCTTTACGTATGTTTGGGGGGGAGGGAGGAGGTGGGCATAATCAGAGCAGACGGTTAATTTTTAATGTTCATTGTGCAGTGTTACAATTTTCAGGCCATGAACCTGATCATGTGACTTTTAGTGAAAGGCATGACTATCCAAGCCACTGGGATTAGTTCAGGAAATTTGAAATGGAGCACATTGGAGAAATCAATTACTCAGTGCATCCCAAGTAGGTAAACTGATTAAAGGAAAGGCAGCAATTCCAATCATTTTGGAACTGCAGCTGAAAGTAAGGCAATTTGTAATTTCTGGAGTCAGTGGTGCTGGCTTAATATACTGGTGTATTTGATGAGTTAATTCTTCTACACCAAGAGGTTATGATTGTAAATCCCAGAGCTGCTTGCTGGGCTGTAATTTCCAATTACAATACTGTCTGTGAATTTCTAGGTCATGGAAAAAATGCTTCTGCCATTTGTGTATGTCCCTTCAAGGAAGTAGAAAAAGTAATGAAAGGGAGAATAGTCTGAGTACTAAGTGATTGATTTAGGTCAGCACCAAACCCAGACATTGCAGGAAAATATGCAGGGTTTTATGGTTTGGGGGGGGGGAACTGATTGAACATCACAGGTTTGGGAGGACCATAAGACTTGATGTATGGGATCAGACCATTGGACAACTGAGTAGATGGTCCAATATCCTGTCAGGATGCTGCAAAAAAAAAAAAAAGGTGGAAAACACCCTCCCCCCACAACTATAAATCACCTTTTTAGTTGTACAATGCTGCACATGGTGGGAAAATTACTTTTTCTCCATCTCCTCTTTCCATCTGAGCAGGGGTGAAAAGCCCAAGGTAGTGTTCCTCTTTGCTTTCAAAAGAGGAAAATCTCTGGGGAACCTCTTGCAAATAAGGAGTGGAGAAACCCAATGGGTACCTCAGCTTCTCCAACTATACATTCAAGGCACAGTATCCCTGGAGAGGGTATGCTACCTCCTACCCTGGCTTTCTGAGCAATGTACAGATATCAGCAGATAGTGGAATGGGAGGAGGAAAGGCAACAAGAGAATACTTATCAGCATCTATCATACTGGTCTCTAGAAGCTTGGTAGCCTACTCTGCAACCTCCCTTATCTTGCAGTGGGGCTTCTGCAGGGTTCTGACTAATTGTGTCTGAGTAAGGACTTCAAGATTGGGCCAGTTATTGCTAAATGCTGGGCTGGACCCTCAACCAGTGTACATTAATATACCTCCATGGACTCCTCATTTGTAGTAAGAAAATTGAGAGCTGTGTACTTTGTATTAAGATAATTATGTGAATAATGATATTATACTGATATCTGAACTAGCAATCTTTTTAGGCAATCTGTTAAGCAATTATTATTTAATGATTGAATAAATGTTATTGTTTAAGCACTTTAAATAAAAGTGGGACATTTTCCAGTAGTTCAGTTAGTGTTCACAGATGAAACTCTTATAGTG